>NC_091438.1:102800939-103132229 GCF_964237555.1 Oryctolagus cuniculus | reverse complement strand
CTGGTCTCCCATACGGGTGCAGGGCCCAAGCCCTTGGGCCATCTTCCTCTGCCTTCCCAGGCCACAGCAGAGAGCTGGACTGGAAGAGGAGCAACCTGGACAGAATCCGGCGCCTCAGGCGGAGGATTAGCCCAGTGAGCTGCAGCGCCGGCCTATATTATAGTTCTTAATCATTTCACTATCTTTTGGATCTGTTGGAAGTTAGGTATTTTCCTCCGCACCTTTGGCAGGTTCAGTCCTGGTAGTTTAAGTTATAACTCTCTTATGCAAACTGGAGGTCACATGATAGGACAGAAATTTAGAAGAGTCTCTACAAAGAGACTATAATGGAAGTTATTGATCTGCTCATCTCTTGGTCTTCAATTTTTAGCTGGAAATAACTTAACTGAAAACCATCATTAATACAGGGCAGGTCTGCTAGCATGGGAAATGTATAGAGATATAATCAGATATCAGAACTTTTTAGACATGTATGAACGATCCCCTGTATTTCCCCAAAGAGCAGAGGAAATGTCTTTTACTTTATTTTTTGTGTGTTTTTAAAGATTTGTTTTATTTATTTGAAAGGCAGATTTACAGAGAGAGGAAGAGAGAGGGAGAGAGGAAAGGGAGATCTTCCATGTACTGGTTCATTCCCAAAATGGCCACAATGGCAGGGACTGGAATAGGCCAAAGCAGGTGCCTGGAAGTCCATCTGGGTCTCCCACATGGGTGCAGGGGCTCAGGCATTTGGGCCATTCTCTGCTACTTCCCCAACTGCATTAGCAGGATATTGCTGATTGGCTTTAGCAGGTAGTGGTGCAGCCTCCACTCCAACCAGCAAGCAGAGGACTAACCTGATGAGCCACAATGCTAGACCTGGAAATGCCTTTCTAAAAGCAGTCTTCCTTTTGATCTTCTGGTTCCCTCAACAAAAGGCATTATAAATTCTCATCTAGACACAATTTTGAACTGGGACTCATCTCTTTTTGAAAACATGTTATGTGCACTTCTGAAATCTTAGAACTAAAAAACTAATAAGTAGAGTTTATTACTCACTCAGAAAAAGGGATCAGATTTCCTGGTGGTCCACTCATGTGAGTTTTCTACTGTATCTAATTTCTTCCCTTATCTGTTGTTATTTTAATTCATATAACATATGCCTTAATGAGATTTATTTTTTTCTATGCTGTAAATTAATTGTTTCATTCTCAACATTACACTTCATTATATAATGGATAAATCTAGTGTCAGATTCACATACTTTTAACCAAATGTCATCATTTCACTTTGTTATATATATGAGATTGATGTAGTTTTTTACATAAATATGACAGTGATCATGAAAACTAGTTTTTGAGAAATAGAGCTTATGAGGTTCAGACAATCAGCTTCATCTTCACTGTCTTCTTAGGACATGCTGGTGTCCTATAAAAGAGAAAACATTCTCAGCAAACAAAGAGAAAAACACTAAGGAGGGCGGGGAGATGGAGAGAATAGCTTTTCTTTTCTTATACAGTCAAAAATACTTTCTGATTTAGGGAGAATAAATTAGAATTTTAATGTGATGGAATGCATAATTTGCAAATAAGGAAGTCATACCCAACTCATTAGGAAAGATCCTCAAGAAATTTTGACTCTCCTGCTCTTGTCAGATATCCTGTAATAGATGTCTGGTCATCATTTCACCTCTTAGGGCTTTTGTGCTCATTGTCAACAGAATTAAAAGATGACTCTATGTTCTTCAATCTGATTTCTACAGTGCTGCGGGCTTCGCCTTGGAGGTCTGGGTGAACAAGGGGATATCAACATGGTGGGACTTCAAGAAAAATAGAGCAGCTTTGTTTTCAAATCTTTGATGAATTTCACTTATGGTTTTGTTTAAAATTAGCGTTCACTACTAAAAAATATAGTAAGCCCTGATTATCTGAATGCACTTCTATTTATTTGAAAATCAGAGGTACAAAGAGATAGACGAAAGGAGAGAGTTTCCATTTACTGGTTCACTCTCCGAGTGCCTAAAATAGCCAGGGCTGAGCCAATTCAAATCAAGAGTCTCTAACTCAGTCTGGGTCTCTCATGTAGGTGACAAAGACCCAAGTATTTGAGCCATCATCTGCTGCCTCACAACACACACATTAGGAGGAAGTTGAAATTTGAAGAAGAGCAGCTGGAACTTGAACCCAGTCACTCTGATGAGTTGCAGGTGTCCCGCGTGCAACTTCTGTGCCAAGTGTGCCCCTGCTATTCCATCATTCCAAATGGCTGTCTTACTTGCCATATCTTCCTGTTAGTACTGGATTCAGATGTGTCAGAAGGAATTCATCTAAGAGGTAGAAAAGAATGAATGTGGTCAATGGAAACCATAGGAAAAGGTATATACATATATTTCTAATATGTTAATGAACTAGTGTCAACTCACATGGTACCCATGGTGTCTTTTTTATTTTTATTTTTTTTAATTAAATTTTTTTTTATTCAGGCAGAGTGGACAGTGAGAGAGAGAGAGACAGAGAGAAAGGTCTTCCTTTGCCGTTGGTTCATCCTCCAATGGCTGCCGCGGCTGGTGCGCTGCGCTGATCTGAAGGCAGGAGCCACGTGCTTCTCCTGGTCTCCCATGGGGTGCAGGGCCCAAGCACTCCCGGGCCACAGAAGAGCGGGCCTGGAAAAGGGGCAACTGGGACAGAATCTGGCACCCCGACCGGGACTAGAACCTGGTGTGCCAGAGGATTAGCGTATTGAGCCGTGGCACCAGCCACCCATGGTGTCTTGAGTTAACCCTGTGTGGGTCTAAATTCTGTTACAATCAACAGACAACAGGTATTAGTCTTCAACATGCAGCTACACTTAACCAACCAACAAATTATTTCCTGAATCTTACCAGTTCTCTCAATTCTAGGCCCCAGGAATAAAGAGGTATGTAGCTATGTGTATCAGCCTCTTGGAAGCTTCTACAGTCATGGAGAAAACTGACATTAAATGAGTCTACACCAAATAAGCATGTTCATTTTTTTTAAACTTTTTATTCTGAAGGAAATTTTGTCTACAGCATAGATGCAGAGATAGCACAGAGTTCCTGCACATTCTTCACCTTGTTTCCCCTAATGTTTTCCTCATACATACCAATGAAATATTAGTCAAAACCAAGACATGGACAATGGTAAATACCATTAACTAAAATTAGAGACTCTATTTGAATTTATCCTGTTTTTTTCTTATTATCCTTTCTCTGTTTCAAAATCTGCTCTAGGTACCAGATTAAATTTAATCATTATGCCTACCTAGTCCATCTGTGACAGTTTCTTCAATCTGTGAGCATTCCTCTGCTTTGCCTTCCTTTTCATGACTTTGATTCTTTATGGAAATATTAACAAGGCATTTTGTCAAAGTTCAACAATTTGGGTCTCTCTGATATTTTTCTTGTGATTAGGCTGCAGTTAGGGGTTTGAGGAACGACTACCACAAATGGGAAGTGCTTCTTCCTCACATCACATTAGAGAACACATGCCATCAACATGTTTCTGGACGTGTAAACCTTAAGTTGCTATTTTTACTTTTCATACTCTATTCACTAGAAAGGAGTTGCTGTGTCCGGCCACACTGATGGGGAGAAAACGTTGTCTTCATCTCCTCAAGGGAGGAACATCTACAGTTGATTCAGTCTTCTCTGAAGAATTGTCTCTTCATCTCATTTCCAATAGGTTTAGAAATTGTGAAAAGCATTAGGAACGAAAGTAAAAAGTGGATGTGAGAGGCAATAACAGGAGAAATCTGATCACAAAGCACTATGAACAGAACATCAGCCTTTGTTTCTAAGGCCAGTCCCTGCTAAGGACACAGGAGAGGCAAATTATAAAATTATCTTTGTAGATGAACATATGTTTTCTCATTTACTTTCCGTCTTCTACTACCTACAGTAAGGATTCCTTATAGGTATTCAGGACTGGTGGTAATGGCAGCCAAAACAAACAAACACAATATTCTATATGGAAGTGAATAGAATTCATATATTTCATTGTGGGCTATCATTGAAATACAGGGTATTTTGAAGGAATTATTAAAGAAATAGCTAATATGAGTAAATAGCTAATATGAGTAAAAGAAAAAAGAAAGTTCACAATTAAATTTTGCTTCCTAGAATCATCAAGAAAGATTATACTCGTTTTCTTCTACTTTTTCATATTTGTTAAATCCAATTGATATGCAAAAGGAAAAATATAATCTGCATTACCGCAGGATTGTAGACTGACATATTTAAGCTACACCAATGAAGAAAGTAATTGAGGCACGGATATGGGGGCATAGGGTGGAGTCGACATTGACACTTCAGGTGGAATGAAGTAATTAGAATGTGTTCACATCCTAGCTTAAATACCCGTGACCTCAGTTCCTTGGACCAAGGAGAAATTGCCAGACCTAGATGTCTGGCTTCAGAATCTCTCCTCAACAGGATGTGAAAGTACAAGCTACTTGTGAGCTTGCAAGTGCTATCCAGAGATGAAATACAAAATGCAGGGAAACCAATATTTTAAATGAAATTTTAAAAGATGTGACAACTGCATTATGAGATCAAAGAGAAACAAGATTGATTAGGTAATTGATTCTCTACGTCTAGCAAAAAAGTAGATGAAGTAAGTACATAAGGTGCTTTCTAAGCTCCCTGTCCTTGTTTTGTGTGCTTTAACTTCCTTTCCACAGCTCTCAATCCTGTGCCCTATTTCAGAGCCTTTTTTTCCACTCATCTTGTGAACCTCAGGACACTGAGGAAATTTGATGTTCAGACATTTTATTTTTAGGATATCACATTATGTAATATCTTAGGCTGGTGTCATTCATTCTAAAAACTGCTGTTTTGAACAAGAACTAAGAAAAATGTACCCAGTAGATATCAACCTTTTATATCCAAACTCTCTTAAAAACACCTTCTAAAAACTCAGCATTCCCTCCTGAAAGTGCTTTTCTTCTTTTATCTGTTAACAAACACATATGTGACTCTAGGTTCATTTACAAAGTCTAATGCCTGTGCCTCTCTTTCTGGCAGTGGTTCTCCATTAATTAACATTCCTAAGAGCACAGTTAGGCACAATATTTAAAAAGAAAACTTGTATTTATTTGGTTTCCCTGCTGTGTAAAGAATGTTACAACTCCAGTATACCTAGTTCTTTGAAAAAGTATCCTCTTGTTTTGCATCAAAGATACCACAAAAGCAAAGCCAATAGGAAAGGAGAAAAGTTACAAGGATGTTGCATGGGTGCTAAGGCTTAAATATCAATGTGACTCCACCACATGAAGAGCCTGCAATGGCGTCTATTCACCACCCTACATGCTCTTTTCATCTCAGAGGAAGACGTTCTGTGGGGTGTCACTGACAACAAGATCAATGTCAGTTTAAAAATTCTGCACAGTAAACAATAATGAGGTTCTGATCAACAAGTATCATAAAGCCAAAACATCTTATAGTTTATGCTGCATTAGTAAAATACTTTTGAAATGGTATTTAATTGAAAGGCATTTCGTTAGCCCCATCCATCACTAGCTCAGTGTACCCAGCTAATGTAGCTGGTCTGATGCTTACACAGAATTCTGTAGGAGGCCTGAGCCGTGGCTCACTAGGCTAATCCTCCGCCTTGCGGCGCCGGCACACCAGGTTCTAGTCCCGGTTGGGGCACCAGATTCTGTCCCAGTTGCCCCTCTTCCAGGCCAGCTCTCTGCTGTGGCCCTGGAGTGCAGTGGAGGATGGCCCAAGTGCTTGGGCCCTGCACCCCATGGGAGACCAGGAGAAGCACCTGGCTCCTGGTTTCAGATCAGCACAGTGCGCTGGTCAAAGCGCACCAGCCGCAGCGGTCATTGGAGGGTGAACCAATGGCAAAGGAAGACCTTTCTCTTTATCTCTCTCTCTCTATCACTGTCCACCTTGCCTGTCAAAAAAAAAAAAAAAAAAAGAATTCTGTAGGAGTAAAGAGCAACAGCAGTCCTAGAAGGCTGCTGGAATGTCCACAGATAAGCCAACCTAGTCATTAACTTTATTGCTAACAAAAAGGAAAATCATGCACATAATTACAGGGATTGCAAATCCAGCAACAAGAGTTGGCATCAGAGAATTATTTCGCCGCCACTTTTAATTCATGGGGATCAGAAGCTGCCTGTATGTCTTCAAAGGAACACAGGGATGAGAACAAAATAAAGAGCATTGTCTTTACATTGTAGATTATTTTTCACCCCCCAGCAAACCTCTATCCATTGCCAGCTCATCTATTTTTAGAAGGGAGTGAACCCAATGAGTCAGTGGCTTTAAGTTTCTTATGACTACTCAGTCTAAAGTCAATCCAATATTAGTTGAGTTACTCAAAGTTACAAGGTTAGTAGTTTGTGTGTGTGTGTGTGTGTGTGTGTGTCTGTGTGTAGAGCTACAGCAAGAACCTAGGTCTTTAAGCCAGTCTTACGTCTTCTACATCTTCTATATGTATATTTTGCTCACTGTTACCACTAAAGTAGGATATAAAGAAAAACTTTGAGGTTCAGTCACAGATAGGATGCCTCTAACTACCATAGTGGAATATAAACACAGGACCAGATAGATCTACCACTTGTACCTTCTTTAAGCATTTTTATATTCATATTCTGTAAGTTTCAGCTAGCAGTTTCAGAGTCATTTACATCTCTCTTAACTGATGCACTTAAATGCCACATCATTCTCTACCACAGTTCCTGACAAAAAGTAGGCACTCTCCCTTCTCCAGACACATTCCCAACTCCCTCTCCTGATGTAATGAGGCAACCTCACCTTGGAATCCAATGGAACCTTACTGCCAATGATTTTTGTTGTTCAGATTCCTTCATATGAAGTACAGACCATAACACCTGTATTTTTCCCAAGGAGCTGATGTTAAAACAGAAGGAGAAAATACACATAAAATTATTTAATTTACTGTGGGTTGTGTGATTGATTGTATAGTCTTTTCATAAAGCAATATTGCTTGAAGCTATTAGAATTTCTTTCCTCTGAGAAACCAGACTTTGTCATCATCTCTGATTGTCTTTGGCAAATTGTGATACCTATTGATCATAAGAATCCCCTTCAATATATCTAGTGCCAGGAGATTTGGTAGTAAATAATAATAAAAAAGCAGTCCTTGTAAGCTTTGTCAATCTTGGGATATTGGCAAGATGAAATATTACCATGCACAGTGAAGATAAATCACAGCTCCCAATGGCTTTACAGCTGGAGGCCTCCCAGTGACCCAGCTCCGCTCGCAGAAGCAGCTGAAGTAAATAATAGCAAAGTCATGCTGCTCATTGTGAGTCCAGTCCATTATTACGTGATATGCATAAAATGTAGGTCAAAGCTTCTTGCTAATGCCATATTTATCTTCAGAACATGAAGTATGAGAATGCTATTCTGGCACTTAAAAACAGAGGTGATAAATGAGTAGTGCCCCAAGTGCTATTTAAATGACTACATTCAGTTTCTATCTCCTCATTGAAATATAAATTCTGTAAGGGAAAGGATCATGTTTATTTTGGGTTCTACCATCTTTTATGTAGACTGTCAATCAGAGACGTGGAAGAGTTGATACTGTTTTGCTTAGTTATTTATAACTGTTTTTCCTATACTAAACACAAATATACAAAATACATAAACACACACACATATACATGTGTACACACACACATAGGCTAGTAACCTCATAATTTACCCTCTAGTTGGATGGGTGCTTGTTCAGCAAACAAATGGTTGTCAGAGGGAGGCTGAAGAAGGGGAAGTTGCTGCCACCGATCGCTTTCTTCTCTGGGTCTTAAGCATATGTCAGAAGAGGAAATCCTTGTTTTCAGGTATCAAATCAGCCAGAAGAGGAACCGATCAATGAAACAAGACACAAGCTATTATGGATAGAAAAAGACAAGAAAATTAATGGGATGTTCTCAGCACAAACTAATTGGCGCAGAAGACAAAGTAACTCTGGAACACGGAGAGAAGAAAAAACACATGGAGAGAATTCACAAAGTCAAGGAAGCTAATGGAGAATGGTAAATACAGCATGTTGCTTTTTAAATGTCAGAGCACAAAGAAAAATTTAGAGTTAAGTTATGGGTTTCAACAGTAAGAATTTAAAAGAAACAGCGTGGAAACAATTGTTGGAGGGTTAGTGATGTGCTTAGATGTAATTATGTGAGGAATATGGCAGTTTTCATTGTGAAAAGCTGTGGTTAGGAATATAGGGAATTTTTTTTAAGCTAAGTAAGTAAATTCGGATTGTTGGAAAAGATCCAGCAGCTGCTGTGCATAGAATTTAGTGCCTGCATCCTAGCGACTAGTAAATTACATTTTGCCTTTAGTTAAAGATGACTTATCCAATGCTGTTTTTTCCAGATAGATGATGTAAAATTTTTCAGAAATTCCATTAAATCAGTTGAAAAATCTTGGAGAAAATATTTAGTGGCTTTTTTGCCTTTGGGGCACGAACCAGCTGATGAAACAATTCACTCTCTCTTGCTCTCTTTCTCTCTCTGTCTCTTTCTCTCTGTGTGTGTGCGTCTTTCCCTTTCTCTCTCCATAACTCTGTTTTCAAGTAAATAAAATAATCTCTTTAAAGAAAAATAAGTTCAATCAATGGAACCTAAAATCTATAAACCAAGTACTTTAATATGAATGGTGTATGCCATTCTTAACTGTTGTATTCACTATCTGGCTATTTTTGATGGAATTTTGAAATATTTAAATTATTATTGTTATCTGAATTGCTAATGTCAATCTTATTAACAGTCCAAATGTGAGTTATTGTTTCTGATTTACTAATAAACAAGAAAATCACATACTTGGGGACATTTATCATCTGACTAATATTAATGTTAGGAGGCTAATATTGATCTGAATCAAGTCTAACAGGTATACAAAATATGATAAAATCCAGACTAGAGCATTCGACTGCTCTGGTATATATTGTGACCAAAAATCAGAGCTAAAGTAAATTATTTTATAGATAGATTAACATTTTAGGTAAGTGGTTTCAGTTTCAACTGCCTATCAAGACCAATACTATAAATCAAGCTACATTAGAGAAAGAAAACAAAGAAGTAAAAAGGAAGGGAAGGAAGAAAGAAAACTTTCGAGTACCTTTTTAACTATGGTAGGGGCATCTGTGAATTTGTATCTGTTAACTTTTATTTTAAGATAGAATTAGTGTAGCAGTACCAAAAGGAACAGAAATTGGATTACAATTGTCTGTTTACTTATATGAAACAATGAAATCAAAATATCTTTCCAAGAAAAGAGTTGATCCTGCTGATCCATTTTCAGACAACTTTCAAAAGGAACATTTATCATTATCTCTCCTAATCTCTTTTGCCACATGAGCCTTTAAATAATTGACAACATGAAGTGTTCAATGAGTAAGTAAATTAGAGATCACTGTAACCCATTATTTTTCATATGCTCATTTGAGACGTAAAACATACAGGAAGAACTACATGTAGATTGAGCTGTCCATTCACCGTCCCAGATATCCTAAAATATCAAGACAGATCAATAGGAAGGTAAACAGTCATGCTCTATCTTGCAGGCTATATGTCCTTCAACAAACTAATTGTTCTGAATTGTCTTCTGACATAATAATATCTTCAGTCTTCGTGAACATTGATGATAAGTGATAGTCTTGTGAAATCCAGTTCACTACAATAAATTGTGGGGCCATTATCATGCGGTGACTAATGTGGTAAGGTTGATACAAAAGTGAACAAAACCAGTGTATTCTCAGCTTAGATGAAGCCGGAAGAAGTGTGTAAGTCCTTACAGCATGGCGGTGAATACCATAGTGGAAATCTTGCATGGCATCCTGGGAGCCAAGATGGAACCCAGCGTGGTACTTCAGAAAGGCTTACCAGAGAATGTCATAGCCTCACTGACAAAATAATAAGATAATGATAAGCGAAGTAATAAAGTAATAGCCTGATGAGGAAGAAGGAGCCAAGAAAAAGGACAATGTTGTGCACCATTAAATGTTCTTTGGTCTTAAGAATATTGTCTATTTTTTTAATTCCAAAAATAGCACTCTGACATAAAGACACCATATGAAGAATTCCCTTTTAGCCTTACTAGAAGCAGCCGTAAGAGTAATTTATGTTTGGGTTGGTTTCATGACTCTTTGCTTTCCTCTTGAACACTTCTTTTTTTCTTCTCGTGGATGTAGTTAAACTACTCACTGGCTTCTAAGGGTTCTGTTGAAGTGGTGAAGTCATCATGGGTTCCATGGTTTGCCTAGCTACTGGGACCCACTATGTCACTACTGTTTCTTTTCTTTCACTTGAAAACTAGATTATTTCATGGAAATGATCTTTCTGGTTGCAAAAAAATTGAAAACAGCAATATAAACAAAAAGGCCAAGATGAAAAAAAAATCACCCCAAAATAAGCTCAAAACAATTTTAAATAAGAATATAGATGAATAGGACCAGTCAGTGATGTGGCATAGTGGTGATATCAAGCCACCTGTGATAACAGTATCCCTTATGAGCAACAGTTCATGTATTGGCTGCTATACTTCTGATCCAGCTCCCTGCTAATGGCCTAGGAAAAGCAGTAGAATTTGGCCCAAGTATTTGGGCCACTGCCACCCATGGGGCAGACCCAGAGGAAGTTCCTGGCTCTTGGCTCAGTCCTGGTGCTTGTGACCATCTGGGGGAGTGAATCAGCTGATGGAACTTCTCCATCTGTATTCTAAAATATAAATAGATAATGATATATATTTTAAATTGAACTACACTACATTTTAACTGGTCATTTAATTGTCAGTATACCACAAATGCCTTTAGTTATCTTTAAGTATTGCTTGGTAGCAATATTTTAGAGGTTATATAACAGCTTATCCTCAGTAAGTACTATGATTTATTTGAGTTATTTATTTTCAGACAACTATGTTCCCTCCAAATTTAGCCCTCATACATGACTCAAATTTTCCCTTATTAAATATTTTATCAATGAATAGCTTCACTTTTGTACTGGGTTCTTTTTTGTTGTTGTTCATTGCCTTGCCATCAATAATGTAGTTTTTAAAATTTTTCAGTCTTTCAGTCTGTGTCATGGAAAAGTGTGCTATAAATTGAAATAAGATTAGCATATTAAGAACTGGAAATTGATCCAGTTACATAAGAATTTCTGACACTACCTTATTTAAATATTTGTTCCTAGGTGTTTGTATGGCTTGATATAGGATGAATTGCAATGTTTTCAACTTGTTTTTATTTATTTTATTTATTGTTTTAATTATTTCTGTAATATATTTCAACCCACAAGAATATTTTGTATATTTATACCTTCAGTTATAATCTTTGCAAAGTACTTCACCATAAAGCACACACATACGCACACACTCATACTTGCGGTCATACTTGCGGGCCTTCCAAAGTTCGTAGAAAAAGGAATTAAAAGGTCCAGGCCAGCTCTGTGGGGTAGTAGGTTAAGCCTCCACCTGTGGTGCAGGCATCCCATGTGATCTCCTGGCTGCACCACTTTCCATTCAGCTCCCTGCTAATGTGCCTGGGAAAGCAGTAGAGAATGGCCCAAGAGCTTGATCCCATGCACACTCATGGGAGACCCAGAGGAAGCTCCTAGCTCTTGGCTTCAGATCAGCCCAGCTCAGCCTGTTGTGGCTGTCTGGGGAGTGAACCAGTAGATAGCAGATCTCAATGTCTCTCCATGTCTGTCTTTAACTCTGTCTCTCAAATAAGTAAATAAATCTTAACAACAACAAAAAAAAGAAAATAGAGATAAAGATTATTTGGGTTAAAAAAAAAACAAAATTTATGCATAGTTTTTCATGATATACATTTTCCACAAACATTTGGAGAATCTTTTGTCTATTTAACTTTTTAAAAATTGACATATTTATGGAGTACCCTGGGCTGTTTGATTAATGAGGACATTGTGTTATATCTTCTTTCTTTAGGACCCTGATACTTTTATTTTATTTTCATCTTATTTATTTTATATACTGTTTTAAATTATTTATGGCAAAAGGTATATAGGTATATAAATATGCAATTCTTAATAAACATTGAAATATGAATAATAATGTATAGTAAATATCAATGAGCATCTTTTAAATTAGAATTCACCTTGTAATTTTCAGTAAATATTGACTTAGTGCCTTATAACTTGATTGTAAGAATCATGTTTCATGAGTTGAAGGCACATATTGTAATAATTAAGGCAAATACATTCTATTATAATTTTAGAATTGAAAGCATATTTGACTTAGACATCTTAGTCATACTAATTAATGGTCTTCAAAAGGGAGTGACAAAATCTTATTTAAGCCCAGAAAAGCATTATCTTTTTAGCAAAGGTGGAACTCATAAATGTGTTTTTGCAATTCTTTATTGTAGAGAGTAGTCAGTAGTCAGTATTCTGTGGTTTGCTGTGATGTGCATAAGAAACACAGGGGAAAAGGAAAACATTAATTAAAGAACAGCAAATTGAGACAACATTTTATTTGGCAGTGACCAGATAATGAAGTTATTCTTCTAATTTTAAAGGCAAGTTTAACCTTTTTAAAAATAAACTTTTTAAAAAAAGTTTAAGATGTAATACATGTACATTTTTCTGGAGTACAATGCAGTATTTCAACAGATTTACATAGTGTGAACCAATGAAAGCAGGCAACTTGCCTTGATATTTCTTTTTTGTGTGTGTGCTCAGAGACTACCAGCTCTTCTCTGCCAATTCTTCATGTTGTAGGTAACACATTACCTTGAACTATACTCATTTCTCTGTACTATGGGTCACTAGAACTTGTTCGTTCTTCCTACTGTGTTTTCTGATTAAACAACTCAAATATTCCCTTCAACCTACTCTTCTCAACTTCTAGTAATAACTATATTTTAAATTGAAATAAATTATTTTTAACTTTCATATGAGAAAATATGCAGAATTTTCTTTATGTGACTGATTTATTTCACTTAACATAACAATCTTCATTCCTATCCGTTTTGCAGAAAATCTCAGAATCCCATTCTTTTTTATTACTGAATAATATTCTATTTTGTTTATATTTATTTGAAAGGCAGAGACACAGAGAGAGAAGGAGAGAGGGAGGGAAGAAGGGAAGGAGAGAAACAGAGAGAGAGCAAGAAAGAGAAATCTTCCATTTGCTGATTCACTCCCCAAATGGCTCCAATGGCTGGGGCTGGGCCAGGCTGAAGCCAGGAGCCAGGTGACTCTTCTGGGTCTCCAGTGCAGATGCAAGAGCCCAAGAACCTGGGCCATCTTCCACAGCTTTCCCAGGCCATTAGCAGAGAGCTGTATTGGAAATGGAGCAGCCAGAACTCAAACCTGCACCCATATGGGATGCTGACAATGACAGGCAGAGGCTTAACCTGTTACATCACAGAGCTAGCCCCCTTCCCATTTTCTTTATCCATTCATCCTTGGAAGTACATTTAGGTTGATTCCCTATCTTGGCTATCGTGACTAATTCTGCAACAAATGTGGAAGTAGAGTTATTTCTGTGGTCTACTGATTTCATTTCCTTTGGCTATACACCCAGAAATGGGATATTTGGGTAATAGATCTGTTTTTAGTTTTTTGAGGAACTCTTATCTCATCTCCATAATGGCTATACTAATTTGTATTTTTACTAGCAGCCTGTAGGATTTCCTTTTCTCCACAAACTGGGAAACATTCGTTATTTTGTTGCTTTTTGATAATAGCCATTCTAATTGTAATGAGATGATACCTCCTTGTGATTTTGGTTTGCATTTCCCTGATGACTAATGATATTGAATATTTTTTCATGTGTTAGTTGAACATTTGCACTTCTTCTCCTGAGAACTGTCTATTCAGATCTTTGCCCATTTCTCAACTGTGTTTTTATTGTTGTTATCCTGTTGAATTTCATGAGTCCTTTTCATATTCTGAATATTCATCCTTTATCAGAAGCAAAGTTGCAAATTTTTCCCTCCATTCTTCAAGTTGCCTCTTCACTCTGTTGTTTTGCTATACAGAAACTTCTTTGTTTAGTATAATTCCCATCATCTATTTTTCTTTTTTGCTGGTGCTTTTGGAGGCTTATGTACAAAAATCATGCCTAAGCCAATGCCCTGAAGTATTTCCCTACTTTTTTAAAGATTTTATTTATTTATTTGAAAGGCAGAGTTACAGAGAAGTAGAGGCAGAGAGAGAAATTTTCCATCCACTGGTTCACTCCCCAGATGGCGGCAATGGCCGGAGCTGGGCCAATCTGAAGCCAGGAGCCAGGAGCTTCTTCCATTCATCCCAGGTGGGTGCAGTGGCCCAAGGACTTGGGGTATCTTCCACAGCTTTTCCAGGTGCATTAGCAGAGAGCTGGATTGGAAGTGGAGTAGCTGGGACTCGAACCAGCACTCAGATGGGATGCCGGCACTATGGACAGTGGCTTTACTTGCTACACCACAGTGCCAGTCTGCAATGTGGTTTTATCTGGTGCTGGGTCTCACTGCATGCCTGACTGTGAACATAAAGTGGAAGCCATAACATCAGTCCCTTTGTTACTCTCCAGATACTGGAGTTTCCCTTTCCTGTCTGCAGAGTTAGGGGAAGAGGTAGCACAAGCAGTTCTTTGATCACTCAGGCTGACAATACATGGGGTCATATCTGGGTCTCACAGACCCTGGGCCTTTCACAGCCACATGGGTCCATGCTTACCCTGCACCAGGCAGAGAGTGGTCCAAGTCAAAATGAATTCATCCTGCTAGTGCTCAGGTTTCTAACTAAAGCTGTGGCCAATCCCGATGCTGTGTCCTTGAGTACTGTCCCACAAATAAAGGCCTTAGAGTTATCTGATATTGCATATCACAGTGACAGGCCTAATTCTGAACTTGAAGGCAATGTCCTATCACTTTCCTAAGCAACACCCCAAGGTTAAACTTCTCTTATGCAGTCTGCGGGAATTTGGGGTCAACGCTTGACCAAAATTTTAGTCTGAGGATACTGGTCCAGGGGCGGATACATTGGAGCTGTGTCTGACTCCAGATTTCACTGTCGCAGGTCTAGTGGCCTGGCACTGAGTTTTACACATTTAGTTTGACATTTATTCATTTTTCCTTCCCCAAGCCAGGAGCGACTCTTAATGCTACAATACCAGGAGCAGGGGTAAGAATAACATGGCAATTCTCCTTATTGTCTTCTTCAAATTGTCTTTCTTCTTTTAATATTAAACTAGGCACAGTGGTCTGTCTCCTGGCTTTTTTGGCTCTTGTGAGGGTGATTTGATACTTGAATAGCTGTTCAAATTGGTATCTCTGTGGAAAGATTTCTAGAATGCTGCTCAGCGCCATCATGCTTACTTCAAGTAGAAGTTTAATCTCTTCAGAGGACACACAAAAGCATGCAATGGACAAGTCAAACAGTTTGTTTCCACCTAATCAGTAGTTTTTAGATATACCCTGAATTGAACCAAATTGCCCAATATTTACATATAAAATTGCTTAATATATACATTTACAATGTTTGGTGCTGAGTTGAAGTATTTGATTTTACTGAAAAATACCTTAATGATTATATAGGGCAGAAATTTGGTATAAGAATTTCTGAGATGGTAGAATAAAGGGTTGTACTGTTTTAGACTAGGGGAAAACAGCTTTTAAAAAGTTGAGGAAGTGCGTCCACAGGGGAGCGTTGGAGAGAAGACTGCAATGGAAACTCTCCGGAAAGAAGAAGACTGCTGAGGTTCAGTGTGGAAGGTGTGGATGCACAGACATAACACGTGACCCCAGCAGCTGAGAGCCAGGGGAAGTGCCAGCTTTGGAAAGTGAGATGACATCAGACTGAAGCAACCTGTGACATTGGTGTCATAGCTGGAGGGAGAGCCTGATGGACTACACTGTCTTTGAGTCTGGGCTGGAGCCCTAAGAGGACAGGGTACCTGTCAACTCAGAGGAAAAGAGGGGCATGTTTCTCTCCCCATCACAACCCACATCGGCGCCCAGAAAGCAGCTGAGAGAAGGCGGGCAGCATTTTGGACATAAGCAGCAGCTGCGACAGCTCTTTTGCAGGCATCCAGTAAACAAGACCCATCAATTTGTTGCCTACAAGAAACACAACTCAGCCAGCGCCATGGCTCACTAAGCTAATCCTCCACCTGTGGTGCCGGCACCCTGGGCTCTAGTCCTGGTTGGGGCCCCGGATTCTTTCCCAGTTGCTTCTCTTCCAGTGTAGCTCTCTACTGTGGCCCAGGAATGCAATGGAGGATGGCCAAGGTCCTTGGACTCTGCACCAGCATGGGAGACCAGGAGGAAGCACCTGGCTCCTGGCTTTGGATGGGCGCAGCGCGCTGGCCACGACACGTGCGCTGTAGCGTCCACTTGGGGGTGAACCAATGGAAAAGAAAGACCCTTCTCTCTGTCTCTCTCTTTCTCTCTCACTATCTAACTCTGCCTGTCAAAAAAAGAAAAGAAAAGAAAAAAGAAACACAACTCATCAACAAAGTCAAACACAAAATGACTGTAAGAGGATACTAAAAGTATGTTCCATGCTAATGGAAAGCAAAACGAGCAGGTGTGACCATTTTATTATCAGACAAAATAGACTTTAACACAAAAACTGTTAAAAGAGACAAATAAGGCCACTTGATAACAATTAAGGTGCCAATTCAAGAAGAATATAAGACTATAAAAAGTGTACATGTACCCAATGCCAGAGCATGTGGCTATTTAAAACAAATGTTAATATATCTAAAAAGAGATTTAGACCCCAAATACAATAGTTATGGGGGACTTTGACACCTGATTATCACAATGGATAGATCAACTAGACAGACAATCAACAAAGAAACAACTGAGCTAATTGATACTACAGACCAGATGAACCTAACTGATATCACAGAACTTTTCATCCTACATTTGCAGATTATACATTGTTTTCATCAGTGCATGAAACTTTATCTAGTATAAACCTCAGGCTAGGCCGTAAAACAAGTCTCATCAAATTAAAAAAAAAAATGAAAACATACTATGCATCTTCTCTGACTGCAATGTAATGAAGCTGGAAATTAATAACTCAAAAAAGCAGGTGTAGCCATTCTAATATCAGACAAAACATATGGAGTCTTAAAAACACACTCCTGAATGAACAGTGGGTCACAGAAGAAATCAAAAGAGAAATAAAAGAATTTCTGGAAATGAATGAAGACTACAACACAACATATCAATACTTATGGAATACTGGAAAATCAGTTTTAAGAAGAAAGTTCAAAGCTATTGGTGCCTCACAAAATTAGAAAGGCACCAAATAAAAGAGCTACTAGAGGATCTCAAGGACACAGAAAACACCAACAAATCAAACACAAAATTAAAAGGAGAAAAGAAATAATTAAACTTAGAGAAGAAATTACCCCCCCCCCGCCATAAATTAAAAGCTCAGTGAATTGAAGAAATGGTTTCTTTGAAAAAATAAGAAAACTTGATATACCATTGGCCAGAGTAGCCTAACCAAAAAAAGGGAGAGAGAAGACTCAATCAATAAAATCAATAAAATCAGAGATGAAAAAGCAAATATAACAACAGATACCACAGAAATAAAAAGAATCATTGGGACTTACTATAAAGAGCTGCATGCCAACAAATCAGAAAATCTGGGAGGAATGGATAGATTCTGGACACATACAATCTACCAAAACTGAGTTATGAAGACAGAAAACCTAAACACACCCATAAATAAGAGATTGATTCAGTAATAAGGACCCTCCCAACAAAGAAAATCCCAGGACCAGATTGCTTCACTCCTGAATTCTACCAGACATTAAAAGAACTGATTCTAACTCTTTAAGCTATTCAAAACAAGTAAAAGAGGGGGGAAATCCTCCCAACCTCCTTCTGTGAGGCCAGCAGCATCTTAATTCCTAGACCAGAAAACATACAACAGAGGATGAGAATGATAGACCAATATCCTTGATGAATCTAGATGCAAAATAGTAGCTAATAGAATCCACAAATGCATCAGAAATATCATTCAAGCAGATCATGTTAACTAATCCCTGGTATGCAGGGATGGTTCAGCATTGGCAAATTACTAAATGTCATACATCACATTAATGAACTGAAAAGTAAATACCATATGATTATTTCAATAGATGCAGAGACGCATGTGACAAAATACATGATGAAAATCTTAAGCAAATTGTGTATAGAAGAAACATTCCTCAACACAATCAAGGCAATTTATGACAATCCCATAGCTAGCATCTTATTAAATGGGGAAAAGATGGAAGCATTCCCTCTAAGATCCAGGACCAGACAAGGATACCCACTCTCAGCATTGCTATTCAATATAATCCTGGAGTTTTAGCCAGAGCTATTAGGTAAGAAAAATAAATCAAATGGGTGGAAATTGGAGGTCAAATTATCATTATTTAAAGATGTCACGATTCCATATATAGGGGTATCAAAAGACTACACTAACAGACTATTGGAACACATAAAAGAATTGGGTAAAATGGCAAGATAAAAGTTAACATACAAAACTCAACAGCCTTAATATACGGCAACACTGCCATGGCTGAGAAACAGCTTCTAAGTTCAATCCCATTCACAATAGCTACAAAAAATTAAATAATTTGGAATAAATTTAACCAAGCATATAAAGATTTCTGTGATGAAAATTACAAAACATCAAAAAAAAAAAGAAATAGAAGAAGATATAAGAAAATGAAAATATCTTCCATGATCATGGATTGGAATAATTAATGTCATCAAAGTCTCCATTGTACCGAAAGCAATCTACAGATTCAATGTAATCCTATTCCAATTATACCAAGGACAAAATGATGCTGAAATTCATATGAAAACACACGAGATCCTGAATAGGTAAAGCAATCTTATACAACAAAAACAAAGCCAGAGGCACCATAATACTATATTTCAAGACATACTACACAATAGTTGTAATTAAAATAGTTGGTACTGGATAAAAAAAAGGTTTGTATACAAATAGAACAGAGCAGAAACTCCAGGAATCCATCTACACATTTACAATCAACTGATGTTTCACATAGGAGCTAAAATCAACACTGGAGTCAGGACAGTGTCTTCAACAAATGGTGCTGTGAAAAATGGATCCCTGCATGCATAAGCAAGAAACAATACCCCAAACTTACACCTTACACAAAAATCCACTCAAAATGGATCAAGGATCTACACCTATGACTCAATACCATCAAATAATAAAGAACTTTAGGGAAATTCTGCAAGACATTGGCATAGGTAAACACTTTTGGAAAAGGCCCCAGAAGCACAGGCAATCTAAACCAAAATTGACAAATGGGATTACATCAAATTGAGAAGCATCTGCACTGCAAAAAGAACACTCAGCAAAGTGAAGTGGAAACACAAAGAATGAGAGAAAATATTTGCAAACTATGAAACTGATAAAAGGTTAATATCCATAATTTATAAAGAAATTCAACAACAATGAAACAAACAATCTAATTAAGAAATTTGCAAAGGGCTTGAACAGGCATTTTTTCAAAAGATGAATCTCAGATGGCTAACGGACACATGAAAAAATGCTCAGGATCAGCAGCCAACAGGGAAATGCAAATATAAAACACAATGAGGTTTCACCTCACCACAGTTAGAATGGCCATTATAGAGAAATAAACAAACAACAAATGCTAATGAAGATGGGGTGGAAAGGTACCTTAACCAACTGTTGGTGAGAATGTAAACTGTTGCAGCCACTGTGGAATACAGTACCTCAGAAAGCTGAAAGTAGATCAATCATATGACCCAGCAATTCCACTCTTGGAATTTACCTGCATGAAATGAAATCAGTGTATTAAAGTGTTATCTGTACCCCCGTTTTCACTGAAGCTCAATTCACAATGGCTAAGATATGGAATCAATCCTGATTTCCATCAACTGATGAGCGGATAAAGAGATTATGATACACACACACAATCTGTAATACTACTGTGGTTAAAAAAATGAAGTCCATTATTTTGCAACAAAATGGATGCAACTTGAAACCATTATAGTTTATGAAATAACCCAGTACCAAAAGGACAAATACTATATGATTTCTCTGATCTGTTGTAACTAATAGGGTGCCTAAAAGCAATGTATATATATATATATCTTAATAAAATCTTAATAAAAATTGAGAGTTGTAATAAGAGAGGAAGGAGGAAGAAATATGGCAGCAGGGAGAGTAGTATGGGAAGTATCACTATGTTCCTTAATCTGTATATATGAAATACTTGAAATTTGTTTACCTTAAATAACATTTTTAAAAAGTAGTTTGGTATATAGAAAAGAATGGAATATGGAGTCACCTCTTCATTGGGTAGTATTCTTTATGTATAATTTTAAAACTTTTTTCAAATTGTGTATCTTGTGTTTTATCTATTTAATAGGAGTAAAACTAACTAATTTGCTGGAGTTTATACTAATTGTTAAACTAAATAACTATATGGAATTTTAAAGCACAAAGCACCCAGCCCCGAAGACAGTAGGTACTCATGATCATTCATGTTTTGTCTTTAAATATTAAACTTCAACACCAGTGTTTACATATGAGAAGGAGAAACAAACTTTAGTTTACAAACAAACTAGTTTATCATGATGCCATAATAAACATTTTCATGCAACAGGCTTATTATTTCTCACATTGTATAGACAAAAATATAGACATACAACTTCAGTAATGTTTCACTATTATACTTCAAGCATACTCCTCAATAAGGAGATACACCCAATCCTCCTGACACTATATCCATACTAATAAATTTTCACTGTCATATTGGAAACAGATATTTAAGCACTGATATATATAGAACAAATTATTTACAATAGCCAAAAGGTTGACAGAACTCAGGTGTACATTACCATTTGAATGGATATAGAACATGTGGTATACACAAGCAATTGCCATTACTCAGCCAAAATAATAAGTCTTTCATATTCTACAGCACAGATTAAAGTTGAAAACTTTATGCTCAAATAAACTAGAAGAAAATGAAAAATAGTGTATGATTCCACTGACTTGAGTTATCTAGAATAGGCCAACTTATAAAGGTAGTAGACTAAATGTTATCTGGAGCTGAGTGAGAGGGAGTAGAAAATTATTCTCTCATTGGTATAAATTGATGTTTTGATAACAGAAAGTTCTAGGAGAGAATAATGGCAATGCTTGCATAACATTCTGAAAATATTCAATGCCAATAAATTGTATACATAAATGATTAAATGATAAATCTTATGTTGTATATAATTTATACCAATAGAAAAATGAGAGTGAGAATACCAGTGGCTTCAAATCCCTGAAAAATGCAAAGAAATGCTCTCCCAGGTAAATAAAACACCCTCAAGTGCGAAATCAAAGTCTCATATTTACAATATAGGCAATGTAATGCATCGGATCAGCAATGAAGACTTTGCTGTGTCCTGTTTGGTTCTAATTACCAAGTTAGGAAACAGAGTCCACATTATAAGTGAGCTTAAAGTGGATTAAACCTGCTAACATGAAAGAAGTGAAGTCTAAATGAATTTGCTAAATCTGAGGAAAATTTTCCATGAACCTAAAACATGGTCCTTCCAGCATACCTTTTCTGGGAAGAACTACTTGGGATGGGGCCAAAGGGTAACAAAGTTTAATTGTGAAGGAAAGAAATAACAATGAAAGGGACAGTACAAATAAATCACACATTAAAGTAACCAACCAAAAGACATTATTATGGAATAGATTAAAATTATTCTTAAATATAGATGTGTATGTGCATCAAAGGTGTGATATAAAATTTCAGAGAACAGATGGACAGAACTATAGGAAATATTACAGCCATATTTAGGAACAGCTCAAGAATAATTAAAAATAAAAATAAAGTAAAAGCTATAAAAAGAGAGAAACTGATCAAAATAAAATGGAGGTAAACACTGAGAAAGACTTCAGAGAAAATGATAGACACAGGAAATAAACAAGAGATCTGAAATATGAACTACAGGATTCCACACAAAAGCAAAATACCGAACAGAAAAAAAAATAAACTTGGAAGTTAAAAAAACAAGCAAACAATTCAAAGAATCTGCCTTTGGTACCAAAAAGTCGAGTCTGTTGATTTTTTTTTCTTTTTTACAGGCAGAGTTAGACAGTGAGAGAGACAGAGAAAGGTCTTCCTTCCGTTGGTTCACCTCCCAAATGGCCGCCATGGCCAGCGCTGTGCCGATCCGAAGCCAGGAGCCAGGTGCCTCCTCTTGGTCTGCCATAAGCAGGTGCAGGGCCCAGGCACTTGGGCCATCCTCCACTGCACTCCCAGGCCACAGTAGAGAGCTGGACTGGAAGAGGAGCAACTGGTACAGAATCCGGCGCCCCAACCAGGACTAGAACCCAGGGTGCCAGCAGCGCAGGCGGAGGATTAGCCTAGTGAGCTGCGGCTCCGGACTTGAGTCTGTTGATTCTACAGACATCAAATATAAATATTCCTCTTTAAAAATGCTCAAGATAGAAAATAGAGACGTTATAAAATGGAAATATTTAGTATTTTTCACTAGTTTCAGTGTGCAAATAGAGATGTAGTGGGGGCTTGGATGGTGAAAAGAGGGCCTAAAATGCCTTCGTGAAAAGAACCTGTGACCCAGGAATTTTGTATTCATTGGATCATTAAACTGTAAAGGTACAGGTAGATACTTTCCAACATGCTAGGAATTAGAGGATATTGGCCCCATTATTCTTTCTTAACAAAAATAAAGGAGGATGAAAATTAAATATCAATTATCAAGTTTGCTTGGAACATTATAGCAGAAGAACTAGTTGTTAATGGTGAATTTATTTGTTAATGACTCTAAGGTTAAATTAAAAAAAGAAGTATTCTTATAGAAAATATTGTAAATGGTTTAAACTGAGATAATACAGAAATGACATCATTTAAAAGGAGAGACAAAGATGGGAAGGAATAGAAATGATGGGAGGAATGTCATTCTGCTGATTTCTTCATACTTACTAACAAAAGGTCAAAAGATACTTGTGGGAGTTGGTATATCAATAAATAGTGCTAATATCAGAGTTTCAGCAGGGTGCAAATGACATACTTGAATAAGATAATCAAGATGAGTTTAATGAAGGGACTTTTCTTAATGTTGCCAAGTTTAAAGGAACCAGCAAGCAATAATGAAGTTCCTAGGAACTAGCAGCAGTGGAGAGCAATTACTTCACTTAAAAGGTCATTCAATGAAAACTTCTATTGAATAATGGAAGCCCGAAAGTAACAGAAACTTTTAAAATATATATTTATTATTGATTTGGAAGGAAAGGAAGATAGAGAGAAATCGTAAATCTGTGGCTGTCTCACTTCCCAAATGTCCACAAGATCTAAGGCTGGCTTAGGCTCAAGCTGTAAGCTGGGAGGTCAAGTGTGGGTCTCTCATGTGAGTGGGAGAGACTCGAGTACTTGACCCATCAGCTGCTGTGTGTACCAGCATGCGCCTAACTAGCAGGGAGTGCAGCCAGGACTCAGGCTGGGCACTCTGAATGCATGTGTCTCAAGCACCATCTTAACTGTTGTGTCAAATGGCCACCTCTATTAGAACATTCTGCTAGAGCCCAGGCAGTCAAATTTTCAGGGCACAGACTAGAAGAAAAAATTAGAGTAGTTTTTGAAAAACAGGAAGAGCATATTCAATACAAAGCGATTTAAGAAAAACACTAAAAAACATAATATAGTCTGTAAAGAGGAAAAGGAAGAGAAGGAAAGGGAAGGGAGAGGGAAGGAAAGGAAGTAAAAATCTTTTCATCACTTGTTAATGTGTGAAATCAATAGATACAATATGAAAACAGAGAGAATAGAGGTACTATATGGAAGTATATGTTTAAAGTTAGTCATTATTACAATAAGGAAACCTTCCAAAATAACAGAAGATGCAAGAGTCAAAAACAGTGCAAATATAACACATAGTGACTCCATCCTAATACGAAACCTAAATCTAAATGACGTTTAATAAACAATGTGATTCTGTAAAACAGAGAATACACAGAGATTATATATATATATATAATATATATTTATAGAGAGAGAGGAAGGGGGGAGTAATGGTGATTAATTGTAATTAAGTATAAGAATGAATGGGGAACAATTTCTGAGAGAATTTGAAGTGCAGGTAATGTGAGCATGGGAGGAGTTGTGCAGAGTTGATACACAATCTGAATAACTGCCTAATAAGATCACCCTGCTACATGAAGATTATGTGGTATAAGAGGAAGAATAGGAGCAATGAAGCCATGGCTAAAGGGCCTCCAATTGACCATGTCAGGAATGTCAGTGGATCTGTAGTACGGTAGTGGCACGGTTGCTAAGAAATGGATATACACTTCTGTGCTTTGAAAGGACAGTCAATATATTTCAGAAAAAAAGGCAAACAATTATTCATACATTAAAAGCTCTTCCTTCTTCATATTGAATTTTTAATGAAAATTATAGTAAGATGACTCTTCCAGAAAAAAAATGGAAAAGAGAGATAATCCTAAGTGTTAATGAGGACTTGGATATACTGTTGGTAAGAGTGTAAATTGCTATGACTTCTTTGGAAAACAGTTTAGCTCAACCTACTAAAGCTGAACCTATGTACACTCTGGGACCCAATAATTTTATTTCTATGCATAAACCCAAAGAGCTGTGTGTATAGTCCCACTGGAGGACATGCATAAGAATCTTCCTAGGATAACTATTCTAACAAGCTCAAAACTGAAAACTTCCCGGGGTTTATCAGCAATTGAATATAAATTGCAGAATAGTCACTCAATGGAAAACGATATAGGAATGGGAATGAACAAATGATACCTACGTTAAAAAATATGGACAAGTCCCACATAAAATGTTGAGTGAAAGAATTTAGATACAAAAACTCACAAGAATGCAGTTCAAATAATGGTCAAAAGCAGGTAAACTAATCTACCACGTTATAAATCTTATGGAGGGCTGGCACCATGGCTCACTAGGCTAATCCCCCGCCTTGCAGCGCCAGCACACAGGGTTCTAGTCCCGGTCGGGGCGCCGGATGCTGTCCCGGTTGCCCCTCTTCCAGGCCAGCTCTCGGCTGTAGCCCGGGAGTGCAGTGGAGGATGGCCCAAGTCCTTGGGCCCTGCACCCGCGTGGGAGACCAGGATAAGTACCTGGCTCCTGCCATCGGATCAGCGTGGTGCGCCGGCTGCAGTGCGCCGGCCACAGCGGCCATTGGAGGGTGAACCAGCGGTAAAAAGAAGACCCTTCTCTCTGTCTCTCTCTCTCTCACTGTCCACTCTGCCTGTCAAAAAAAAAAAAAAAAGTCATATGGAGAACATCATTGGATAGGGGTTGGTGACTATTCCTGAGGATAAAATAAGAGCTACTAGGATCACACTAATTCACCATTTCTTGATCTGAGTGAAAGTCACATGGGATTGTTCAGCTCATGAAAATTTATTGATTCATTCGTGATTGTTTAGTTTTCCCTCTGTTATATTTCACTTTAAAAAATGAATGCAGTGCTTTTCAGTTATGAGAATGGCAGAAATATAAAAAAAGTATTTTGGCTAGGGAATGGAAAGAAAAATGTTTTCTTGCAGTAGTGGCATGAGTATAAATTAGTGCAACTTCTATGGGAAGCAATTTTTTTTGTATATTTATTTATTTGGAAGGCACGTGCGCACACACACATACACACACACACACGCTCCACACAATGAAAGAGTGCTCATAGTTGCTTTATCCCACAAGTGTCCCCAATGACTAGAGCTGGGCCAGGGCTCAAGCTCTGAACTGAAAACACAATACCAGTCTCCCGCATAGGTGGCAGGAACCAAATTACTTGAACCTCACTGCTATCTCCCAGGAAGCTAGAGTCAAGAGCAGGAACCTGGAACCAGGTACTCAGATATGGAATGTCTTCAACAACAAGACCAAATGGCTTCCCCCAAAGACAGGTTTAACCATATATACAAATGCACTTGTTCATTTTTCCCCATTTAATTTACTCCTGAGAATATATTTCTCAGATACTTTCCCAAATGAATTTTATGATAGATGCTCAAAGTTATTTATCGAAACATTGTTTATATTAGCAAGAAACTGAAAAAATCCTAAAGACCATCAATGGAGGCATGTTTAAATAAGTTATGACAAGATTTCATCAATGGAAAATTATGGAGTTATGAAACAAACATAAGGAAGAAATTATGCACAGGTAAGGAATAACTATCTGGATAACATTAATTTTTTTTAAAGGGAAAGGTGTGTTAGTTTACATTCCCACCAACAGTGGATTAGGGTACATTTTTTCCCACATCCTCACCAGCATTTATTATTTGTTGATTTCTGGAATGTAAACTTGTACAGCCATTATAGAAGATATTATAGATTCCTCAGAAATCTGAATATGCACCTACCATATGATACAACCATCCCACTCCTGGTAATTTAAGCAATTGAAATGAATCAGCATTTGAGAGAATTATCTGTACCCCCAAATTCATTGCAGATCAATTCACAATAGCTAAGATATGGAATCAACCCAGATGTCCATCAACTGTTAACTAGATAAAGTAATTAATCTACCATCGACTACTACTCTGCCATAAAAAAGAAAGAAATACTGTCTTTTGCAACAAAATGAATGCAACTGAAAACCATTATTCTTAGTGAAATAAGTCAGTCTCAAAAGACAAGTGTCCTATGTTTGCTTTCATCTGTGGTAACTGAATACCAAAAATATAACGCATAATGCATGGGAGTAAAATTGACACTCTGAGCTTTGATCATAGGTTGCAACCCTTGTCTCTGTGTTGAGAAACAGTGCTTTTTTCTTCTTACTTTTTGTTTAACTCTTTACTTAGGTATGGCTAATCTTAGGTGTATAAAGTAAAGTAAAAGTAGATCATTGTAAAAATTAGGAGAGGGAATAGGAGAGGAAAGAGGAGAAGTGTGGAAGCATTGGCAGGAGGGAGGATAGGGTGGAAGTATCACTACATTCCTAAATCTGTACAATGAAATACATAAAATTTGTATACATTCAATAACATTTTTAAAAATATAAAATAAAGAGGATTCCTAATGTGAGCGAATTATAGTAATACGAATAGCTGGAGCTTGTTAAATTTGTGCTTTCCTTGATAAATGATAATCAAGAATATCACAAATGATATATATCTTTGAGTATGGTTACATAACTGTCTAGGATATATCATGAAAATATTTATATAAAATTCCTCAAACATTCGGAGAGATTTGTGTTTATTCTTCTGTGAATAATGAGGGAAATACATACTAAAACAGAGTAATTGAAAAAAAAAATAAATAAATAGAGGTAGAGGCCTGAATTGTACCCTCCTGCATACTTTAAAAGAGTATTAGCGTGACTTGATCAGCCCTCGCCCTCACTGTTGATGAACAACTTAATATGTTATCCCTCTTAGTATTTTTATTTGTTTGTTCTACTTAATACTTTTGGTTGAATACTGTAATCAATACACAATTTTTCTTAAGTGCTGAAACTTAACTGAAAAGTGATTGCTGTTAAATATAAGAGTGGGAATAAGAGAGGGAAGAGATGTGCAATTCGGGACATGCTCAAGCTGACTCACCTCAAACGGTAGAGTTAGAAACATACCAGGGGATTCCAATTCAATCCCATCAAGGTGGCATGTACCAATGCCATCTCACTAGTCCCAGTGATCAATTTCTGTTCACAATTGATCATAATGATAGCACTAAGAACCAAAGGGATCACAGAAACAAGACTAGTGTCTGCAAATACTAGCTGATAGAATCAAAAAGGGAGAGAACGATCCAACATGGGAAGTGAGATACACAGCAGACCCATAGAATGGCAGATGTCCTAAAAAGCACTCTGGCCTCAGAATCAGCCCTTAAGGCATGCAGATCCAGCTGAAAAGCCCAGGAATATATTTCAGGCATGGAAAGCCAAGACACTCTGGGGGGAAAAAAAAAAAAAAAAAAAAAAAAAAAAAAACAACTTAAATGAAAGATCTCCACGAGTGAGATCCCAGTGGAAAGAACAGGTCATCAAAGAAGGAGGCACCTTTCTCTGAAGGGAGGAGAGAACTTCCACTTTGACCATGGCCTTGTCTAAATATGATCAGAGTCAGTGAACTCAGGGGGCTTCCATAGCGTTGGCAGCTCATGACAAGAGCCTAGGGTGATTACTGATGCCATAAACAAGAGTGTCAATTTGTTAAGTCAACAACAGGAGTCACTGTGCACTTACTCCTCATGTAGGATCTCTGTCCTTAGTGTGCTGTACATTGTGATTTAATGCTATAACTAGTACTCAAACAGTATTTTTCACTTTATGTTTCTGTGTGGGAGCAAACTGTTGAAATCTTTGCTTAATGTATACGAAACTGATCTTCTGTATATAAAGAGAATCAAAAATGAATCATGATGTGAATGGAAGGTGAGAGGGAGTGGGAAAGGGGAGGGTTGCAGGTGGGAGGGACATTATGGGGGGGAAGCCATTGTAATCCATAAGCTGTACTTTGGAAATTTATATTCATTAAATAAAAGTTAAAAAAATAAAAATAAAAAAACATAATTATGATATTACAAACCAATATTTATGCCATAAAAAAAAAGAGTATTAGTGGCCAGCGCTGTGGCTCACTTGGCTAATCCTCCACCTGTGGTGTTGGTACCCTGGATTCTAGTCCCGGTTGTGGCGCCAGATTCTGTCCTGGTCACTCCTCTACTCCTCTTCCAGTCTAGCTCTCTGTTGTGGCCCAGGAATGCAGTGGAGGATGGCCCAGGTCCTTGGACCCTGCACCCGCATGGGGGACCAGGAGGAAGCACCTGGCTCCTGGCTTTGGATCAACGTGTTGCACCGGCTGCAGCATGCTGGCCGCAGCAGCCATTGGGGGGTGAACCAATGGAAAAGGAAGACCTTTCTCTCTGACTCTCTCTCTCACTGTCCACCTTGCCTGTCCAAAAAAAAAAAAAAAAGACGAGTATTAGCTCATAAGTAGGTAAGTAGGGATAATAAAATGATAATACTGAATGCTTCCAGGGAGATGGGTAATAAACAGCTGATCCTAGTATTGGCAGGAAGACTTCCTCTGTATCCCTTACGGTTTTTGAATAGGTAAATGGATCATCTATTCAAAAAACAAACAAAATGTACATTGAAATGAACCAAAGTATTTCACTAGGCAGGAAAATATTTTTTTTTTCTTTTTAAGCCTTTAATATGGTTACCAGAAATTTTCAGATGTATAAGTAGTTTATATTGTTTTATTGCAGACAGGACAAAGGTAAAGTAGAAACAACTTATTCTACTTTGCACAACCTGTGTTAGCTACCTCCTGGTGTTTCTTTTGTTTTTCTTTTCAATTTAAGATATATAAATTTCATAAATACAGATTTAGGAACATAGTGATACTTCTACCCTACACTCATGCTGATTTTCCCACCATTCCTCCTCCTTTCTCTCTTACTCCCCTCTTAATTTTTATGATGGTCTACTTTCAGTTTACTTTACACTCATAAGATTAAACCTACACTCAGTAAAGAATTAAATAAATAAGAAGAAAAACAAAACACTGTTCCTCAATAGTCAGGACAAGAGCTGTAAAACATCACTGAATCTCAAAATGTCAGTTTCAGACCTATACATCACATATTGGTACTCTATTAGTTACCACAGATCATGGAAAATATATGGTATTTGTCTTTTTAGGACTGGCTTATTTCACTTAGTATAATGGTTTCTAGTTGCATCCATTTTGTTGCAAAAGACAGGATTTTCTTTTTACAGCAGAATACTATTCCATAGTATATATAAACATTAATTTGTATATCTAGTTATCAGTTTATGGACATCTGGGTTAATTCCAGATCAATTGATCTGCAATCAACATTGTGGTACAGATAACTCTTTCATGAACTGATTTCTTTTGGTTTGAGTAAATTCCCAGGAGTGGAATTGCTGGGTTATATAGTAGCTCTGTTTTCAGTTTTCTGAGGTATCTGCATACTGTTTTATATAATGGCTATACTAGTTTACATTCCTATCAACAGTGGGTCAGGGTAGCTTTCTCTCCACATGCTCACTAGCATTTGTTATTATTCGATTTTTAGAATGATATCCATTCTAACTGGGATGAGGTGAAAGCTCATTGTGGTTTTGATTGCATTTCCCTGATGACTGTGATCCTGAGCATTTTTTCATGTGTCTGTTGGCCATTTGATTTGTGTGTTTCGAAAAATGCTTGTTCAAGTTCTTTGGTCATTTCTAATTGGATTGTTTGTCTTGTTTTTGAGTTTCTTGAGCTCTTTATAGATTCTGGATATTAATCCTTTTTCAATTGTAGAGTTTACAAATATTTTATGACATTCTGTTGGTTGTGTCTTTGCTTTGTTGTGTATTTATTTTGCAGTATTTAAACTTCTAAGCTTGATTAATCACATTTATCTATTTTGACACTGATTCCTGTGCTTCTGGGGATCTTTCCAAGAAGTCTTTGCCTATGCCAATATCCTGTAGTGTTTCCCAATATTCTCCTCTATTGCTTTGATTGTATCAGGTCATATATTTAGATCATTGATCCATTTTTAGTTGATTTTTATATAAGGTGTAAGGCAGTGTTCTTGCTTCCTACTTCTGCATGTGGAGATCAAATTTTCTCAGTACCATTTATATAAGAGCATGTTCTTTCTCCAGGGATTTATTTTAGGTCCTTTGTTAAAGCTTAGTTGATTGTAGATGTGTGGATTGATTTCTGGAGTTATCACTCTGTTCCATTGGTCTATAAGTCTATTTTTGTGCCAATATCAGACTGTTTTGATTATAACTGCCCTGTAGTATGTCTTGAAAACTGGTATTATGATGTGTCCAGTTTTGATTTTGTTGCATATGATTGCTTTAGCTATTCGGGGTCTCTTGTGTTTCCATATGAATTTTAGCATTATTTTTTCAAAATCTGAGAAGAATTTCTTGATATTATGGTTGGGATCTCATTAAATATGTAAATTGCTTTCTATTAACATTTGTTTTAAATAACCAGGTGCCCTGGAATTGGGTGCATATACATTTATTATGGTGTGACATCTTTGTGGTGCATTAATCCCTTAATCATTACATAATGCCCTTCTTTATCTCTTTTAACAGATTTTGTGTTCAAGTCTATTTTGTCTGATATTATGATGTTTTTGCTTTCCATTAGCATGGGATATCTTTTATTATCCTTTCACTTCAGCCTGTATGCATATCTTTATTGTTGAGGTATTTTTCTTGCAGGGAGCAAATTGATAGGTCTTGTTTTTTATTCCATTCAGCCAGTTTGTATCTATTAATTGAAGAGTTAGGCCATTTACATTCAGTACTTGGGCTTCCCGTTCTTCCTCCAAATTATAGAAGTTCCCTTTATTTATTTCACTGAATAGGCCTTCTAATTCATTTTCTCTTTCCACATCTTCAAGAACTCCTAAAACCTGTATGTTTCCTCAACTGATAGTATCCCATAAATTTCCAACACTTGTTAAAATTTTTCTCATTCCTTCTTCCTTATTTTTTTTCTTTTGGTATAAGACAGTTTCAAAAATTTGTCTTTTACATCAGATATTCTTTCTTCTGGCTCATCAAGTCTGTTGTTAAGTCTTTCCACTGTATTTTTTATTTGACTTATTGAGTTCTTCATTTCTAGTATTTCAGTTTGATTTCTTTTGAAAATATCAATCTCATGGGATAATTTTTCTTCCATTTCATGTATGGGATTTCTTTAACTCAGAACTTTTTTTCTCATTGCTCCTGAGTAATTCTATGATTAATCTTTTGAGTTCTTTTTCAAGCATTTCATGAATCTTTGTCTTCACATTCTAATATTGAAGTGTTGTTGTGTTACTTTGGGGGAGTCATGTTGTCTTCCTTATTCTTATTTCATGAATTTCTGCATTTAGTGTTAGGCATTTGTGGAAATAATTATTGATTTCCACCTCTGCTGGCTTTTATGTTTGAACTACATCTCTGTGGCTTAGTGGAGTATCTGCTCTTTCAGTGAATACCCAATGGTGTGTGCTGGGTATAGCCAGGAGTTCTGATCAGTGCTCAAGGATAGGTCAGTATCCAGGTTGACATGCAAGTTGGATGTTTCCTCTATTGTCAGCAGGGGAGAGGGTCTGGTCACCTCTATTGGCATAATCACACCCCTACATCCTCTCTTCCAAGGTGATCAATGCCTAGCATTTGCCCACAGTGGGTTCACCAATCACCTGAAGTGCCACATAAACCACACAAAGGATCTGTGAAATCTACATGTGAGCACAGATTGTGCTACAATGACCCACTCCATGCAGTCAGGACCTCTGACCCTATAGTGCCTAGCATAGTGATTGCCCAGAGACCCAGCTACACTTTGCACCTATCTTGTAGTCATACAAGTCTATGTACCAAAAGTCATGGTGCATAGAGGACCCACTCTCTCCCTCTAGCCTGTCCCATCCTTGGAGAGGTAGAGATGTTTCCAGAGCCAGCGGCCTGTGCATGCTCTCCCTTGGTGATTTTAGCCCCAGAGCCTGTGATATGTTGAGAAGTTGGGGGCACCTCACAGTCTTACATTCGTGCCCATCCACCTGTCAATTTGTCCAGCCAGACTCATAGTCAGTGGGGAATGAGAAGTTTTTTCCCTCAGGTAAAATCCCCAGATCACATGTGTTACTAGAGCCAGCTCAAGATGCTTCCTTCTCCCCACTGGTAGCTGGGTGCACATACATGAGCTGCTGCAGCTGTTGCTGGTGTCAGAATGGAGCCTTTTTCCTGCCAGTTGCCAGGCATGTACAAGAGCTGCTACAGCTAGTACTGGTGTCAAAATGGCACCCTCTCCCAGTTGGTTGCTGGGTGCCATTGTGTGGGAATGGGGAGGGAGAAGCTTACCCTTTCTTTACTAGGTTAGGTTGATATCCTATCTCCCTTAAGGCTCCAGCCTAGACTCAAAGACAGTGTGCTCAACAAGGCTCTCCCTCCAGCACTATCACCAGTAGCACAGGCTGCCGTGGTCTGCTCTCACCTCACCCTCCAAAACTGGTATTTCCTCCATCTCTTTGCTGCAGGGATCACGTGTTGTGTCTGTACTCATTGCTGCATGTCTACAACTTCCACACTGATTCACATCGTGCTCTTCCTTCTGTAGAATTTCCACTGCAGATTTCATTCCAAGTCTTCCCTGGGAATGCACTTCCTCCACTTTTTTGCTACTATTTTCCCCGAGACTAAAGCAGTATTCTTTTCCCTGTTCCAACATCTTGGAATTGACTGAAAATAAATACATTTTACCCCAGAATTGTTGTAACTATAAAGGAAAGTGAATTTCTTACCTGGATACTATACCAATGCAGTAGCAAGTATTCTAAAGTTACACCTTATATTATTAAGTGTGCAATTCAATAAATTGTTGAAGACATTCAGAGAAGGCAGTTTTATAGTTCCTGTTTAATGGGATATTGTATACCCTTGTGGATGTATTTATTGGACTGTGTCATTGTCAATTTAAGATCATGTCAACTTCTTTATTCTTTGAATTGGAAAGAAAATAGATTAGCTAACAGTCAATTTATACTTGCCTTTCTGTTTTCCAGAATTTCTGTTTTCATAATTTAAATGAAATACTGCAGAGACATGCTCTTTGTAAGTGCCTATGTTTACAGAATATTTTATGTATAAAAGAAAAGTCAGAAACACTTTAATTCTAACATTTCCTTTTGCTTATATTCCTGGGTTTAATAACCTTTTCCTATTTCAGAATTATAGAAATGGAGATAATGTGTCTGTAATCTTAAGCACTTTACGAAAAATCCATTGTTTCATTTATTTATTTATTTTTATTTTTATTTTTGGCCAGGCAGTGTTAGACAGTGAGAGAGAGAGAGACAGAGAGAGAGTTATAGACAGTGAGAGAGAGACAGAGAGAAAGGTCTTCCTTCCGGTGGTTCAATCCCCTAATGGCCACTATGGCCGGCACTGTGCAGATCTGAAGCCAGGAGCCAAGCACTTGCTTGCAGGGTCCCAAGCACTGCTCTCCCAGGCCACAGCAGAGAGCTGGACTAGAAGAGGAGCAACCGTGACAGAATCTGGCGCTCCAACTGGGACTAGAACCTGGGTTGCTGGCGCCACAGGCGGAGGAAGATTAGCCAAGTGAGCCACAGCACTGGCCTCATTTTTCTAATTTAAAACATATATGGACATTTTCAATGAATGTATTTGCAAAATTTACTTCTCTTTAAAAGGTGAATATGTTTAATTACACATATGTACCACATTTAATTAACTATTCCTCCATTAAAGAACATCTAGGTTTTTTGTTTTCCCATGTCTTGGTATTGTGGCTAGTCTACGATGAATACACAAATAGTAATATCTCTTCTAGATCCTGATGTCAATTCTTCTGGATAAATACCTAGAAGTAGGATTGCTGGATTATATAGTAATTGTATTTTCAAATTTATGAGGAAACTCTACATTGTTCATCATAGTAGATGCACATTTTTCACCAGTTTGTATGTAATATTTCATTTTTTCTGCATCTCCACTAGCACTTGTTAAATATGTATGTCTTTACTTTCTTTTATAATAGTCATCCAGACAAATATAGGGTGATATCTCACGGTGGTTTTGATTTTCATTTCTTAAGATTAGTGATGTTGAACATCTTTTCATATACATGTTGGCCACCTATATGTCTTCTTTTAAGAGGACTCATTTTAAGACTATAGAGGTCATTCATCTTTTTTTAACTGTGTTACTTATTTTATTTGAGTTCCATATGCATCTTGGACATCAATCACTTCTCAGATGTATGACTTGAAAAGTATTTTTTTCATTCTATAGGTTGTTGCAAGTCTGCTGGCCGTTTTTTTGTCTTGTTGAAGTTTTGTTTTGGTTTTGGTGGTTTTTGTTTGGTTGTTTTTGTTTCGTGTAGTCCCATTTATTTATTTATTTTTGTAGCGTTTGTCCTTTTGGTGTCATATACATGAAATCATCTCTAATTTTTTGTTTTCTTCTAAGAGTTTATAGGTTCAGGCCTTACATTTAAGTCATTAATACCTTTTCAGTTGTTTTTTATGTGTGGTATAAGATAAAGATATAATTGTATGTTTTTGTAAGTGAACAGCAAGTTTTCCCAGTACAGTTTGCTCAGGAAACTATTCCTTCCATCTTGCATATTCTTGGCACCTTACGCAAAGATCTGTTGACCAGATATACATGGGTTTATTTCCATGTTCTTTATTCTGCTTCAGTGATCTTGATTTCCATTTTTATTATTTATTTTAAAAGATTTTTTTGACAGGCAGAGTTAGAAAGTGAGAGAGAGAGAGACAGAGAGAAATATTATTTATTTTTTAGCATTTTATTTCAGGATGATTTGAAATTTATGAAACAAAAGTTGTGCGGTAGTAACACAAAAAGTGCCCATAAGCCCTCACCTAAGGTCCCCTTTTAATATTTTATATCAGTATCCTTGTCAAAATTAATGAACAATACAAAGTTTCCCCCAATTGTTTTATCTAAAAACCTTTTATTCCTCCAACATCTAGAAATCAGGGAATGTGGTGTCTCCAGCTCTATTCTTCTTTCTCAAAGTGGATTTGGTCATGTATTTTTTTTTATTAAAGATTTATTTTATTTATTTGAAAGACAGAGTTACAGAGAGAAGTAGAGACAGAGAGAGAGGTCTTCCATCCTCTGGTCACTCCCCAGATGGCCACCATGGCCAGAGCTGTGCCAATCTGAAGCCAGGAACCAGGAGCTTCTTCCAGGTCTCCCATGTGGGTGCAGGGAACCAAGGAGTTGGGGCATCTTCCACTGCTTTCCCAGGCTATAGCAGAGAGCTAGATTGGAAGTAGAGTAGTCAGAACTTGAACTGCACCCATATGGGGTGCCGGCACTTCAGGCTAGGGCTTTATGCCACTGTGCCACAGTGCTGGCCCCCATGTGTGGTAAAAAATACCATTGGGATATTGATGGGACTAGCACTGAATCTAAAGTTTATTTTGGATAATATAGAGATTCTAGTAATTGTTGGGGACACTCTCCCCCTACCTAATAGCTCTGGGCGTGGAAAGGTGCCTGCATAGCCTCTTGCCCTGAGGACTGAAACATTCTGCAATAACTAAAGAACACCCTGTGGTTAAGATAACATGTGCCTGCTTGCGATAACTATGTCCTGCCACCTGACCTTCAACCTTTAACAGATCCTGAAACAGCTCCTCTTTCCCACCTCCTACTGCTTCCCCTAAGAAGTATATAAACCCCTGTGTAAAAAATAAACTTTGCAGCTTGATCAGAACTCTTGTCTTGCTGCCTTCCTTGTGTCTCCTGTCCCTTCATTCCTCCTTATAGGTGCTTGGCCCTAGTTGACGTCCCGTGGGACGGGACAAGTAATATCAACTTTTCCTAGCCATATGCACAGTCTCTTTCCAATTGTGTCTTCTTCAATTTTCATCAATATTTTATTTTTATGGATTCATTAATTTATTTATTTGAAAGGCAGAGTGACATAGAGAAGAAGAAACAGAGATAGGTCTTCCATGCCCTGGCTCACTCTATAAATGGATAGAACAACTGGGGTTTGTCTGATTTGAAGCCAGGAACCAGGAGCTTCTTTCTGGTCCGCTATAGAGGTGTCAGGGGTGCCATTTCTGCTGCTTGCCCATACACATTAGCAGGGAACTGGATCAAAAATGATGCAGCCAAGAGTCAAGCTGGTCCTCTGATATGGGATACAGGCATCACAGGCAGCAACTTAACCCACTGCACCGCAACACTGGCCCCCATCAATATTTTGTAGTTCTCAATATTGTACCAAGTCTTTTGTCTCCTTAGGCAGGTTTTATTATTTTTGATATTGTTATAAAAATGATTTTCTTTTCTTAATCTCATTCTCAGCCTGTCCTTAACGTATAAAAATGTAATGCATTTTATATGTTGACTTTGAATTATGCAACTTTATGGGATACCTTTATAAGTTTAACAGTTTTTAATGGAATCTTGTATGGAATATTTTCTCTATCTATCTATCTATCTATCTATTCTGTCTTCCTCCCTTCCTTTCTTCCTTATACCCTTCCTTCCTTCCTTCCCTCCTTTCTCTTTCCCTATCTATCATCTGCAGATAGTAGTAATTTTACTTCTTCCTTTTGCTCTGGCTGGGACTTCTGATACTATGTTGAAGAGAAATGGAGTGGGCAAGAGTGGGCATCCCTGCCTTGTTCTTGATGTCAGAGGAAATGTTTAGTTTCTCATCAGTGAGTATGAAGTTAGCTGTGGCCTCATAGATAGCCAATTTATTCTGAAGACACAATAGGAAATATTAAGGACACAACAGGAGATAAGAAAGAACTAGAAGCCACAGGAGGTATGAAAATTACTGAGAAATCAAAAAATCTTTCAACTATATTAAAAATATAGAACAACAAGATCTGGTTTCTACTGGAAAGTTTACTTCATTTTGAATATAGACTATTTATCTGTAAATATTTGTATAAATATTAAATTTCATGTGAGTTTGCAGATAACAAATATGGCACAAGAACACACATAAGACACAAGGGTCTACTGGGAAGACAATTAGGAAGTTGACATGACTACAGGGAATCCTAAGAGAAGCTTATTAAATCAAAGTTTTCTCAGTTTGAATATATAGAATGTCTACTCTGTGGGGACAGAGAATTCACATAGTTGAAAAAAAAATATTTGTTCAATGAATAATTGATTTTTTATCTTTTTAAGAAACTCATAATATCTCATAAATACAAGTATTTTCATAATTAAAAAAAGACTAGGAAGAATAAATATATGAGTATTAATGCAAATACAGTGGATAAAGAACTTGTATAGTAGTACTTTGCGAATAGTAAGGAAGTACTCTTTGTTTCACTGTACCTTAATTATTATTATAACTATATTTTAATAAATTATAAGCATTCATGATTGAAGTAAAAGTATTTAGAAGTAGTGATACACTGAGACCCTTCTATAACTCTGCATTAAGTTATATGGTTCTAGAATATGCTACAGAAGAAAATAAAAGCAACAAATCAGAATTTGCCCCATGTCTCCAGACACAACTGTTAACATGTTTAACAGAATGTTGTGAATTCAGCTTAATATAGCACATTGGTGCCTAGAGAATAGATGAGTATGCATTTCCCTCAGTAAAATTTGCAATCTGGTTAGCATTCCTTGGGTGTAGCTAGACTATCCTAACCTTGGACATTTTTCCCAGTCACCATGCCTGATTCTCTGTCAATGAACAGATGATATGTAAAGAAAACAGCATTATCTGACACCAATATGGCCCTTTAGGTAAAAATGAGATAACCTGCATGACCAGAATTAAGGTTGAAGTTTTAGGGAGGTATAGTTTTTAGGAAACAAGGGTCTTAGTTCTTTGAAGGCAGCATTATTGTAGAACTAGCGACTAATGAGGGCAAAAGTAGAGATAGGAGAAGACAAATATCATAAGAATTTAGTAACCACTTATCAACAGTTAATAAAGTGTGGCTTCACAGACTTTTGATCTTCAGTGAGTTACATAAGCTTTCTTTCTACGCCTTAGTTATTTATCTATAATATCCATCATATGGAGTTGTTAATTTGTATAAAGCCAAGAAAACATGATAACACATAGTAAAGGCTCTGTAATTGTTGTCTGTTATCTCATACAGTATTACAGGCAGTTTTGTGTGAGGGGAAAGCTCATATCCCATGACACATGGTTGTAAAATCAGAATCAAAATGGAGTGAGTGTGGCTAAAAGCTAATTGCAGATCTCTTGCTTCTGTACATATTAGCCTTGCTTGCTAACGGCTGAGTGTGTATCTTGTGAAACTATGTGGACCCAAAATTCCCAGGAACTAGGTTGACCGAAATGTGTCCTTCACTGTTATCTTACCACCATATCTTGGATCTGTTATAGAGTTTGTTGTTGTTAACTGTTATGTTACAACCATATTCTGGTTTTCCTCTTTATTGTTCACTGCATACCAGGGGTCTGGTTCGAAATTATGAGCCCTAGTGGATAGAATACTATAAAAAGCTGTGTAACCCGCTGTTGGGGACCGCACTCTGGTAAGGAGTGTTGGTCCCAATTGGTGGCCAGTTCTGATCGGTTACCTTACCTCTCATTTGTCTCTCATTTGCTTCTCATTTTCAATAAATTTCATGCGTGACTGTAACTTGTTTTTGTAACATTTTGTTTTAGCTGAGGAGTAGATGCAACATGATACATTCTCAAAAAATATTTGCTCAGTAAAAATAAAGAATTCTGAAAAGGAAAAAAGGGGGTTTAGGATATTACTGCTGAATCATTCATTCACGTATTAAACAAACCCTTTATTAATATCTATTCCCTGCAATGGCAAGTGAAGTAGATCTCTTCTTTGTTTTCCCAGAAATTACTTTTTAGAGGAGATGACTGCAAGCAAATAATACATCAAAATAAAAATTTTAGTTTTAATAAACTCCTCAATTTTGTCATCTGCAAATGAAATATACCTCCTTTCTAATGTTATTTCAATGATTATAGGGTATTTAACTAAATAATGTATTAGATGTTTTCAGCATTTCAGTAGTCAATGATCTAATATACTGATCAATCTTCACTCCTGAGTCTGGCCAACTGTTTTTGTTTTAGTTTTTAAATAAAGTGTTATTATAAATAAAATTTTATTGGAAAACAGTCATTTTTTTTTACATATCTACAGCTGCTTTCTTGCTACAAAGAGATTTATGGGCAACTGAATTGTTCCCAAGTAAAATATTTATTATATTTTATATATATATATATTTTATATATATTTATTATATGGCCTTTAAAGAAGTTTTCTCACCCCTGAGCTAATGAGCGAGGGAAGTCATGTTTACCAAATATTAGATCTATTATGTTTTATCCAATGATGGATAAGTGATGGATAACAATCAATTGTATTGTGAAAAAGGACAGATTCCTCCAGACTGAGGTTATCAGAGAAATATTTTCTAGGAAGAAAACATTTGAATTACACCTGACAAATAATTCAGGAGACCAAAGTGATTGGGGAAGCGAATTACTGGCAGAGCTTTCTAGGAAGAAAGGGTTCGGTTCAATAGAAGCATGGCAGGTGGAAATCTCCACACTTGTTTGGATACAGCCTGGCAGCATGATAGGAAATAAATTGACACGTGTTTTGAATGCCAATGTGGTTGAACTTCACTTGATTTGCAATAGAAATTTACCAGAAATTTCTGAGCATAATGAAATAATTAATATTTCAAAGGTATTCATTTGGCAAAGTGTGAAAAATGAATTGAAGTAAAGCGATAATGAAAAGAATACAGTCATTAGTGATTTAAAAAGCAGCACAGACTAGGCCAGTGCCGTGGCTCACTTGCCTAATCCTCCACCTGTGGCGTCGGCATCCCGGGGTTCTAGTCCCGGTTGGGGTGCTGGGTACTAGTCCCGGTTGCTCCTCTGCCAGTCCAGCTCTCTGCTGTGCCCCAGGAGGGAACCAGAGGATGGCCCAAGTGCTTGGGTTCCTGTACCCACATGGGAGACCGGGAGGAAGCACCTGGCTCCTGGCTTCAGATCAGCGCAGTGCCGGCCATGGTGGCCATTAGTGGAGTGAAACAACGGAAGGAAGACCTTTCTCTCTGTCTCTCTGTCACTGTTCATAACTCTCTCTCTGTCTCTCTCTCACTGTCTAATTCTGCCTGTCAAAAAAAAAATTTAAAAAAAAGCAGCACAGACTTAAGATAAGGAGGGTTAACACTAGGATGATAAATGGAAAAGAAAAAGGTAACCACAAATACTGCCATAATTACTCTGAGCATGTAGGGTAGAACTGAGGGAACGAGAAAAGCTAGTATGTTCCATCAGCATTAATGATGGCAAGAATTGATGAAAGTGATGACCTAGTCAATATCCAGGTCACTGTGGGCTGAGGAAAGATCACTGGATTGTGGTACCCAGGAGTCAGTCGTTGCCTGTACAGTGTTGGTGGCAGATATAAGGTTCTGACTTAAAGAGATGCTGCACTTGAAGTAAAGGAGAGACAATAAGTAGTAAGTGCTGATAGTAAAATCTGTCCCCCTGTCATAGAAGGCTTCTGATGTGCTTTAAGCACTTTCAGGGCACTTTTGCAACCAGTTATACTAATGATCTATTATTAGCATGTCCATCTCACTGGTGACGAAATTAACTTAGCATGATTAATTTCACCCAGGCTTTCACATTTAGTGACTATTAGAGTTCTAACCCAGGAAATCTGACAACAAAGCCTTGTGTGGAAGAAAGCAAAGTAGATAAATCAAACGAGTGGTGCTCTTAATTTTCTTGCTGATTATTAGAACTTTCATTGATATTTGGTAAGGATTATTTAGAAAGAAATTTTATGGTCATGGGGATGGAGATGCTTAATTTGGAGTACAACAACTACTTACCAAAACCTTGGATGGTGGTATTTTACTTAGTGAGCCTCTTCCTTCATGTTGAGAGGAGAGTAGTTACTTAAGGCTGGCCTGGGTTTGCAGAAAGGGCAGCCGACCTGTTAGACCTGTGATGGTGGCTGCAGCATCCTATCTGAAGAAGTAGCAGCTCTTGGTGGACCAGTTCTGCAGTCCTGTTCTCTAAGTCATCCTAGAACTTCAGGCTAAAACCTACAGAGGGAACTCAAGCTCTCTAACTGATTGTGTAAATACCAAGTTATCTCTGTTAAATTTCTTTTTATCTAACCTAGTTAGAATATTTCTATCAGACCTATGTTAACCTGCCCTATAGAGCAGTTAAGCAATAAAATTATCAAGCATGAGATTGATAACATTGAATTTCTGTGGATTTCTTTTTTTTTTTTATTTTTTTTATTTATTTATTTTTTTTGACAGGCAGAGTGGACAGTGAGAGAGAGAGACAGAGAGAGAAAGGTCTTCCTTTGCCGTTGGTTCACCCTCCAATGGCCGCCGCTGCAGCCGGCGCACCGCGCTGATCCGATGGCAGGAGCCAGGAGCCAGGTGCTTTTCCTGGTCTCCCATGGGGTGCAGGGCCCAAGCACCTGGGCCATCCTCCACTGCACTCCCTGGCCATAGCAGAGAGCTGGCCTGGAAGAGGGGCAACCGGGACAGAATCCGGCGCCCCGACCGGGACTAGAACCCGGTGTGCCGGCGCCGCAAGGTGGAGGATTAGCCTATTGAGCCACGGCGCCGGCTATTTCTGTGGATTTCTACAAAACTTCTTTTTAAGCATTCTCTGTTTAACATTTGTGCCTCAACAAGCAAGGGCTGGAACAAGGGTGGTATTTATTGCATGGAGCTGTTTTTAAAATTGACAGACCCTTAGAGGAAAAGACCAGCAGTCAACAGATTAAATTTTTCAAGTTTCAAATCCTTTCCTCTGATACATTTTTTTTTTTAATTTGAAAGGCAGAAATCCAGAGATTGGAGGAGACAGAGGAAGAGAGAGAGAGAGAGAGAAAGAAAGAGAGAGAGAGATTTTTTATGCGCTGGTTCACTTTCCAAATGGCTTCAACGGCCAGGGCTGGGTCAAGCCGAAAACAGGAGCTTCTTCTGGGTCTCTTACATGGGTGCAGGGGCCCAAGCACATGGACCATCCTCCGCTGCTTTCCAGGCACGTTAGCAGAGAGCTGAAACGTAGTGGAGCAGATAGGTCTCCAACGGGCATCCATTTGGGATGCTGGCATCACAGGCAGAGGCTTAACCTGCTATGCTACCACAATGGCCGAGATACAGTTTATTCTTTTATGGGAATGACAGAATCCAATAATCTTCATGTCTTCTAGAATTTTAGGAAAATATGTTGCAAAAAATATCTGCCCAGTGCTAAAGAAATCCCTGGGCCACCAAATCCGCATTCACAGAAGTAAGGTTAATTAATGCTGAACATTCCCTAGAAAGGTGGCCTCTTCAAAGCCTAACTCATTTGGAAATTTTCTTTGGTTTCTATTTGACCTTTCCTGTTGAATGGTATTATTATAATGCATATTCTACTATTTCAAATTTAGAATTAAATATATTTTACGTTGAAGTACAATCTAGTCCATTTACATAACTTCCATGAATGAGTTCCTTTTTTTAACTACATGTATCTATAAATCAGAAAGCTTTTTTATTAAATCCATTTTGCTCTTACTTAGATTTTTTTTTTCTATGCACTATAACACAGGTTAAAAAAGATACATTCCTGCACTGATTATTATTTATCTCTCATGTGAAGATTTGACTTTCAGTATATTGATGATGTAATATATAAAAACCCACAGCAACTATGTTCCTTTTGTGAATTTGTTTATATTATAATATTATAACATGCTATTGTCTATATCACGTAGTTTTCTATGATTTTAATTTCATCTGATACCATTTTTATAAAGCTTTAAATAGACTATCATTTGTTCTGATTGAACAACCATGAAATTTAAAAGATAATTAATGGACAAAAAGAATCCCTTATTTCCCCAAAAGTGTCATTATTTCTTCAGTCTATTTGATCTGAAGTTCCTAGGCATAAAATGGTTGTACAAGTATATGAGTCATAAACTATTTGTGTTTATTTACATCCTTTTGTCATTGATATGTGTGTAATTTAAGGGATTAGAATTTATTGAGTGAACCTTAATTTTCAATATTCAAAATCTTAACTACTATTTCATTAATTTGTTCTCCCACCAATTTGGTCAACATAATAGATTTGAACTTTTTATTAATGTTTTCACTGAAGTAAAATGAAATCCCACCCCTAAAATCCAAACAATTAGATTTGCCATAGCTTTGCTGAACAATTGCCTCAATCTTAAAAGAAATTTTAAAAAATCCATTCACCATCATTGTTGCTATCAGAGTTCTTCCAGGCCTGAAATAATCTTGAAAATGAAAATACCTCTAATAGCAACTAAGATGCCCCAATCTAGACTGCCCGTTGTGATCAGACTCAGTTGGGAAATCAATGCTTAGAATCATCATTTACATCAAATCTGAGTCTCTTTTTATTTTTCTCATGTTTTATTAGACTTTACCTTCCTTTTTGTTATTCATGACACATATGGCAATCGGATTAGAGAACTGTTTTTGGCATTTGAAAAGTGTCCTCATTTGGAAGGACATCCAAGTACAATAGACTTAGTTTCTGGGCTGTTACAAGTTGTAACTTAATAAGAGCAAAGAAATGTAGAATAGAATTTTTTTAAAAAGCTCTTATTTTCTACTTTATTCTTTCTCTTCTATGTTTTATTTTTAATTTGTCAAGTTCATTGCTTTCACAATTTGAAATTTGCTTTAAAAAGATTTAAACAGTTACTTTGTCACAATTCCTCCACTTAACCTTGTGAAGTACTAATACCTTTCAAAACTTGAACATTCAGCTCCACCTTTGATCACTGTCTCCCCAGAATTATTCTAATGCCTCAGTTTATGATCAGCCTGACATTTAAGATTTCGCTCTTTGGCCTTCTGCATAGTTCACTTGTTAAGTCTACTCAGATCCATCCCAATGTTTTTACCTGCTGTTCCAATTCCTTCATGTGCTCTTTCTACACCATGATACTCCAACTTTCTTTTTCTGCTATTGAACCATCCTTGTCATCTGCTTGGCTTGTTTTCCTTTCAGGTATGTGTCATCTTTGATGATGATCTATTTAGAATAACCCCCAAACCACCCTAATCCTGAGTATAACCACAAGGTTGGCTGTAAAGATTGTACAGTGATTCTTGCTATAGCCATCCCTCAGAGTGCTTTGGCGTTTTTAAATTTTTAAAATTGTTTTTAAGATTTTTTTTTATTTATTTGAAAGGCAGAGTTACAAAGAGGCAGAGGCAGAGAGAGAGAGAGAAAGAGAGAGAGAGAGGTCTTCCATCCACTGGTTCATTCCTCAGATGGCCTCAATGTCCTTATCTGTGCTGATCTGAAGCCAGGAGCCAGGAGCTTCTTCTGGGTCTCCTACACAGGTGCAGGGGCCCAAGGATTTGGGCCATCTTCTACTGCTTTCCCAGGCCACAGCAGAGAGCTGGATGGGAAGAGGAGCAGCCGGGACCTGAACAAGCACCCATATGGGATGCTGGCACTGTAGGCGGTGGCCTCACCTGCTACAGCACCGGCCACCACTTTGGCATTTTTAAAAGTCTCCCACTTCATGTGCAAAAACAGTTCACCCAAAAGTATTCTACTATCTTGATCATTGTTTTGTTTCTGAACATTTAGATTTGGTACCCTGCATACTCTGCTGAACCCAGTTTCCCTGCAAAATCAAGCTACCTTAAACCCCAGTTTCTTCTTAATATTCTTCACATCTGTGTCTCAATAATCCACATTTCCATGTAAAATTTACTTTTATCTTATTTTTATTTATAAAATTGAACAGATTACATGTATTCCATACATACAGTTTTAACATCATAATGATGCAACCTACCCTCCCTCTCTCAGTCACACAGTACCCTGTCTGACACCAGCCTCTAGGTCATACATAGATGAGGGACCTTAGGGCTCACATATACTTTGAAATATTAATTTCCTGACTATTATCTTACCTTACCAAAGTGGATTTTTCTTTTCCAAATCAAAAATCAGTTTTTCCATCTCTCTTGTACTGACATTAACACACAATTGCATAGATTATCATAAGAGACTAGATATTGGTAAACTGCTTCTAGGACATGAAACGTTATTCCATGTGTGTGAATGATTAAAGTGTTTTTAAATGTTTTAAAGTCAGTCACTTTTACACAATAATTGTGTATAATTCTAATGTGTCTATTATTTATATAGATGCAGTTCAGTATTTTCTAAACTTTTATTTGTTGAATACCATGAAATTCTTTGCTCGTGCCCTTGGCTACCAAAGTTGAATTTTATAAGGGCGTAAACAATGTCTACTTATGTTGCTTTCAATAACAAGGGGATAGGCTAATAGATGATTTTTTAAATGATGATGAAATCAGATCAGACCTATTGTCATGTTTAATCCCAGTGAGATTCAAGTTGGGAATTGATAATTTCTTGACACAAATCTCAAAACTGATCAACTACACAAGACTGCATTACCACACAGCATCTGGATATAATTGGTCCCTGTTTTCCCTCTGTACTAGCCAGGGCCTCAAAGGACATAAACAAAAATTAGAGAAAGCAGAGACTGATTGGCTCTTAGGCACTTGGGAAATATTTGAGCTATTAGAAATCAGAACATCCTATTCCAAATCTAATTCACATAAAAGGAATTCAAGTTCTTTGAGTTTCAAAACTGGAGTTTCCAGTAGGCTTTTGATTCTTTTTCCTCCTATCACAGTTATCAGAGCAGGAGGATAAACAATGCCTATCCAGTCCTTGTATTTTTCTGAAGTTTCCTGACAACTATTTTGAATCCTAACATTAAGCTTAGTCATGTGTCTTTGAAGATTTTAAATATATAAATTGAGATGTCTGAGTTATTCCAAAGTTTATTATTATAAAATAATATAAGAAATTACAGTAATATTTAAAACAAATGACAGAGCAGGAAAAATGATGTTAATCACTTGTGGCTTTTACAATTTGAGAAATTAATGGTTCATCTTGATATAAAAACACGGAATAACATTTCTTGTCTGTCCACTTAGCACTGTCAGGAAAAGCTCTCAAAACTTGTCAACAGATGTTTGTTTATCTTTTCAATGTCCACACTGAAGCACTGTTTAACAGAATCACTGAGGTAATGGTTAATTAAGTAGAATAATGCACCATTATTTGTGTTGCTTATTATTTTTTTTTGACAGGCAAAGTTAGACAATGAGAGAGAGAGAGAGGCAGAGAGAAAGCTCTTCCTTTCCATTGGTTCACCCCCCAAGTGGCCGCTAAGGCCAGCGCCTTGCGGCCAGCGCGCTGCGCTGATCTGAAGCCAGGAGCCAGGTGCTTCTCCTGGTCTCCCATGGGGTGCAGGGCCCAAGCACTTGGGCCATCCTCCATTGCACTCCCGGGCCATAGCAGAGAGCTGGACTGGAAGAGGAGCAACCGGGACAGAATCTGGTGCCCCAGCCGGGACTAGAACCCAGGGTGCCGGAGCCACAGGCAGAGGATTAGCCTAGTGAGCCTCGGCGCCGGCCGTTGCTTATTATTTGTTATGAATTCAGACTGTGTTGTGAAAATGCAGCTGAACTTGGAGATTTTTATCTGGTACACATAAAAATAATTTCTGTTGTAAAAAAGTTACCCTGAAGGTTAACTGTAGGGCATTTCCCAGTTTTTAAAGTCACTCTAGTGCTCTTTGCCCTACATTATTTTACCAACTGCCTTTAAAATTACCCAGGCCCTAAAATATCCTTTCAACAACCTTGACTATCATACTCATTTCCTCATTAATTTGTGAGCAGTGTAAATCTTGTTCATTTTATACTTGTATAAGGGTTGTGATTGCACCTTTTGGAATTGTACTTGAGTTCTCTGTCTCTTTTGCAATGAATGTTAAGCCTCTGTGACAAGTGTTTCTGCAAATTTAACTCATTAATTCTCCACAGTTGATGAAATTAAAAGAATTCTGAAAATCAGAAAAGGAAGATCTCTTCTGTGAAGGCTTAAGCTTAGGCATTAATTTAATCTGATTTCCGGTGCTTCCTGGCAGAGGAGCCTTCTATTTAGAATAGGATGAGAGTAATTATCTGACATGTCCTTGAAGGCTTGAACTAGATGAGTATTAATGAGGTATCAGGCTGCCTCTTTCCACCACTTTCCATGTGGACACTATCTGAATACTATTTTCTTAACATTTCTTGCCTAAGCAGGCCCTTTGATTTTACTCCATGGACCTCTAGCCCCGACTGCATAAACACCTTGCTGTTGCCTGCAGCCAATTAACTGTGGTATGAAAGGAAATGCAGGATATCATAACACACTTGTTCTATTCTATTCTATTTTGTGAATAGAAAGGATGCAATAGAAAACAAAACCATTCAAGGAAAAAAATCACAGATGAATACAGATTTTATCTGTGAAAATGGCTTTAGAATTGAGCAGATGTTTATTTTCTACTTTTAAGATGAGAAAATTTGAGAGTACACATCAAAGGGACAACATCATTGTTACAAAAGTTCCTAGGGGTCAGAGAAAGCAGACTTCAGGCATAATGCTGTGGGCAGTTGATATGGCCACTGTGCAGACTTCAAAGAGCAAAGAGGGTCTGAAGGATGCAAAGTGGCTCTATTGGCAAGTTCTAAAAGTGGCATCTCAACCAGTGTTTTAAAACTGTGATAGGTTTTGTGAAATTCAAGGGTAATAATTTATATGGAATGGAAATAAATACTTTCTGATCTATATTACCGTCATAATCCAAACTGTTTTCAATCTTTGCATCATGAAATAGAGGCAGTTAGTAGAAGGTATTTTTTGGTATTTTCTTTTCCAGGAAAATTCCTATTGTCCTTAGTTTTGGTATTATACGATGTCATTCACATTAACAATTAGCTAGTTTAACACAAACTGACTGAATAAAACTTCTCTTAGCTGATTCTATAAAGTCAATAACATATTTGATGAAGTATGCATATTGAGATTTGGTATGGAGATTGTGAGATATTTTTACTTTTTGCTTGTTCAGTGAATTACTTTGTCTCAGGAATTTACTATATGAGCCATAGCATGACACACAGACAAAAGCAAATGGAAATAGTTCTATTTTGTTGTTCATCAGTCAAACTGTCTGTCCGGTATTTTATAGACCACAGACTTAACTGCCCACATTTGTTTTTCTAGAATGTACTTAAACCATAATATGTGCTAGCATGCCTCTAAAAAAACTCTTATGATGGAATTCCTGAACTTATTGAATATATCTGACTGCAGAAAATACAGACATCTCTCTGAGGGAACATGGCAGGAAATCCAGCAGCTGCCACCGTGACTGGAGAAATCCCTTGGATGCAAAACCGCCTCTGTCTTAATTTCCTGTCCTCCTTTTTGTTAGCTTATTTAACCTGTAACTTTATAATTAAAGTACAATGTTTTCAGCTCACTGAAAATAGCCTTATTCAACCTGTCTCCTGTCTTGTGGGTCCCTAAGCCCTGTTTGCAACAGGTTTGAGGGATGATTACTCCTTTTTTTTCTGAGCTTCTGCATTCTGCATGGAATTTTATACTTCTGATGTCTTACTTTACAGTATGAAAGCAGATTAGAACTACCATTATTACTTGAACAAAGGGAAAAGATATATTCAAATAAAATTGCATTTTCAGTTAATAAAAGGAAGCCCAGAAGATAGGTTGCAAAAGCAACAACTGTAAAACATAGCCTTTTGGGGCTAGCACTGTGGCATAGTGGGTAAAGCCAGCTACTCCACTTCCAATCCAGCTCCCCGTTGGTATGCTTGGGAAAGTGGTGGAAGATGGACTAAGTGCTTGTATCCCTATGCCCACGTGGGAGACCTAGAAGAAGCTCCTGGCTCCTGGCTTCAGATTGGCCCAGCTCTGACAACTTGGGACATTTGGAAGTGAACCAGCAGATGGAAGATTTCAATCTCTCTCTCTCTCTTTCTCTCTCTCTCTCTCTCACTTTCTCTCTCTCTCTATCACACATACACACACACACACACACAACTCTGCCTTTCAAATAAATAAGTAAATAATTCAGAAAAAAACTAGCTTCTTGGCTGTTAATTATGCACTAATATGTGGATTTTTTGGTCTCATATCTATAATTTAAACAATACAAATATAAACAATACAGTGCAACTATTTCTCCTATAATCAGAAATGCATTCCTGTCCATAAGTATTTAACCAAAAACTCAAGCAGTGCTGCTTATTATTCTAAATTTGTCTCACTGAAAGATGTGCATTACACAGGTAAGATCCTGATACAGAACATTGTGTTCCAAAACTCATGATGAAGAGATAAATAAATAAATCTAAGCAACACTTAACATAATCTAAAACATTGAAGGATAACTGCCATATAAATGCTTCTTTGAAAAAGAAGAAAAGGAAATAATATGGAGGGGTTTGCAAGGTTACATCATATCAGGTCCCCAAGATGGGTTGGTAAACTTTTGCCATGATGGTCAAAGAATTACAGATAACCATTTCATGTCTTGGAAGAATATATCCCTTAAAACTACAAATAGAGGTCGGCGCTGCGGCTCACTAGGCTAATCCTCTGCCTGCGGCGTCGGCACCCCGGGTTCTAGTCCCGGTTGGGGCACCGGCTTCTGTCCTGGTTGCTCCTCTTCCAGTCCAGCTCTCTGCTGTGGCCCGGGAAGGCAGTGGAGGATGGCCCAAGTACTTGGGCCCTGCACCAGCATGGGAGACCAAGAGGAAGTACCTGGCTCCTGGCTTCGGTTCAGCTCAGTGCCGGCCATAGTGGCCATTTTGGGGGGTGAACCAATGGAAAGGAAGACCTTTCTCTCTGTCTCTCTCTCTCCCTCTCTATCTCTGCCTGTCAAATAAATAAATAAATAAAAATAGAGAGCTACTGAGACACAAATCCTGAGTCAAGGATTTCAGCACAAAAGGAAATCCAGAAGGGTGATGCCCTGGGTACTTACTACTTCTCCGCATTGGGCATTGGCTGATTCATAGGCAGCTGCAGAGAGGCTGAAAATGCAGGGCTGTGCAGAGGAGAAGCTAAGCAGAGTTTTCAGCAGTGTCACATAGTGAGGAACCAACACTGATGAGGGTTTTGTTTCCTGGAGAATTAAGAATTAGGAGGGATGGATAATTAAAAGCCTCCAGCTATTATAGCTGTCACATATCTGTGGATACCATGTTGCAATGTTCACATTTATGTTTTTGCTGTCTTGCTTTTAAAATTAGATTTTGTGGAACCACTGGGTCACAAATTGTTTATCAGTGTCTAGACTTACGAAACACAAGGACAAGAATTGCAGTGTTTTCATTGTGCATGCAAATATAATTTTTATGCTTTGGTCTTGAGAAAATTTTGTTGTTATCTATCCGTTCACTCAGTCAATAGTCACTAGTGCTTAAATAATGACTTTCAAAGCCTAGACATAGAATAGACTGCCAAGGTGGCATCCTTGCTCCATTACTTATTAGCTGTATGTGCCTGGGCAAGATAATTTGCCTGGAGTAACTTCAGTTTTCACATCTGTAAAAGGATAAAAATAGTACTAATATAACAGGAGTTCCTTTGGAGGAATAAATGTTAAAGCATATTCAACCAATGAGATATATATAGTTGTGTTTTTCTCTGCCTCATCCTCCTCTTAGTCTTCCTCTTCATCTGCCTCCACCTTTTCTTTCTCTCATCTCCAGCCTTCTGTGTAGCCAGGAAAACAGAATTTTCTTACTTGAGGATAAACTTTAGTTCATTAAGTCATTATTTTTTCCCAATAAGTTTGTTTAGTGGATTTTTATATATCTGAGTACTACAAAAATTTCGTGGAACAATGAAAGCAAAAGATATCTATCTTAATGCAAATATTTTTGAAATCCATTATTTTTTAACTTTTATTTAATAAATATAAATTTCCAAAGTACAGCTTTTGGATTACAGTGGTTCACCCCCCCCCCAAACTTCTCTCCCACCCAGAACCCTCCCATCACCCACTCCCTCTCCCATCCCATTCACATCAAGATTAATTTTCAATTATCTTTATATACAGAAGATCGATTCAGTACATATTAAGTAACAATTTCAACAGTTTGCATCCACACAGAAACAAAAAGTGTGAAGTACTGTTTGAGTACTAGTTATAGCATTAATTCACATTGTACAACACATTAAGGACAGAGATCCTACATGGGGAGTAAGGGAACAATGATTCCTGTTGTTGACTTAACAATTTGACACTCTTGTTTATGGCTTCAGTAATCACCCGAGGCTCTTGTCATGAGCTGCCAAGGTTATGGAAGCCTCTTGAGTTCGCCAAATCTGATCTTATTTAGACAAGGTCATAGTCAAAGTGGAAGTTCTCTCCTCCCTTCAGAGAAAGGTACCTCCTTCTTTGAGGGCCCATTCTTTCCACTGGAATCTCATTCGCAGAGATCTTTCATTTAGGTTGTGGTTTGTTTGTTTTTTTTTTTTTTTTTTTTTTTTTTTTTTGCCAGAGTGTTTTGGCTTTCCATGCCTGAAATACTCTCATGGGCTTTTCAGCCGGATCTGAATGCCTTAAGGGCTGATTATGAGGCCAGAGTGCTCTTTAGCACATCTGCCATTCTATTAGTCCGCTGTGTCTCCTGCTTCCTTTGTTGGATCATTCTCTCCCTTTTTAATTCTATCAGATTGTATTAGCAGACATTAGTCTTCTTTTCTGATGCTTTGACTCTTAATCCTATCATTATGATCAGTTGTGAACTGGATGGATGATCTTTCTGATGTGTTGTTGCATTCTATTGGCCAGAATTTTATTGAGGATTTTTGCATCTATGTTCATCAGGGATATTGGTCTGTAATTTTCTTTCAATGTTGCATCTTTTTCTGGCTTAGGAATTAAGGTGATGCTGGCTTCATAGAAAGAATTTGGGAGGATTCCCTCTTCTTCGATTGTTCTGAATAGTTTTAGAAGAATTGGAGTTAGTTTTTCTTTAAATGTCTGATATAATTCAGCAGTGAATCCATCTGGTCCTGGGCTTTTCTTTGTTGGGATGGCCTTTATTACTGTCTCAATTTCTGTCTCAGTTAGAGGTCTGTTTAGGTTTTCTATGTCTTCATGGTTCAATTTACGTAGGTTGCATGTGTCCAGGAATCTATCCATTTCTGATAGATTTTCCTGCTTGCTGGCATACAAGTCCTTGCAGTAATTTCTGATGATTCTTTTCATTTCTGTGGTGTCTGTTGTTACGTTTCCTTTTTCATCTCTGATTTTACTGAATTGGGTCTTTTCTCTTCTTTTTTTAGTTAGTTGGGCCAATGGGGTGTCAATTTTGTTTATTTTTTCAAAAAACCAGCTCCTCGTTTGGCTGATTTTTTGTAATGATTTTTTGGATTCAATCCTGCTGATTTCTTCTCTGATTTTAATTATTTCTCTTCTTCTACTAGATTTGGGTCTGGTTTGCTGCAGATTTTCTAGATCCTTGAGATGCATTGAAAGCTCATTTATTTTGGTGCCTTTCCAATTTCTTGATGTAGGCAGCTATTGCTATAAACTTTCCTCTTAACACTGCTTTTGCTGTATCCCATAAGTTTTGGTATGTTGTGCTGTTATCCTCATTTACTTCCAGAAAGATTTTGATTTCTCTTTTGATTTCTTCTATGACCCAGTGTTCATTCAGGAGCATGTTGTTCAGTCCCCATGTGTTTGCATATGCTCTAGGGATTCCTGATTTGCTAATGTCCTGATTTGCTTCGTTCCTCTGTGGTCTGAGAAGCTGCATCGTATGATTCTAATTCTTTTGAATTTGCTGAGACTTGCTTTATGGCCTAGTATGTGGTCAATCCTAGAGTAGGTTCCATGTACTGCTGAGCAGAATGTAATTTCTTTAAGTGTAGGATGAAAAGTTCTGTAGATATCTGTTAGATCCATTTGGGCTATAGTGTCATTTAAATCTACTGTCTTCTTGTTGATCTTCAGTCCAATTGATCTGTCTATTTCTGAGAGTGGAGTATTGAAGTCCCCCAGTACTATTGTATTGGAGTCTAAGTCTCCCTTTAAGTCCCTTAACATATCTTTTAAATAAACCGGTGTCCTGTAACTAGGTGCATATACAATGATAATCATTATATCTTCCTGTTCAATTGATCCCTTAATCATTATATAGTGCCCCTCTTTGTCTCTCTTTACAGTTTTTGTGGTAAAGTTTATGTTGTCTGATATTAAGATGGCTACGCCTGCTCTTTTTTCATTTCTGTTGGCAAGGTATATCTTTTTCCAGCTTTTCACTTTCAGTCTGCATGCATTTTGTTGGAAAGATGTGTTTCTTGTAAGCAGCAAATAGATGGGTTTTGTTCATTAACCCAATCAGCCGATCTGTGTCTTTTAACTGGGCAGTTCAGGCCATTAACGTTCAATGTGACTATTGATAAGTAATAACTTTGCCCTGCCATTTTCCCAAAGATATTTTCTAACATATGCTTTGAACTTCCTGTGATCTTTTGTTGTGAGGTTTCCTTCCTTTACCTTCTTTCTTATTGATGGCCATGTTTCTGTGTTTTGTGTGTAACACATCTTTAAGTATCTTTTGCACAGCTGGATGAGTGGCATCAAATTCTTTCAATTTCTTTTTGCTATGAAAGGTCTTCATTTCACCTTCATTCACAAATGAGAGCTTTGCAGGATATAATATTCTGGGCTGGCAGTTTTTCTCTCTTAGTATCTGGGCTATGACTGGCCATTCCCTCCTAGCCTGTAGGGTTTCTGATGAGAAGTCAGCTGTGAGTCTAATTGGAGATCCTCTGAGAGTAATCTGATGTTTTTCTCTTGCACATTTTAGAATCTTTTCTTTATGTTTCACTGTGGTGAGTTTGATTACAATGTGTCGTGGTGAGGATCTCTTTTAGTCATGTTTACTAGGGCTTCTATGAGCTTCCTGTACTAGGATATCTCTGTCCTTCTCCAAACCCAGGAAGTTCTCTGCTAGTATCTCACTAAAAAGGCCTTCTAATCCTTTCTCTCTCTCTCTCCACGCCTTCAGGAATTCCTAGAACCCAAATGTTGGGTTTTTTAATAGTATCCTGTAGATTCCCAACAATATTTTTTAGATTTCTAATTTCCTCTTCTTTTCTTTGGTTTGACTATATACTTTCCTGTGCTCTGTCTTCTAAGTCTGATATTCTCTCTTCTGTTTCACTGACTCTGTTTTTAAGGCTCTCTAATGTTTTTGTCATTTGATCTATTGAGTTCTTCATTTCATTTTGATTTCTCTTCACTATCAGACTTTCCTGTTCTACTGGTTTCTGTGTTTCATTTTGATTCTTCCTTACTATTTCATTGTCGCGAGAAAGATTTTCTATCCTGTCCAGTAAGGACTTCCATAGCTCACGCATTTGTTTTTGAAAACTTCTAATTGTTCTTATCATAAATTTTTTTGAAATAGGTATCTTGAATTTCTTCCATTTCATCATCTTCATAATCTTGGTTGGGGTGTCTTGTTCATTTGGGGGTGTCATAATATCTTCCTTGTTCTTATTTCCTTGGTTTCTGCATTTGTTGCTTGGCATTGTGGAGATCTTCTTTGGATTCTTCTTCCCTCGCTGTGGTGTTTTTTCTTGTTATACTATGACTGTATTAAGTGGCCTGTCTGCTTTTGGTGGAGCTTTAGAGGCTTGAGATGGGTGTGGCCTGAGAGCTCTGTTTGGTTCCTCAGGGTTAAGGGTGTGTTAAAGGTGACACTCTCAGGTTAGGCGTGGTAAATTTCTCTCTCTCTCTTTCTTTCTTTTTTTGATTCAAAAGGGAAGTAATTCCACACAGCTGAGTGGAATTGAAGGTGGTTATCAGGCGAATGATAAACCCACAGGAGCCAGAGATCGGAAGCTCTTTCCCAAAGACCACACAGGGAATCTGTCCTGCCCTCAGTGTGGCCTCAAATTCTCCTGCAGTCTCCCACTGGGTTGCCAAGGTTACCGAGTTGTAGCGTCTCTGTCCAGTACTCATGTGAATTCCATGAGTTCTCTCACCCACTGTCTCTTTTTTCAGAGTCTCAGTTCATTAGCACCACACATTCACTAGGTCCCTATTTTCCTGCTATTTGACACTCCCCCCCACCCCACCCCCCCGGTCAGGTTTTTCTGCATGGCTGAGGGCGAGTGCAGCCCTGAGGTCTCCCTGCTTATGACGTATATCCAAAATGGTGCCTGCTCTTTGTCTTTCTTGCCTTTGAGAGGTGAGCAGAGAGAGAGAAACTCGTGTCTGTATCAGTCACTTTTTTTTTTTTCCTCTCTCTTCTAGTTAGCCTGGTGAACTTTTCCCCCATGGGGTTTCACGTCTTGTTCCCTCTAGTCTCCTCTTTCCACTTGCCTGCCAGTGTCTCAGGCTATTGAGGTTCGGCTCACCTTGCGTTCCAGCGCTGGTTCGTTGATTTTGCCGCTGGTGTCCCGAACTGTGGGCTCCCACGCTCTCCACACAGGTCCACTGTGAATCACTAGTTCTGGAAGAGTTTCCTCTGCTGTTTCTTCCCCTACTCTTCCTTGAACCTGCAGTGTCTCCACTTTTATTAAACTGTCTCTTCCCGGACTACCAGTGTGCTCCCTTCCTATTCTGCCATCTTGCCAGTCTCCTCCTCCTTCCTTTTTTCAAAATCACTCTTTCAAAATAACTAGTTTTATATCCCCCTATTTCCTAACCCTGTGTGGAACTTTTTTACCATCAAACATTCTGATTCTTTCTATTTTCAACAATTGTGTGTACAGTCAACTTTTTGTAATGATTTTCTCCTCTCTGCCTACAAATCACACCTCACCAAGAACTTCCATCTGGATCAAAATGCTCTAAACTTTGTTTCTGTATTTTTGATATAGATGTTCAGCCTTTTAAAATTAGTTAAAGGCAAGTTTTCTCACTGTTCTTAAGCCCCAAAATTGACTCATTTCTTTTTTTTTTTCTGTTGTTATCTCTCTCTGTTCCGTCTGGGAATATTCCTGACATGAATGAGATAATTCATGAGAAATCAAGACAGTCAACTCAGAAAGTTGGCCAGATCTGTAATTTTAAGCTAACATTCTATTTATTTTACAAATGTGTATTTAAAGTAGGAAGTTCAAACTGGAAGAAATAAGCAATCTTCTAAAATGAGCTTCTCAAGTAACAATGAAAACAACAAAAAATAACTTAGGTTTCCTATTTCTTTATGTAGCATCCATGCAAGCATTAAAATTACTGCTGTTAACCTAAGGTACCACATTAATTTTCAGAAATGTTTCATTTATAAGAAGACAGGATAAGTCATGCTCCCTTATAAGTACTTCATATTTCCATTTCAGGTGAAGAGAAATTGAATTGAAAACAGTTAATAAAAAGTGTAAGCTGAAAATAAGTAAGCTCCTGACATTCAGTAGAAATGGCAGCTTGGCTGGGAGAAGAAAATGTGGTTTATACACAATATCAAATTTATCTGAAAGATTATTGGAGAATTAATGAAAATTTATCTGCTTAGGTAATGCAATTCCTGTTACTAAATGAGTTCTCAATTACTTCTGCTGTGCATATATAGACAATTGGACCTTTAGTGACTAAACCAAAAATAATTTTTAATTATGTTGAACAGATTTTCTAAAACTAACATAGCACATTGTTAGAAAACAGTATTCAATATTGCAATCAAGATTCTTGGAGAGATAGTGTTATGATCATCATAATGTACATATCACACTTATAGAAAAATCTGGTGTTAATTATATGTTTAATATTTTACATTAGAAATATTATCTGTTGCTTTCTTAATTTCAAACAACAATCATAAACATGCAGAAATTACTAGTCACTTTTTAATATAAAAATATTAAGATATAATTAGTAAATTTAAAGATTCAATGTGAATCTAAGTTGGTCTGATTCCAAAGTCCATATTTTTAAAACCAACATAACCTTAACTTTCAAAGATTGAAGATCAATTAGGAAGCCATTGAGCATTCAGATTAAAGACATGTCTGTTGAAACATAGGTAGTGATAATGTTTGAAAAAAATTGTAAGAATATTCATGAAAGTAAAATTTATAGAATTTGTTAGTAGATGGAGAAAGAGAGAATTTAGAGAGGACTCTTGGCAATCTTTCTCAGTTGTACCCAACTCAAAACTCCCTTTATATGTAAACAATGATCAAAGCCTTTCTTGTTTGTCCTGAAAAATAATTTCTAGATACAATTTAAATATGATATATAAAAGAGAAATTAAAGAAAAATAATTTAGTGTAATATGTTCTGCCAAATATAAATTCTTAGCAGAAATACTCTGCTCTGGAAGGGCACAGTGAAGTTGATATGTCTAGAGTGAAGGAATGAATGATGAACTGATTCTTCACGTCTGCACACAAATAAATAATCACCATGACTGTAAGAGCTGCAAATTTAAATATATGCTATGCTTGTGTATTGGTGACTCAAACACCACGAGTTGTGCTGCCAACAGTGAGATGATTTTCTGTAATGGTGAAAAATTCTTGGCACTGTTTGGGGAAAAAAGGACAATTTCCATAGTGCATGAATTTATGAAAATTCAATATACATTAAAATGTTGGCAAAATTTCTTTATGTGTAATGTAAAACAGAGTCATATTCTAAGCTGAGGGAATTAACAAAATGCCTGTGTATGTGAGTGTGTGCCTCTGTGTATGTGCTATTCCTATTTGAATGTCTGGGAGGCATTTAAGTTTTCAAAGATGTGGAACAATTCTTTTTGGGCTTGAGCAGCCTGATCTATAGGATGTGCAGTATATGTACCTCCTACATACTAAGTGTTATTAACAATTCATAATTTCTCCTGTTGAGAATTTCTGTCTAAGCTTCTGGGTCTGAATGTTGGGGGTAATATAGATACCGTTAGTGATGATAGGGATCATAAAAGAAAGCTCATGTTTTGGCATAAGATAACGAGATGAATCATAGATACATTGAAATGGAGAAATCATGTGGTATGTTCATACAGAGCTATCAATCAAAAGTTGGAAATGGGGAACAAGGATTCAAAAGAGAGTTTACATAATGGTTTTAAACAGTAGGAACAGGAGCCATGGTCAAGACAAGGGTGTGGGAATCATAAGCAAAGAAATGTGAAGACATGATTAGAAATTACATTTAGGTAAAAGGAAACAGAACGGCAACCAGCAGGTTTGGTGAGTGGCACAGTGGATTAGGTCACCACTTCTGTACTGGTTTGAGTTCTGGCTGCTCTGCTTCTGATCAAGTTCGCTGCTAACATACCTGGGAAATCAACAGAATATGGCCCAAGTACCTTGGCCACTGTCAACCACATGTGAGACTCTGATAGAGTTTTTGGCTCCTGGCTATAGTATCATGTACCTGTCAACATCCCATGACCAGGAGGAAGCTTTCTATCTTTGGCCAGGTCACATCAAAAACTCTTCAGTTCCAATTCATGCTCATTGAGACACTATACAAGTTATTTTTGGCATTAACAGCTACCACCTTAGCTTCTTCCTCTTTCTATCATCCCTCATGTTCCAGCAAACCAATGGGTAAAACTTGGATGAATAAAGTCAATCAAAAAAAAAATAGTAGGAATAGCCATCCAAGAAATTTAGAGGCAAAAATAGGCTGGAAAGAGAGGGACAGTAGTCCCATTTTACTTCTTAAAAAGGGCAGTAAGTACATATAGGTTATTTTTTCCTTCATGCTTTTCTGTCATTTTCAGGTTTGTTTCATTGAACACAAAATAATTTTATGCCCAGGGAAGATCAAATAGATTATGACTATGAGTGTAGGAATATGTAAAATCAAATTCATAAAACTTGTAGCAATATTAATGTTGAGAAAATAATTACAAATGAAAACAGGTTAACTTAAACACATTTTCTCTCTAATAAAGTCAAGAAACACTTTTAGATTCAAAGAGGATAAAAATTTTAAAATAAACTGTTAGTTTGAGAAGTTTAACATGCAAACTTTTTAGGTAGCTAATTATTGGTGGATATTAGACACTTTATGGAAGCAACTATTACTTGATTACTCATAATAAAGGATGACACAAATATAAAGACATTATTATGTGTCTTTATTTGTGTGCAGAGAACATTTGTACTCATTTCCTTGAAAAAAATTATTAAAATGTTAATAGACTAGTACTCTTTTACACTTATTGATTCATTGGTCTCCTCAAAAATACTTTATCAAATACTTTCTAAATTATTTAGGTCCTGGATTAGGCAATTGAGACTACAGAAATAGAGAAATAAATTGCAAGGGCCTTACTCTATATTCAAGTATGCACATTAAAATGCAATGTGTTACATTACATTATATTGTATATTTTATAAATAATGTGTTATATGTAACTGAATTACCTATAATCAATTTATTTCATTCTGCGCCAGCATTTGAATCATCTTCCTCTGTATTAATTCTTTCCAGAATCTTGCATCATTCATTTGGAAATGTTTGGCTCACCAACTCATGTAATATCCCATTTCAAACTGATATTAGTTAGGCACTGGATTCCAAACTGTAATTTCAATAATTTTTAAAATTCAGAGTCAAATATTCTATTCTTAATCCATTCAATTTCATTAAAACAATCATAAAACTACATCAATCACTATAAGTCAGTTATGGATATGGTAAAGCACCTATAGATTCATCAAGGCAGTGACACCTGAAATTCAAAACTGGTAGAAGCTATAATAGTTGTCTATTCCAATGGTTTTAAAATTTTTCAAGCTCTTCATTTCCAAATGGATGGCTAGGAGCTTGACAAAACAGGATTAAATACTTTAAAATATTTATTTTGCTTGCTTGAAAGGCAGAGTTGCACAGAGAGAGAGGGAAAGACACACAGAGAGAGGTCTTCCATCCACAGGTTCACTCCCCAAATGGCTGTAATGACCAGGACTGAGCCAGAATGAAGACAGGAGCCAGGAGTTTCATCTGGGTCTTCCACATGGGTGCAGGAGCCATCCTCTGCTGCTTTCCCAGGCACATTTGTAGGGAGCTAGATCAGAAGTAGTGCAGCCGGTACTTGAACCAGAGCTATAAGGGATGCTGGCATTGTACGTGGCAGCTTTACCTGATGCACCACAACACTGGCCCCAGGATTAAATATTTTAAGTTATAAAATGAGGTGAGTATATTTCTATTTTCATATCATTGACATTTGCAAATGATAAGAGTGCAAAATCAGTCATCATTTTGAGTTGTAAAGAGATTCAAATAGGAAAAAATAATCATGGTATCATCACAAATTTAATGGTGGTTTTAATTTGGATGAAACTCAAAATTATTTTGAAAACTGATGACTCAAAACTCATGGGGCAACATCAAAATATTAACACTGCATCAGCACATAGCTGTCTCTACTTATTCCAGAACTCTTAGTTTCATATTTCAGAAAAATCATCAACCCCTATCTGCCCAGTACATTATATGGCTGAGAAGCAGTTCTGGTACCTTAAATGTAGTCATGGCAAACTCAAAGTGTTATGGAAGTGGAAAAAGAATAGAGTCAAGAATTCTTTGTCATTAATGATCAAAACAACATTCAGTGAAAGTATTTATACATAATAATCTTGATGGCCAAGTCTGTTAGATCATATTCTGCTTCTTTTTACATTATTATCAAGTTCCCAGGGTTATTGCCAAAACAAAATGTAGCAACAAACTATTTGACAGGGGTGTAAGTACTTCAAAAAAGTCATGGGAAATAAAATTAAAAGATACATTTATTTTGGGTCAAAAAAGATAAATCTATATGTATGAGAATTCTTTGAAAATTTCATAGAAATTTATATTATGGAAAAAATTAAGCCTTAAAAACAGAGTCAGTGAAGCAGAAGAGAGAATATCAGACTTAGAAGACAGAGCAAAGGAAAGTATACAGTCTAACCAAAGAAAAGAAGAGGAAATTAGAAATCTAAAAAATATTGTCAGGAATCTACAGGATACTATTTTAAAAAAAAACAACATTTGGGTTCTAGGAGTACTTGAAGGCATGGAGAGAGAGAGAGAGAAAGGATTAGAAGGCCTTTTTAGTGAGATACTAGCAGAGAACTTCCTGGGTTTGGAGAAGGACAGAGATATCCTAGTACAGGAAGCTCATAGAACCCCTAGTAAACATGACCAAAAGAGATCCTCACCACAACACATTGTAATCAAACTCATCACAGTGAAACATAAAGAAAAGATTCTAAAATGTGCAAGAGAAAAACATCAGATTACTCTCAGAGGATCTCCAATTAGACTCACAGCTGACTTCTCATCAGAAACCCTACAGGCTAGGAGGGAATGGCAAGATATAGCCCAGGTACTAAGAGAGAAAAACTGCCAGCTCAGAATATTATATCCTGCAAAGCTCTCATTTGTGAATGAAGGTGAAATGAAGACCTTTCATAGCAAAAAGAAATTGAAAGAATTTGATGCCACTCATCCAGCTGTGCAAAAGATACTTAAAGATGTGTTACACACAGAAACATGGCATCAATATGAAAGAAGGTAGAGAAAGAAATCCTCACAGTAAAAGATCACCGGAAGTTCAAAGCATATATTAGAAAATATCTTTGGGAAAATGGCAGGGCAAAGTTATTACTTATCAATAGTCACATTGAACGTTAATGGCCTGAACTGCCCAGTTAAAAGACACAGATCGGCTGATTGGGTTAATGAACAAAACCCATCTATTTGCTGCTTACAAGAAACACATCTTTCCAACAAAATGCATGCAGACTGAAAGTGAAAAGCTGGAAAAAGATATACCTTGCCAACAGAAATGAAAAAAGAGCAGGCGTAGCCATCTTAATATCAGACAACATAAACTTTACCACAAAAACTGTAAAGAGAGACAAAGAGGGGCACTATATAATGATTAAGGGATCAATTGAACAGGAAGATATAATGATTATCATTGTATATGCACCTAGTTACAGGACACCGGTTTATTTAAAAGATATGTTAAGGGACTTAAAGGGAGACTTAGACTCCAATACAATAGTACTGGGGGACTTCAATACTCCACTCTCAGAAATAGACAGATCAATTGGACTGAAGATCAACAAGAAGACAGTAGATTTAAATGACACTATAGCCCAAATGGATCTAACAGATATCTACAGAACTTTTCATCCTACACTTAAAGAAATTACATTCTGCTCAGCAGTACATGGAACCTACTCTAGGATTGACCACATACTAGGCCATAAAGCAAGTCTCAGCAAATTCAAAAGAATTAGAATCATACGATGCAGCTTCTCAGACCACAGAGGAACGAAGCAAATCAGGACATTAGCAAATCAGGAATCCCTAGAGCATATGCAAACACATGGGGACTGAACAACATGCTCCTGAATGAACACTGGGTCATAGAAGAAATCAAAAGAGAAATCAAAATCTTTCTGGAAGTAAATGAGGATAACAGCACAACATACCAAAACTTATGGGATACAGCAAAAGCAGTGTTAAGAGGAAAGTTTATAGCAATAGCTGCCTACATCAAGAAATTGGAAAGGCACCAAAATAAATGAGCTTTCAATGCATCTCAAGGATCTAGAAAATCTGCAGCAAACCAGACCCAAATCTAGTAGAAGAAGAGAAATAATTAAAATCAGAGAAGAAATCAGCAGGATTGAATCCAAAAAATCATTACAAAAAATCAGCCAAACGAGGAGCTGGTTTTTTGAAAAAATAAACAAAATTGACACCCCATTGGCCCAACTAACTAAAAAAAGAAGAGAAAAGACCCAATTCAGTAAAATCAGAGATGAAAAAGGAAACGTAACAACAGACACCACAGAAATGAAAAGAATCATCAGAAATTACTGCAAGGACTTGTATGCCAGCAAGCAGGAAAATCTATCAGAAATGGATAGATTCCTGGACACATGCAACCTACGTAAATTGAACCATGAAGACATAGAAAACCTAAACAGACCCCTAACTGAGACAGAAATTGAGACAGTAATAAAGGCCATCCCAACAAAGAAAAGCCCAGGACCAGATGGATTCACTGCTGAATTTTACCAGACATTTAAAGAAGAACTAACTCCAAAATTCTCAAACTATTCAGAACAATCGAAGAAGAGGGAATCCTCCCAAATTCTTTCTATGAAGCCAGCATCACCTTAATTCCTAAGCCAGAAAAAGATGCAACATTGAAAGAAAATTACAGACCAATATCCCTGATGAACATAGATGCAAAAATCCTCAATAAAATTCTGGCCTAAATAGCACTCTGGCCTCAGAATCAGCCCTTAAGGCATGTGGATTTGGCTAAAGAGCCCATGAGAGTATTTTAGGCATGGAAAGCCAAGACACTCTGGAAAAAAAGAAGACCTACATGAAAGATCTCTGCGAATGAGATTCCAGTGGAAAGAACAAGACCATCAAAGAAGGAGGTACCTTTCTCTGAAGGGAAGAGAGAACTTCCCCTTTGCCTATGACCCTGTTGGAATAAGATTGAAGTCGGTGAACCCAAAAGGCTTCCATAACCTTGGCAACTCATGACTATAGCCTAGGGAGATTACTGACGCCACAAACAAGAGTGTCAAATTGTTAAGTCAACCACAGGAATCACTGTGTACTTACTTCTCATGTGGGATCTGTCCTTAATGTGTTGTCCAATGTGAAGTAATGCTATAACTAGTACTGAAACAGTATTTTACACTTGTGTTTCTGCGTGGGTGCAAACTGATGAAATCTTTCCTTAATATGTACTGAATCGATCTTCTGTATATCAAGAGAATTGAAAATGAATCTTGATGTGAATGGAATGGGAGAGGGAGTGGGAGATGGGAGGGGTGCGAGTGGGAGGGAAGTTATGGGGGGGAAAGCCTTTGTAATCCATAAACTGTACTTTCGAAATTTATATGTACTAAATAAAAGTTAAAAAAAGAAAAAAAAAGGAAGGAGGAAAGATAGATTTAATGAGAAATGTAGGTATAAAATTATAGATGTTTTGATGAAAACATTGTCAGTCAAGTCATACAGTAAAATTCTATGGTAAGAATATTTAGTTTAAGAAAAGTAGTTGACATCTATAGTGTAGTTATTAAAGACAGCTTGTGCCTGTATGTACAACTTCATATTTAAAACATCTATTTTTAAAAATATGTTCATTGTCAAAATGTCCAACAGTTAATTCAAAAGTTTTCTTCTCCTGTTAGTGATATAAACTGGACAAATTAGGAATTATTTGGATTTTCTAATTAGCTGCCAGAGTGGAAAATAGGATAGTCTACTTTGCCTATGCTGTTACTTTAGACTTTTTGAAAATTAATTTTAAATATTATTACTTAGAGAAGCAAAACATAAATGAACACTGGACCCTCTACTTGCAGTTCCTTCCTATTTTAGGAAGTAATAGACTAATTGGACTGTAATTAACATTGTGTTGTACTGATTTCAGGCATAAAAAAGCATCCAATGCAGAAGCACATTTTTGAGAGAAGTTAACACATCAGGTGATGAGCTTCCTGTTCATCTCACCTCTCGATCTTGAGGCATGTTCTTGGATATGGCACTAGAAGGTCTACCCCCAGGAGAGCAAGGTGAGAGGCAGAGTGAGGAAATCAAGGCTCTGAACCACTAGAAATGTGCATGGCAGGAATCTAGAGAAAAGTTAACTGTGATGGAAACTATCAGACATCAGAAGAGGGAATAAAGTAATCTATTGCCAAGGACAGTACTGAACATCATATGGTAAGATTATCAATGCCTTACAGAGAGCAAACGTTGTGGGCTTGAGAGGTGAGAGATACCAGAAGGTGTACAATGCTGTGAGGCATTGTGGCTCTAGCAAGTGGGGAAAGACTTCACTTAAAGGGGCAATTCCAATATTCAGTAAGTAGGAAGAAGGAAGGACTAAATCCTAGTAATTGGCTATATTCTAGAACCAAATTAAAGCAATGAAATAAGTTGTTTCTTGGGTAAGCCCTGTGGCATAGCGGGTTAAGCCACCATCTGTGGTGCCAGCATCCTAGTTGGACACAGATTTAGGTCCCGAATGCTCCACTTCCAATCCAGAGTTAGTTCCTGGGTCCCTGCCAACCATGTGAAAGACCCAGAAGAAGATCCTGGTTCCTGACTTCAGCCTGTCCTAGCCCTGGTCATGGAGCCATGTGGGGAGTGAACCAGCAGAAGGAAAATATCTCTGTCTCTCTCTCTCTTCCTGTAACTCTGCTTTTCAAATAAAAAGAGAAAGAGATTGTTTCTAATAAAGATACCATCAAGCCTTATGGAGCCAAAAGCATCTCATCAGTTTATCTGTCAGAATAAAAGTCAGTATCAATTAAAGCAATGCATAGACATCCAGACTCTCCATCCCTCAGCAAGTCATCCACACAAATTCTGTATCTAGTGAAATTAAGGTACTTTTAGCAAAAAGGGAAGGGACTTCTCTCTCAGCAAGCCAACACTATCAGAATTGTCCAAGAAAAATCTTTTAGGTGAAAGAAATGATACTAGAAAAAAAGCCTGAATCTAAGAGTGACATGTTGTTTTACTTCGTCTTCAGTAACAAGTAATAGTTTAACCCTCCACTCCCCTCTCCACAGTTGGCAGGGGTAGGGAGGGTGCTCTTAAACAACAGAAACTTATTGTCTGAAATCCAAGAATTGGCAGAGTTGGCACCTTCTGATTCTGAGAACTGTGAAGGAAAATATGTCCCATGCCTCTTTCTTAGATTCTAGTGTTTTTCTGGAATTATTTTGTGTCCCCTGCCTAGTCAAAGCTTTGTTTGATCTCCGCCTTCATCTTCATATGTCATTTTTACATGCATCAAAGGTCAGTAAAGCAATGGCAAAGGGCATTAGATATTATAGCACACTGAATGACAACACATATACAGCACATCAAAATTTGTGGGAAAAAAATAAAGCAGTGCTTAAAGGGTAACTGCTAGTATAAATAGCTTATATTTGTAAAACAAGAAAAATTAAATTCCATGTTTTTATGTTCAAGCATGAAATAATAGGAAAAGCAAGAAAAATTTAGGTTAAATTAAGTATAAATTTGAAAAATATAAGTAATAACAGGAATGAATGAAATAGAAAAATTTAGTAGTGGGAAAGAATAGAAGTAAATACTTGGCAAAAATCAATACACACAATTTGTAAAACTTTAATTACACTAATAAAGATCTAAAGGTATAAATATATTACATTTAAAATATATTAATATTAAATATTAAAATTAAAAGCTGTGATATCTCTATATATCTTACAGATACGGAAACTACCACAAGGAAATATTATGAGCAATTTAAAGCCTATTAATTTGATAATTTAGATGAAGTGAGGATATTCTTGAGCCACACAATTCAGAAAACTAACACAAGACAATGAAAGAAAATATGAATAGCCTGTTTAAATAATTCATTGTCAAAATCTTCCCAAAATAACATTCATGCCCAGAAAATATTCTTGTCAATTCTATCAAATATTTAAAAACTTCAAAGATCGTTTTAGAAAATACAGAAACATAACCCATTTTATAAGCCAGCATATCTCAAATTATAAACACTAGCACAAACATTATGAGAAGAAAACTACAAACCAATATCTTTCATAGATATTGTTGTAATCTTGCTTAATAAATATTCATTGTTGACATTCAAAAAATAAATAAAAATATATTATTAACAAATTGAGTCATTCGCTCATGCAAGAATGGGTAAAATTAAGAAATATGTTGGGAGCTTGTGGAGCAACTAGAACTCTTACACTTTGCTGTCAAGTAGTAAGGGAGTAAAAACTGTATAACCACTTTGGAAAACAATTGTTTTCCTATCCCTTCCTTCTTTCCTTCCTTCCCTTGCCTTCTCTTCGCTTCCATTCCTTTCCATTTCTTTTTGTTTCACCTACTTAAACAAAGACAAAATAATTTTAAAAATGTTGAGACCCAGAAGATATTTTTGTGAATTCTATCAAACACAGCAATGTTCCACAGCTCTCCATTCTTTCTTCTGGGTATGTAGATGTACATACGAATTATTGGTTCTACTCTGAGATCATCCTTATTTTTCATGAAAAGTGTCAAGTGTTTACAACTGAGTACTTTTATCAGTTTGCTTATAGAATATGGAGGTGTGGGGGCAGTGAAGAGCTATTTTGAATTTCTGGTTCTTATCACATAAGTCAGCACTTATAACTCATGCCTTGCTGTCAGGTAGAAGAGAATATAATATAGTATAACCACTTTGAAAAACTCTTTAGCAGCTTTGCATTGCTTTGCTTTGCTTTGCTTTTTTTCTCCTCTCTCTCTCCTTCCCTCCCTCCCTCCCCCCCTCCCTTCTGCCCTTCTTTCCTTCCTTCCTTCCATTCTTTTTTTTTTTGACAGACAGAGTGGACAGTGAGAGAGAGAGACAGAGAGAAAGGTCTTCCTTTGCCGTTGGTTCACCCTCCAATGGCCGCCGCGGCCAGCGCGCTGCGGCCGGTGCACCGCGCTGATCCGATGGCAGGAGCCAGGAGCCAGGTGCTTTTCCTGGTCTCCCATGGGGTGCAGGGCCCAAGCACCTGGGCCATCCTCCACTGCACTCCCTGGCCACAGCAGAGAGCTGGCCTGGAAGATGGGCAACCGGGACAGAATCCGGCGCCCCGACCGGGACTAGAACCCGGTGTGCCGGCGCCGCTAGGCGGAGGATTAGCCTAGTGAGCCGCGGCGCCGGCCCTCCTTCCATTCTTTCTTTTCTCTTCCTTTTGAAAAAAAAAAGAGAAATCTTCCTTTTACTGGGTCAATCCTCAAAATGCCTGGAACAATTGGGGCTGGCCCAGACTGAAGTTGGAAGCCAGGAACTCAATCATGGTCTCCCACCATGGGAGGCAGGGACCCAACTACTTAGACCTTCACCTGCTGCTTCCAAGGATCTGTATGAGCCAGAAATTAGATTGGAAGTGGAGAAGCTCGGATTCAAACAAGATACTTTGTGTGGGATGTGGACATCCCAAGTGGTGATTTAATTACTAAGCCAAACACATGCCCCATTTAGCAGTTTCTCATGATGTTGAAATAAGCTACACAATGATTAGTAATACCCTAAGGCATTTATTGAATGAAATGAGTAGGTAAAATGAAAACTTGGATCTACTTGGTGTTTCCTCAGGAGAAATGAGACATAGCTACAAAAAATCTAATACAAGAATGATTATAGCAGTGTTATTCATAATAATCAAAAACTGGAAATAAAGCACATTTTTATCAATAAGAGATTGAATACAAAATTATTGGATAGTCATACAAAGGTACTCATTGATTTAAATAAAAAACTATTCATAGACTATACATATATATGTGTGTGTGTGTGTGTATTTGTGTATTACCATAGGATTGCACGTAGTTACCTAAAAAGGTTCATGTAAAGCAATATTAAAAGGTTTAAAAGGTAAGTTTAGGGGCAGACATTTATTAGCAGTTAAGATAATGATTAACATGCCCCAAACCCGCATCAGTGGACCTGAGTTTGACTTGCTCTGGTTTCTGACTTTAGCTTCTTGCTAATGCAGGATCATAGGTACAGAAATAATGTTTCAAGTAATTTGGTCCCTGTACTTATACGAGAGATCTGGATTGAGTTCCTGACTCCTGGCCTTGTTTCAATCCAGTCCCACCCATTGTAGGCATTTAAAGTGAACTAGAGGATGGAAGCATTATCTCTTTTTGTTAGTGTGATTCTCTCTCTCTCTCTGCCCTCAAATAAATAACTTATTATATGTATGTAATTTTTAAAATGATAAGTTTTTTGGCACAAAACATTTTGAAATAAGCACATAGTTTTATATATATGCATTTTCAGACTTCTCATATGAATGAATTTCAGATTTTTTTCATCAAGACAAATATCTGTAAAACATTTTTAATTTTTTTATATGAGCAGCAGAGAGAGAGAGAGAGACAAAACCATACAATAATTCACTATTCAATTGCCTATACAGAGTAGTCTGAACTGGGGCAGGATTTAGGATTGTATACACAATCTAGGTCTTCCACCTGGGTAGCAGGAATCAGTTAACTTGAGCAATCATTGGCTTTCTCTCAGAGTCAGAACAGGCAGGAAGCTGGAGTCAGAAGCCAGAGCTGAATAGCAAACACAGGCATCCCAGTGTAGAAGGCAGAAATCTTAATTACTGTCTAAATACATACTTGTAAACATCATTTAATTCCATTTACCACTAACTTTTTGAGCTCCTCCCATGTTGTATGAAGTCCAAGAAAGATACAACACTAACAGATGTGGATAGAAATGAGATGAGAGGTCACCTATACCAAGGGTCAGAGGAGGGGGAAGAGGACGGGTGTTTGGTAGACTCAGTAATTATAAGAAATAACAGGGGATGTTTCTGAGATCATGACAAATTGTAAATATTAATTACAGTGTTTCCTACAGTTTTGTTAGAATGAATTGATTTATATACCCCTATAATTTTTGCATTTAATTATGTGTAAATTGTAATTCAAAATAATGATCATAATGAACCATTTCCAAACTATTGCTAAAGTTCAAGTGCTTATATTTAATGTCTGTAAAACATCTGTACCACACTCAATGAATGTTCAATTATCTCCATCCTCCTCTCTGTTCTTAAAAATTGGCTCCTCTTCTTGACTCCCACATTTCTGACAATTGGCCTTGGAACACTAGATTTGCCCTGTCTAAATGATTCCTATCAAACTTGTCATGGTCAAATCAAGGCCCCTTGCCAGAGGTTTTTTTTTTTTTTTTTTTTTTTTTCTCTTACCAACGTATATTAATAGAAAATAGCTAAGGCTTTTCAATTAATACCATGTCTATTGCAGCAAACATCACCCCACTAATAAAAAAAGAATAATGTTTAAGAGAACCAGAGGCCAGCGCCACAGCTCGCTAGGCTAATCCTCTGCCTGCGGCACCTGCACACCGGGTTCTAGTCCCGGTCGGGCCTCTTCCAGGTTAGCTCTCTGCTATGGCCAGGGAGTGCAGTGGAGGATGGCCCAAGTCCTTGGGCCCTGCACCCGCATGGGAGATCAGGAGAAGCACCTGGTTCCTGGCTTCGGATCAGCATGATGCGCCGGCCACAGCGGCCATTGGAGGGTGAACCAACAGCAAAAGGAAGACCTTTCTCTCTGTCTCTCTCTCTCACTGTCCACTCCACTTGTCAAAAAAATAAAAATAAAAATAAATAAGAGAACCAGAGGCAGAGAGAGAAAGAGAGAGAGACATAGAAAGACAGAGAGAGATCTTCCATCTGTTGGTTCACTCCCAAAATGGCCAAAATAGCTGGAGCTGAGCCAATCTGAAGCTAGGAACCAGGAGCTTCTTCTGGGTCTGCCATGCAGGCATGCAGGCTGAAGGATTTGGGCTATTCTCCACTGATTTCCCAGGTCATGGCAGAGAGCTGGATAGGAAGTGGCATTCTTATTTTTGTATTGGAGTCTGTGTCTCCTTTTGGATCCATTGACATTTGCTTTAAATAGCCAGGAGCCCTGTTATTAGGTGCATATACATTTGCTGTAGTCATATCTTTCTGGTGAATTAATCCCTTAATCATTACATATTACCCTTCTTTATCTCTTAAAACTTTTGGGTTTAAACCTAGTTTGTCTGGTAATAGGATAGCTATCCCTGTTCTTTTTTTATTTTCAGTTATCATGGAATGTTGTTTTCCAAATATTCACTTTTAGTCTGTGTGTATTCTGTTGGTGAAGTGTTTTAGGCAACAAATAGATGGGTCTTGTTTTACAATCCATTCAGCCAGTCTTTATCTTCTAATTGGATAATTTAGACCATTTTCATTTAAGGTGATTATTGGTTAATAAGGACTAGATCCTTCCATTTTTCCATAAATATTCTTATTGATTTCATTTTTACTAGATTTTCTGCCTTCACATTCTTTCATTATGACTATTTCTCTGTGTAGCATTTCCTGAAATATCATTTCTAAGGCTGGATTAATGGTGATAAATTTTCAAATTCTTTCAATTTCTGATTGTTTTGGAAGATCTTTACTTCATTTTCATTCATAAATAAGAGCTTTGCAGGGTACAGTATTCTGGATTGACAGTTTTTTTTTTCTTTTAGGACTTGGATTGTATTTCTACATTCTCTCCTAGCCTGTAGGATTTGATGAGAAATCAACTGCAAGTCTAATTGAAGAGCCTCTGAAGGTAATTTGGTAATTCTCTAGTGCACATTTTGGAATCTTTTCTTTATGTTTTACCATTGAAAGTTTGAACTATAATGTGTTGTGGTGAGGATCTCTTCTGTTCAAGTGTACTAGGAGTTGTATGTGCTCCCTATATTTAGATGTCCCTTTCTTTCTACAAATCAGGCAAGCTCCCTCTAGTATTTCATTGAATAGACCTTCTAATCCAGGAGATTATCTTGTGACTGGAACCCACATTTATTAAAGTGACAAGATATCCAGGTTCCTACATTGTGACTTATACCTTACCAATTCCATACTGAACATTCTACTTCTGATGGTGGCAGAAAAATGAGCCTTTATCTTGTTGCAACAACTGTTATTTATTCATATAGTGGTTTATTCTTATTAATATTTACAGCAGAATTGTTAGAATAATATTTCCAGAGTTTCAAATAGTCAGTTTGTGGAGCCAGCATTGTGATACATAGGTTTAAGCTGCCTCCTGTTATGCTGGCATCCCAATGGACCCAGTTTGGGCTTTGTTTCTCCACATCTAACTCAGTTCCCTGCTAATGCATCTGGGAAGGCAGCACAAGATGTCCCAAGTGTTTGTACTCCTGTCACACTTGCGGGAGACCTGGATGAAATGCCTGGCTCCTGGCTTCAGCCTGGCACATCCGTAGCCCTTGCTGCATTTTGAGTAGTAAACCATGGATGCCATAGATGGAAGATTCTCTCTCTCTCTCTGTCTCCCTCTCTCTCCCTCTCTCTCCCTCTCTCTCTCTCTCTCTGTATCTCCCTCTCTTCTGTATTTTTGCCTTTCAAATAAATAATAAATAAATAACTCTTTAAAAACAGAAAAACTCAGCCAGCACCGTGGCTCACTAGGCTAATCCTCCACCTGCGGAGCCAGCACACCTAGTCCCAGTTGGGGTGCCGGATTCTGTCCTAGTTGCCCCTCTTCCAGGCCAGCTCTCTGGTGTGGCCTGGGAGTGCAGTGGAGGATGGCCCAAGTGCTTGGGCCCTGCACCCACATGGGAGACCAGGAGAAGCACCTGGCTCCTGGCCACGACGGCCATTGGAGGGTGAACCAATGGCAAAAAGGAAGACCTTTCTCTCTGTCTCTCTCTCTCTCTCACTGTCCACTCTACCTGTAAAAAAAAAAAATAGAAGAAGAAAAACTCAATATGTAGTTACATAGAATTGAACCTGAATATTCACTATATTGTTTACTTCATATATAACATTGAGGCACTTGCTTGACAGACTCAAGACTCAATTTCCTCAATTCCTTTAATTTTGTCTGCATTCTGTACTATACACAAACATACACACACCTATTCACACAGAGACACGTAATTAGATAGATCGTGGAAAATATACAGACACACACATACATATAGAAATATAGAATATATTGTGTACATAGTAATACAGAGTATGTTGTGTATTTAGTAATACAGAGTATATTATATGTATATATAATACAGAGTATACACACACAAATATACACACAATAAAGTGTATATAGGGTTAGTGTTACTGTATAGAGCTGCGTATATGAAAATGCTGGATCAACGTTAGCAGTTACTAATGTAAGTTAACAATGTTACTAGATATTCCAAAGCAATTTCTTTTTGTTTTTAATATGAATTTCCAAATAAAGCATAGATTAAATCAAGGATCAACTCAAGGCATTGATGAGAAGAGTGAGGGGCAGTTTAATCTGAGAGTTGTTGAAGACAACTGTTATGATTTACCTAGGATATTGCGGACACTAGCCTCTAGTTCATGAACAACAATCCAATGTTATCTACAGAGCTACAGTCAATATTTTTACATTAAACAGTATATAATTACCAAGAAAGCATAGAGAATTTTCTTAGCTCAGTGCCTGGCAAATGATGATAGCTGAATACAAGCTAACATTTAGGTGAATGAATGCCTCAAAACTAGACCAACATTTTAGGAGAAAAAACTGAGGATACAAAAATAAGATAATAAACTAAAAGGACAAAGTATTTCAAATTCTTTTTCTTTTATTTTTTGACAGGCAGAGTGGACAGTGAGAGAGAGAGACCGACAGAAAGGTCTTCCTTTGCCGTTGGTTCATCCTCCAATGGCCGCCGCGGCTGGCGCACTGCGGCTGGCGCACTGCGGCGGGCGCACAGTGCTGATCCGATGGCAGGAGCCAGGTGCTTATCCTGGTCTCCCATGGGGTGCAGGGCCCAAGCACTTGGGCCATCCTCCACTGCACTCCCTGGCCACAGCAGAGAGATGGCCTGGAAGAGGGGCAACCGGGACAGAATCCAGCACCCCGACCGGGACTGGAACCCGGTGTGCCGGCGCCGCAAGGAGGAGGATTAGCCTAGTGAGCCGTGGCGCCGGCCAAGTATTTCAAATTCTAAGTAATAGTAATTTGGAGATTGTTATGGTGAAAGTTGCATCTAGCTTCTCCAAGTATTTTATACTTAAGAAAGCAGTTTTATAAATGTAATATAAGATTTTCATTTAGTAAACTATTTTAAACCAAAATTCATGAAAGCCTTCAATTTGTTAAAGTACAGTAAATGTCTTCAGAAGATGATATAAAGCTAATTATTTACCATACTTCCATCCAAATATAGTTACCTGGTTGCAGTTCCAGAGTATCCCAGAACACAGTTTAGACAGTGTTGCACTGAGAAGTTGTAAAGTGTTCAGTAACATGGTCTGTGTGTCATTCAAATCTCTATCTTCAGGACAGGTAACAGAAAAAAGAAACCAATGCCCAACTCGATAGTCGATGGCTGAAATGAGATTTAATTCTAACCTGCAGCCATCTGCTGTGTGAACTCATGTGGCCAGGTTTCATCCTAGAGATAAATAGGGAAATCCACAGGGCAGAAAGAAATTGAAGTGGTGATTAGCAAATGGGTACTCTGTTATCACTACCATTCCCAGGTAGTGTGATTTGCAGTCAATTATGCAGACTTTGTGGGTATTTGCATACTTCCTCTGATATGAAATATAGGCACACATGGCTTAATGACTTCCAAAATACGTAACATTTTAAAAATTCTCTTATGCAATCTGGGTTTGAAAAAAGTGACACAATGTAAATTGTTAAAGATGAGGAAGATAATTTTAGAGGCAGGCAAATTAACTTTCAAAGTTAGCATACATTGGCAAACTCTCCTTAAACTAAGCAATAATAACCAGTCATAATTTTATTATTCTATATGTTTTTAAAATAGTTTTAATTATTTGACAGAGGGAGAGAAGGAGAGAGGGAGAGAAAGAAAAAAAGAGAGAGAGAGAGAGAGGAAGAGCAAGTGCAGCAGAGAGCTCCAGTACACTGGGTCACTCTCCAAACGCCCTAGTTGAGACTAGGCTGGGCTTAAACCAGGAGATAAGATATCAATCCAGGTATCCCATATGGGTGTCTGAAATTCAAATACTTAAGCCACCACTTTTGCCTCTCACTTTCTGCATTAGCAGAAAGCTGTTGTCAGGAGCCAGAGGTTAGTATCAAAGCAGTTTACCCTGGTATGGAGTTTAGGCATCTTACCAGGTGTCCTAACCAACTTACTTGTTCCAAGTTTTCTTGATTTAGTAATAATACTGCTTTTCTATACAATTGTTCTATTATTACTATCATTGATAATATTAGTAACAATCATAATGGTTGCTTTAGAGAACGTCATCATTTCTTAAAACTGTTTCATCATTTATTTTCTTACCTTACCCTTTTTCATTATGACATATAAAGTGAGGGCACACATCTCACTGTAACAGTTGTGTTGGGGCAGCAGGGTATTTGCAGGTCTGCCAATAAGCAAAGTACAGAGTAAGGATCTGCTGACCTCCAGCCTGATGTTCTAGTTTCTAGATTACATTTTCCTTTCTCTCAAAAATGCTTTACAGTGTTTTCTTAGGATGTCTACCTCTTCTTGGTTTAGATTTATCAGCTTTAATTTTGTACAACGATCATGAACTCTATATATCTGAAGCCTGGCTTTTTCATCTAGTTTTCTTCACCCTTGGGCCTTCTTTTTTACCTGCAGATGATTAAAACATCTCACTACTTGTAGGGATGCCCTTTGTAACACCTCTGTAAACTCAGCCTTAGAATCTCTGATGAAAATGCCTGAAACCTCAACTCACAGATGAAGGATCAAACAATAAAACTATACCAGAGCTTTAACAATTCTCTTTTTAAATGACATTTTATATGAATTTTTCACAATAAAGGATAAGAAAGTACTCTAGGTTGTAGACATATTTATTGTTTACTCAAGGGTGAAGATAGTGCTGATAAGAGAATATAATACCTAATATATTACTTAATACTTTAAAGTAATTCTTATGGTGTTTCTTGAGTGGATAAAGTCATTCTTTTCATTGTAATAATAATTCACAAAATATTGACAGAAAAGCAACCATTGCCAGAGTTTGTGCTACTCTGATTGATTGAAAGATAAATAATATAAAAAATAAAGAATCCTGGGCTCTGGAGTCTGCATAGTCTAGTAAGGAAGAGAGGAAAAAAAACAATGTTTTATATTGTTAGAATCCAAGTGAAAATAGACTTCTAATAGACTTCTGCAGAAGATTCCTTGGCAACGACAGAAGGCAGCTCCTTTGCAAGGTTTTCAGAGTCAATTCAGAGAAGAGAACCTGCTTCTGTGCAAAAGCACGGGTTGGAATCCTGCAATCCATGAACTGGGAAGGGAGTTTGAAAATCCAGGCAAAAAGTTTCCACATATTGGAAAGGGATATTCTTTATTGCTGCTAGATTACACATATTTGAAAAAATGCTCTCCTGTGGCTGTGTACAGAAAGTTGGCTTGAGTGGAAGTCTAGATAATGAGGGTGGTAATCCTATTGTTTTCTCCTTTAGATGTGATGGTAAATATCCTACTGCAAATATGGGAAGTAGGATATGCAAGTTTATAATTTAAGCAAGATATATAGGCTAAAATTATAATGTTATAAAGGCGAGACTTAAGACCAAGAGACTAATAAAATCAGTTAGAGAAAATAGAGATAGAGATATCTTCTAGAATTTTGGGTGGGAATATACAAGAAAGACATTTATTTGGAGAGAAGAATTGCCTTAGAGAAGATCAAGCTTCCTTCCTTCCCTTCCCAAAGGCAATCCAGGAATATATTTGAAGCATAAACTAGATAATCCCTCTTAAATAATAAAGTTTAAGACACTGGTTTGTAGGCAGGGATTGCAACACTGACAAAATGCTACCTAACTGTGATGTGGACTCTAGATCTTTCTCTTCCTCCTATGCACCTCAAGATGTTGTAGGAATATCTTCTAAATTAGAATAACAAGCTTCCTGTGTCTCCTTTCTAGTGGATACTCTTTTATCTTCCCATGTAACTAGAAAACTTTGATGTGAGCAGTTTAGACCTTCTGTGTTTAATAATTTAATTTTGCTCATTCAAAGAAATTTGCATATACCTGATATGAAAATAAAGCTGCATAGTATGACAAACAGAATATTACAATTACAAGTACCTTTCTGTGAGCATAACTTTTCAATCTTAATGCCAATCTGAATCTCCTGTTTTCTCTCAGATATGAGAATATGTCTCTGAAGCTTCGATGAGTCATTTTTTGATGGCCTGCTTAAGAAAGTCTGTTTTATCTATAAGAGGTCCCATTTATAAACTTCATTGACAGATTCAACCAATGCAAATGTAGTATTTCTGGTTGACCACCCCCTAAAGAGGGGATGATTCACATCATGACTGAAACCTCTTCCGAGAATGGGTGGAGTCAATGTTCTCATTGTTTTCCCAAAGGCAGAACAAGCTGTCATAACACCAGATATTCTGTTTAACTTAATTCAGAAACACAAGAATCTTAATCAATGCCTGCTAAGAGCACTAGCGGGATTATTGCCTTGCCACTGTATTGTGTCTATAGGATAGGTCAAAGACTATAAACACACTGTGCTAAAGCTATAAGGAGTGTGAAAAGTTGTGCAGTGGAATGTGTGAATGAAGTAGTTTCTGGTGGTTCCCAGGAAGCAAAGCCAGTTCATATGAATAAACAGATATATGGAGCTACAAATTATTCATCCATTTAACTCTCAATGTGTATTTTCATAGGTGACAATGGAAATCTCATCATTCCGTTGCTAGTGTTATTATGACTTTATTGATGAATTCCAGAGAGTATAAGTTTTAGGGGAATAAGTAATAAAATTAAAGCTCAAAACAAGAGTCTTCAGAAGACTTCACAAGTCGTCAGGGAAGAACATGAGGTTTTGACATGTTAATCAATGCAAACACTGTAGTGGAAAAAATGGGAAACAATATTCTACAATTAATTAGTGAAATTTAACTTAATAAAGCATTTAAATTCTCCAAAATTCTTTAATCCTATTTGAAACTCTTCTCTGACCTTTTAAAGAATTTCTGTATTTATGTATTTATTTGAGAGTCAGAGAGACAGAAAATGATAGACAGAGCTCTCACCTGCTGGTTCATTCCCCAAAGGCGCACAAAGACCGGAGCTGGGTTGGAGCCAAAGCTGGGAGCCAAGAATGCAGTCCAGGTCTCTCATGTGGGTGGCAGGAACCCAATTATTTGAGTCATCACTGTTTACAAGGTTTGCTTTCAGAGGAAGGTGAAGTAAAGAGCTAGGGACAGGAATTTAAACCAGGTACTCCAATGGGGTACACAAATGCCTGAACTGCTGGGCTAAGTACTCACTCCTCTTATCTTGTCCTGCTCCCTAAATGCTTAATTTAGCAAATAAAAGGTGTCAAATGGAGATCCTGGTGTCTTTGACATAATCAGTTCTAGGCTCAATACTTTTACTTTCTTGCCATTGGGTTAAAAAAACAAACAAACAAACAGAATCAGGCAGGTGTTTATTTGTCTTTAATGTCTTGATCTCACACCGGAAGAGAGCAAAAGAGGGAGGTAGACCAAAGACTAAAAGCCCCTACAGTTACCTGGGAATGTAGGTCATCAAACCAAGTAAAATGAAAAGACATTTTGCAGACATAGTCAAAATGAAGCCAGCATAGGTTTAATATTTTAAAATATATACACACATATTTCCTGTCAGAGAATTTGGTTCATTTGATAGCTTGGATAAATATTTATATACTGTGCATTATGCACTTGAATTTAATGTAAAATCAGTCTAAAATAGTCTCGATTGCACCATCACTGGCAAGTTGCATACTGAATAGCATTACTGCTGTAAGGGAAAGTGTTCTGCTGATTTGCCTCAGGTAAAATGATATTCTTGTATGTGTCCCTCAACCACGAATATATTAACTTCTTGTCAAAAGGACAATATAGAAGACTTCCATTTTCAAATTACTCTTCTTTTCCAAATAGCCAAATAGAATTCTGGTAAATCCAGAAAATATTACAGCCATTGTAATACTAAGCATTAGAGTATAGAAAAGAAGCATTCTCTTGCTCTCAAATAACAATGTCATAATAATGCCATTCATGGACATGAAAGGCTACCATTTTTAACTTTCTTTGACTTAAACAATCTAATTTTAGTTTCCTTCAATATGCATTCCATTTTGTAACTGAACCAGCTGCTAAAATTAGACAACCAGCATGGGATCAGAACAGGACTAGCAGCAGTTTCCTATTCTATTCCCCAGGTTAGGTCCTCTGCTACACCAACCTTCTACAATTTTCTCAGTGAAATTTATTTGTGATTTATAAGTTAGAACAACTTGTTGTCACTAGTTTTAAGCATTTTTTATTAGCAGTCATTGTACAAATAATATGGGCTACAGTGTGGTATTACAATATAAGCACACTATGTGTACTGATAAAAACAGAACAGCTATCCACAATTCCCCTTCCTTGGCCTTACTTCAGAATACTTTTAAATCTATAAAATAAAAATTTGAGATTCTACTACACATTTCCATATAACCCACATCCAACTTCTATTATTAACATCTGATATTGCTTCATTTGTCACTATTTATGAGCCACACCCAGCTTCTCCCATTTTAGTGTATCCAGACTTTTTCTATCCTTCCCACCCCCCAAGCCTTTAATAATCAATGTTTTGTGTTCAGATTGATGTGTTTTTGCAGGATTGTTTTTAGCTCCCATGTGTGAGGAAAATCATACAATATTTGTCTTTCAGTGTCTGGCTCAACTTACCCAACATGATGCTCTCCAGTTCTATCCATTTTGCAGCAAACAAGATTTCATTCTTTCTATCACTGAATATTATTCCATTATATGCATATACACATATGTACATATACATATATGCACCTACACGTGTAGATGCATATCACATTTAATTTATGCATTCTTCTTATGATAGACACATTGATAATATGTCTTTGGGATATATTTCCTGTAGTGTGATGTACGGATCATATGGCAGTTCTATTCCTATTCCCCATTCTCTACTACATCACCAGCATTTTTAGTTTTTGGTTTATTTATTTATTTATTTATTTTAATGCTTTGACAGGCAGAGTGGACAGTGAGAGAGAGAGAGACAGAGAGAAAGGTCTTCCTTTTGCCATTGGTTCACCCTCCAATGGCCGCCACGGCTGGCGAGCTGCGGCCAGCGCACCACGCTGATCTGAAGGCAGGAGCCAAGTGCTTCTCCTGGTCTCCCATGGGGTGCAGGGCCCAAGCACTTGGCCCATCCTCCACTGCACTCCCAGGCCACAGCAGAGAGCTGGCCTGGAAGAGGGGCAACCGGGACAGAATCTGGCACCCCGACCGGGACTAGACCCCGGTGTGCCGGCGCCGCAAGGCGGAGGATTAGCCTAGTGAGCTGCGCCGCCGGCCTCTGTTTTTATTTTTTTAATAACCCCTCTAACGGGTGAGGTCACATCATTTTGGGATTTTTATCTGCATTTTCCTGATAGCTAGTGATGCTGAGCATATTTTCATATATTTGTTGGTGACTAGCATTTTCTCTTTTTTTAAAGATTTATGTATTTATTTACTTATCTGAAAGTCAGAGTTACACAGAGAGAGGAGAGGCAGAGAGAGAGAGAGAGAGAGAGAGAGAGAGATCTTCCATCCGATGGTTCACTCCCCAATTGGCCGCAACGGCTGGAGCTGCGCTGATCCGAAACCAGGAGCCACAAGCTTCTTCCAGGTCTCCCACAAGGGTGCAGGGGCCCAAGGACTTGGACCATCTTCTACTGCTTTCCCAGGCCATAGCAGAGAGCTGGATCAGAAGAAGAGCAGGTGGGACTAGAACTGGCACCCATATGGGATGCCAGCGCTTCAGGCTAGGGCATTAACCCATTGCACCATAGCACTGGCCCCTAGCATTTTCTCTTTTCAGAATTGTGTATTAAGCATCTTTGCCGATTTCCGAACTGGATTTTTTTGTTGTTGTTGTTTATGTTGAGTTTTTTACTTTCTTATATATATATTTTTATTTCTATTTCTATTTTATTTTATTTTATTTGGACAGGCAGAATAGAAAGTGAGAGAGAGAAACAGAGAGAAAGATCTTCCTTTTCCATTGGTTCACCCTCCAATGGCCGCTGCGGCCAGCGCACCGCACCAATCCGAAGCCAGGAGCCAGGCGCCTTCTCCTCGTCTCCCATGCAGGTGCAGGGCCCAAGCACTTGGGCCATCCTCCACTGCCCTCCTGGCTCCCGGGCTACAGCAGAGAGCTAGACTGGAAGAAGAGCAACCAGGACAGAATCCGGCGCCCCGACCGGACTAGAACCCGGTGTGCCGGTGCCGCAGGCGGAGGATTAGCCTAGTGAGACGCAGCGTCGGCCAGACTTTCTTATATATTCTTGATGTTAATCCTTTGTCGGATAAATACCTTGCAAATACTTATCCCCTTCTGTAAGATGTCTCTTCACTCTAGTGACGATGCAGGAGCTTGTGAATTTATTTTCCTATTTGTCTAGTTTTGCTTTTGTTGTCTGCACTTTAGAATATTTTTTATCCAGTGTATGTTCTTTGCAGTTTTATAAAAAAATCATTTGGCTGCAAGATTAATTTCTGGGATCTCTATTTTATTCCACAAATCTGTATGTTGGTACATGTGTCCTACTATGTTGTGTAAATTATTATTGTTTTGTAGCATGTTTTGAAATCAGGTATGATGATTTCTCCAGTTTAATTTTTTTTTCTCAGAATCACTTTGGCTATTGTGGATGAATTTGGGGACTGTATTTTTTTTGTAATTCTATAAAGAATGGTACTTTGATAGAGATTTCACTGAAATCTGTATTTAGATATTTTAATTATATTAATTCCTCCAGTCCATAAACAGGATTATCTTTTCATTTTTTGTGCCCTTGATTATTTCTTTTGTCAACATTATAATTTTCACTGTAGAAATATTTCATGTCTTCAGTTAATTTTATTCCTATAGAGTTAATTTTTGGCAGCTATTACAATGAAGTTTTGTTTTTAATGTCACTTCAGAAAGATCATTATTGTGCATAAACATGCTACTCTGTTTTACACTTGACTTTCGCTAAAAGGGCGAGAAGCAATGCTACTCTCTTTTGCATGTTTATTTTGTGTTATGCAACCTTACTTTCTAATATTTTGGAATTATTTGAGAAGTAGTATAACAGTAATAATAGGACCTTCTATTTCCTTTTTCATATTTTAGCTAACAAAAAACAACTGCTAACATTTTGATTTATCCTTGACTATTCTTGTGAGTAATAAATGTTTGCATAAGTATCAAGGGCATACTAAAAGGGGATGACTGGAATGGCAGACGTCACACCCTATTAAGAAGAAAGCTTCTACCTGCATGACCTGACTAATGGTAACCTCCAGCAAACCTCCACTTGATTGACACTTAGGATTTCCCAGATAGAATCATCAGAACAAAGCCTAGAAACTGCCTAATTATCAACTGACTGGACTCATTTTTTTAAATAACTTTCTTTCCAACTACCGCTTTCTGTTTTAAAAGTGTTCTTGCTGGCTTGTTTGGTGGAAAGAGCACATTTTAGTTCAAGACATCTCTTTGTCCCCAAGACTGCAGGTATCTTGAAACAAACTCTTTCCTCTGTCAAACACTTATTTCTGGTGAATTGGCTATGCAAGCAATGAACAGCAACGGCCTGGTGATTTGCCCTTCAACTGTATTGGAGTTAGTTCCTTTTAAATGTTTTGCAGAATTCAGTTACGAAGCCATCTGAGTTCTGAAGTTTTCTTTGATGAGAGAATTTTAATTACTGCTTCAAGGTCATTATTTGCTATGAATCTGTTTAGGTTGTCTTTATCGTCTTGATTTTTGTTAGTAAGTTGTATGTATCCAGGAATATATTCATTTATTTGAGGTTTTCTAATTTGTTAGTATATGCTTATTCATAGTAGTTTCTTATGATTCTTCATACCTGTGATATCAGTTGTAATATTTTTCTTTTTCATCACTTATTTTATTTATTTGATTTTTTTCTCGTTGCTTTGCTAATCTAGCTAGAGCTTTCTTTACTTTGTTCATCTTTTGAAAAAGCCAGGTTTTTGTTTTGTCAATATTTTGTACTTTTTTCTTTAGCTTAAATTCACTTATTTCTATTCTGATTCTTATTATTTCTTGCCTCCTACTGTTGGGGTTTAACATGTTCTTGGTTTTCCAACTCCTGGAGATGAATGATTAGATCATTTATTTGAATTTGTTCTCTATTTTTAATATATTCTTTTTGACATAAATTTCTCTCTTAATATTGCTATTGGTGTACCTTACTGACTTTGGTATGTTGCATTTTTATTTACATTGCTCATGAAATTTCAAAATTTCTTTTTAAATTTCTTCATTGGTTATAGTTACTGGTTATTGGTTATAGTCTATTGGTTATTCAATAATTACTGTTCAATTTCCATATATTTGCAAATTTTCTATTATTCTTGTTCTTTGCTGATTTCCAGTTTTAATGTTTTGCCATCTGATAAGATAAATGACATGATTTCACCTTTTTAAAATTTACTGTCTTGATTTTTGGCCTAACATATGATTTGTCCTAGAAAATTCATGCAGTATTTAGAAGAATGTGTATATTCTGTAGCTATTTGATGAAATGATCTGTAAATATCTGTTAAATACATTTGCTCAGTAATATGATTCAACTCCTATTTATCTTTGTTTATGTCTGAATGACCTGTCCATTGACAACAGTGAGGTGTTGATGTTCCCTACTAACATTTTATTGGAGCCTATCTCTTCCTGTATGTTTAATAATATTTATTTGTATATATTTGGGTTATCTTGCATTGACTGTGAATATATATAATTATTATATATTTTTTGCTGAATCAATCCTTTTATCAATGAATAATGCCTTATTTCTTTTTAGAGATTTCAATTTGACATTTGTTTTATCTGACATATCAGTATGGATACAACAACTTATTTTTGACTTCCTTTTGCATGATCTAGCTTTCTCCAAATATTTGGTTTTAGTCTCTGTATACTTTTACCTGTGAAGTTGGTTTATTGTTGGCAGCATAGAGTTGAGTACTGGGTTTCTTTTCTTTTTTTTATTTGTTTATTGATGGCTCTTTATTTTTTTATTGATGATCCAAAATGCATACTAGCCTTTGTTCAACAGTAAACATTGATAAACAATAAAACATCATTTAATTAGATGTTACTCATAACAACACCCTAAAAAGTACAAACAGCAAGAAGTTAGATTTCTCATCCTATCTCTTGGGTGCCTGCAAGGGTTTTACATAACCAAAACTATTACTAATATCCAATTTTGCATTTATTTATTTTTTTAACTTTTATTTAATGAATATAAATTTCCAAAGTACAGCTTATGGATTACAATGGCTTCCCCCCATAACGTCCCTCCTACCCGCAGCCCTCCCCTTTCCCACTCCCTCTCACCTTCCATTCACATCAAGATTCATTTTCGATTCTCTTTGTATACAGAAGATCAGTTTAGCATACATTAAGTAAAGATTTCAACAGTTTGCTCCCACACAGAAACATAAAGTGAAAAATACTGTTTGAGTACTAGTTATAGCATTAAATCTCAATGTACAGCACACTAAGGACAAAGATCCTACATGAGGAATAAGTGCACAGTGACTCCTGTTGTTGCCTTAACAATTTTTTTTTTTATTTTTATTTTTTTGACAGAGTGGACAGTGAGAGAGAGAGACAGAGAGAAAGGTCTTCCTTTTGCCGTTGGTTCACCCTCCAATGGCCGCCGCGGCCAGCGCGCTGCAGCCGGCGCACCGCGTTGATCCGATGGCAGGAGCCAGGAGCCAGGTGCTTTTCCTGGTCTCCCATGGGGTGCAGGGCCCAAGCACCTGGGCCATCCTCCACTGCACTCCCTGGCCACAGCAGAGGGCTGGCCTGGAAGAGGGGCAACCGGGACAGAATCCGGCGCCCCGACCGGGACTAGAACCCGGTGTGCCGGCGCCGCTAGGCGGAGGATTAGCCTAGTGAGCCACGGCGCCGGCTCCTTAACAAATTGACACTCTTGTTTATGGCATCAGTAATCACCCTAGGCTCTTGTCATGAGCTGCCAAGGCTATGGAAGCCCCCTGAGTTCACCAACTCTGATCATATTTAGACAAGGCCATGGTCAAAGTGGAAGTTCTCTCCTCCCTTCAGAGAAAGGTACCTCCTTCTTTGATGACCCGTTCTTTCCACTGGGATCTCACTCGCGGAGATCTTTCATTTAGGTGTTCCCCCCCCCCCCCCAGAGTGTCTTGGCTTTCCATGCCTGAAGTCCTTAACAGCACTCTGGCCTCAGAATCAGCATTAAGGCATGCGGATCCGGCTGAAAAGCCCATGAGAGTACTGGGTTTCTATCGATTCAGTTAAGTTATATTTTGACAGGGGGGCCTAGCCTATTTGCATTCATGGTTAATACTGATAGATAAGAACTAGCTTCTGTAATTTTGCTGCTTGTTTACTGTGACTTGCTTACTGATTGTTTAACTCTGTTTCTTTCTGCCTCTCTCATTACTTATCTTTGTGTTTTAGTAACTTTCTGTAATGATAAAGTTGGATTCTCTTCTATTTCTCTTCTGTTTCTCCTCTGTTAGAGAATTTTGAATTGCCATGTGTTTTCATTATGTTCCTCATAGTCTTTTCACTTCTTTTTTTTTTTTAAATTATTCATTTATTTGAAAGGCAGAAGGAGAGGAAGAGGGAGTGACAGGGTGTAGGGAGAGAGAGAAAAGGAGATAGAGACTTTCATCCACTTGTTCACTCCCCAAATGGCCATAATGTTCAGTGTCCTGGGCTGGTCCAGGTCAAAGCTGGGATCTTGGAATTCCAACAGCTCTTCCACATAGGTGGTAGGGACCTACATACCAGGATCTACATCTGCCGCTTTCCCAAGCATATTAGCAGGTCATTGGATCAGAAGCACAGCAACAGGAACTTGAACCAGCACTCCTATATGGGATGCTGGTTTTGCAGGTGGAGGCTTAATCTGCCATGCCACACACCAGTCCCTATCCTTTTTTTTTTTCTTCACAAGTGTATATATTCAATTTGAATATGTGCATACACCCATCCATATAACTTCTGTGTCAACAGTAGCACTTTGTGTCTTTGTGAGGGAGTCAAATTTTCCCCATCCAGAGCTGTCAGGGGAGGGTTTCTGAGCAGTATCCTGAAGGGATCCCCCACGAGAGGGTTGCTGTGTGTGTGTGCAGTGGGTGTGGGTGCGGTGGCAGCGTCAGCGTCTCAGTCTCAGCCATCATCTGTTGCAGGGTCGCATCATCATGTAGTCTCTATCCTTTTACATCTAAGTTAGGACCCCCATCAGGATTTCCTATAGGGTTGGTCTGCTGAGATGAATTATCAGTTTTTGTTTGTTAGGGAAATATTTTGTGTAGCGGATAAGGCTGCTGCTTGCAAAGCCAACGTGCCATATGTGCAACATTTCGTGTCTTAGTTGCTCCACTTCCAGTCTGATTCATGTGTGTCTGGCTGCTCAATTTATAATCCAGCTTCCTGATTATGCCCTAGGAAAAGCAGTGGAAGATGGCACAAGTATTTGGGTCCCTGCAACTCATGTGGGAGACCAGAATGAAATTCCTGGCTCCTGGCTTTGGTCTGGCCCAGTACTGGCGATTGTGACCATCTAGGGAGTGAACCATTGGATGCAAGATTGATCTCTCTGTCTCTGTCTCTATCTCCCTAACACTGACTTTCCAATAAATCAATAAATATTTTTTAAAAAAGTTCTATGTGGTCTATTCTTTTATTGAATTATTGATGCTATTTTTACATTGAATTTTTTTAACTTCAGAATGTCTAATGGATTTTTAATCGTTTCTGTCTCTGTTGAATTTCTCATTCATGAATGCATTTTTCCTTGCTCCTTTGATTTGTATATCAGTATTATTTTACATTCCAACTTTCTTAAGATGATCACTTTGAATCCTTTTTTCGGCATTTCCCTGATTTCCTATAAACAGGATGTGTAATTGGAACACTATTGTGTTCTGTTGGAGATGTTGTGTTGCCTTGCTTTTTCATATTCCCTGTGTTCCTACATTGAAATCTGCACACCTGGTATACCAGTTCCTTCTCTATGGAGTAGATTTCAATGTTTAGATGGAAGGTAAAGTATAGTTAAGTAGTTGCTTCGGCTCTGGCTCTAGGTGATTCCAGAAGTCTAACCTCTGTTTGATTTCTTCTGTGGTAATCTGTACCAGCAGTTTGTGAAGGTAATAGTAAGATTTTGAAATGCACATGGTTCCCAAGTTGTGTATCTTTAGGCCCTAGAGATTTGGGTGTTAATAACACTCCAGTTTGTGGTGACAGGAACTATAATCTTAGTGCTGTGGGATACAGAGGAAAGTGTCTCCCTGTCCTACTAGACAAGCTAGAGTGATTCTGGGGACTGTGGCACAAATACTTCTGGCTCTGGAACTACATAATATGGTTTGAACCTTCCACAGTTCCTATTGCATGGGCATGGGTAATACAGGCACTTATAGCACTAAAGATAGTAGTCCCTGCACAGGGATGTGAAGAGGATCTTCCTCTTGTCCAGTAGTGTGAAAACAGGTTGTTCTGGAGATTTTCCACTGTCAACTGTGAGCTTGTAATAGTAGAATAGAGATAAAATCTTCTCCAAGTCCCACTGAGGAAGCTCAGGTGTTCCTGGGACTTACAGAGCCAATAAGCCAGTAGCCATAATCCCAGAGCTACAGCATGCAATGGAGACGTTGCCCAGGTCTTGTGTTTTACATCCAGGTTATGCTGGAGATTGTACAGTAGAATGCACAGGTATGGGGCAATAAAATGCAGATTGGTTTCTCCCCTGGTTCCATAGGGAAAATACACATGACTGTACATTATAGCTCCCACAGTTTTCATCCCAGAACTGCAGGGCTAGAGCGTAGTTTATTCATACCCCATAGGTAGATCATAGATTATTCTGGGAATTGTGCACTAGCAGGTGCATACCTGGATAACCTGGATGTAGATATGGTCTTTCTCAGGCCCCAAAGTGGAGTACAGAAGTCACTCAGACTTTTATAAACAACAGTCCTAGTCCCAGAGCTGAAGGATGCAGCGGGGTCCTTATCCAGATCTCACAGGTCAAATGCTGGTTAGTCAGTGGACTCTGGATCTTGTATCCAAAGCTTGAAGCAGAGGAATGCAGAAAGGATAGTGACAGTTCCAACAATGAGTCAATCAACAGTAACAGAGCTGCAAGATACAGAAAGTATTGCGCTAAATTCCCATAGGCCAGGCAAGGGTGACACTTGGACTATACCCCGGCCACCAAGCACCATGTGCTACAAGATGCAGAAGGGCACTTCTCAGGCCTTATGCTCTGTGCTGGTGTATGGGCTTCTGCTGGCACCGAGCTCCAAGAAACACAGGGGAACTGCCCTAGATGGTACAGAGCCAGAGAGCATGGTTCCAGGGCTTATGCCTAGCAACTCCACAACTGCAGGTTTCAGAGGGACCTGCTCTCTGCCCTGCAAGTCAAGTGCCCTTTATCTGGTTCTGGAGGTTTCTGGTAGTAATGGGATTGCTTGGTGCCTTCTAACATAGAAAGTAGTTTAGGAGAAGCTGTACAAAACAGCTCAGGTCTGGGAGCCAATGTGTGTTCCTTTTTTGGAGTAATGTACTTGCTGAGACCCGAGTCAGTTTCCCAGACTTTATTTAAAGCCAATAAATAGTGTGGAATTCTCATAGTTTTAATCTGTGGCAATGGCGGGTGTTGTGGAGCTATTGTCTTACCTTTCCCCTGGGAAATGGTGTCACCCTGGCTGATGAACCAGTTAGGAGCTGCAGTGTGTTTTGTTCCCCTCTCTCTGCTGGCCTTCAAATCTCTGTGCTGTTTAGAGTTCCCTTCACTTCTTTACTGAAATTTCCTCTCTGTCAATCTCCTCAAAATGCGGTCTTTGTTGTTCTGGTTCTATGTGGCAGAGGTGCCCACTGGCTCCTAATCAGTCAACAAAGATATTTCCAGTGCTAGAAATTTACTGCACTATTCAAACCCGAGAGGTTAATTTTCTTATTGCAATAAAAACATTTGAAATATAAAAACATTTGAAATAAAAACATCTGCATAGTTGTCTTTCTTCTCTTGGAATTGGAAGAAGAAATGGACGGAAAGTAAAAATCAATGAAGAACGATGAGAAAGAGAGAAGGAGAGAAGCAGGGTGGGAGGGACCATTGTGAAATTATGCAGACATATTGTTTCTTCTATATTAAATATAAGTCACCCAGAGAATGGAAACTCTGTCTTCTCTTCACTCTTTCGAACAGAAGTTAGCTAATCTGTCGTTGTTTGTAAAAACTTCCATGAAAACCAGCAGCTAGCTCTCGAGCAGGCTCTTTCTCAGGACTGATTCTCTCATCTCACCTAGACATTATTTTGAGATAAAATCTAAGTACTTTATTTCATTATTTATAGTCCTAAAATATACTACATGTATGACATGTTCTTCTCCAGTTTACTAATTCTACAATAAAAACCTTGTGATTCTATCAGCAAGTGAATAGAGGTCTTGGGAAGAATAATACTGATGCTGATGCTTGCTTATACAATTATCTTGCTTATAAATTAACAAGTTGTTGAAGCATAGTAATTATTTAACATGCATATCTCCTTCAATGGAAAAGGAGAGATGGTGTTTAGACTCGAATTGGGTGTAGTTTGAGCTTGAGGAAATCTCATTTTGAAAAGTAGATGTTTTCTTCTTGTAGCACAATATGGCTTTTATATTCACAAATACTGTGTAGCCTTATGAGTTACAGAATGTGTAACATAAGGGCCGAATTTTTGTACCTTTAAAACTGTATCTCTTGAAATTTTCAAAGCATAGGTATCAATAGTTATCACTCCTTTCAAAGTGAATCATCAAATCTCTGTTGTCTTAAGTGTAATACAATATCATGAGAAAAACATGGAATTACAAAAATTGGATTATGGTAAAACTGATTTTTAGCATGTTGTGTAAAATTTTCCATGTATGAGAAAGTGTGCTTTCCAATTATTAAGTATAAAAATTTTATAATTCCATAGCTATTCAGAAAAATAACTGAAGTGGGAAAAATTATCAAATACCTGAAACATAATGAAAACAATGTTTAGGTTTTATTTTTTTTTTTGGAAATTCATTTATTCATTCCTTGAATCAGTAAATATTCATTAAGCTCTTATTCCATTGAGTACATTGTGTTTGGCGTGTCTGGTGTCTGGTGCCTAATGATCTCAGTCTCCTTGTGCAAGTGGCTAGGTTGTTATGGGAAGAGGTTTGGCCTTGGCAACTGTAGTGCAGGTATTAATTCTCTCATTTACTTCTTTTTGTTAGTGCGGTAGCTATGCATAGATATCTTAATCATCCTAACATTGTTTCTTCTCTAAAATAAGAGTGATAACAGAAGCGTCATGAGTTCATGAGCATTAATGGAGACATTAGACGTCATCTAGCAGAGCATCTGATCTAGAATTATGCAGTTACTGGGACTTTCGTGCTGCAATTGGTAAAATTAAAGATATTTACAAGTCAACAAAATTCCTCTCATTTGACTTTCCCTCTGCAAGATGATAAGTGTTAAAGGTGCTCAAAAGTTCAACTCTGTAAGTTCATGGAAATTCTTGTAGAAATCTTAAAAATTTTGCTGGGAAATTTAATCAAATAAAGCTGGAGATGTGAATATAACCATCAAAACACTTTATGTAAAGGTACATGCCTAAATCATTTAGAAACCTCAAAGTGTTTGTTTTACAATGATAAAAAATTAAAATGCCATTCTTTTGCTTATATTCTTAATTGTTGAATATATTGCACTGGTTAACTTTATGTGTTTATTTGCTGAAGTATGAGATGTCCAGGGAGCTGGGTAAACAATGATTCTGAGCATGTCTTTGAGAGTGTTTCCAGAAGAGATTCACCTCTGAACAAGTAGACTGATTAAGGAAAATCTGCTATGACCAGTGTGGGTTAGGATCATGAAATGCTGAAGGTGTCAATGAAACAAAGAGTAGAGGGAAGATTAGTGAATTTGCTTTTTCTTCTTGAGATAGGACATCCATCTTCTCCTGTGCACAGACATTGGAGCTCCTGGTTCTAGCTTTTAGACCACGGAACTTACATCATTATCTCTTCTACTTTTCTGGCCTTCTGAGTCTAACTGCTGGCATTACTGTTCCTCTGGCTTGCAGATGGCATAAATTGGAGTGCTCGACCTCCATAACCCCATAATCCCATAACGTAATTTATCTATCTATCTATCTTTGTTCTGTTTCTCTGGGGAACCTTGACCAATACTGTATCTTAGCTTTAGGGAGTTGGTTTTTTTTGTTTGTTTGTTTTTTTTTTTTTTTTTTTTTTTTTTTGACAGGCAGAGTGGACAGTGAGAGAGAGACAGAGAGAAAGGTCTTCCTTTGCCGTTGGTTCACCTTCCAATGGCCGCCGCGGCCGGCGCGCTGCGGCCGGCGCACCGCGCTGATCCAATGGCAGGAGCCAGGAGCCAGGTGCTTTTCCTGGTCTCCCATGGGGTGTAGGGCCCAAGCACCTGGGCCATCCTCCACTGCACTCCCTGGCCACAGCAGAGAGCTGGCCTGGAAGGGGCGCAACTGGGACAGAATCCGGCGCCCCGATTGGGACTAGAACCCGGTGTGCCGGCGCCGCAAGGTGGAGGATTAGCCTAGTGAGCCGCGGCGCTGGCTTAGCTTTAGGGAGTTTTTAAACATACATTTGAATTTCAGGAAAATTAGTTAAAGGAATAACTAAAAACCCACAATCCAAGTTAAGATGCAACACAACTAGTAATTTAGAACCTTCTATGACTCCTGTGCATACTTCCTTAATAATACTGTTAGCAAACACAGAGGTCTGTTTGCTTGAAATTTTGTCAAATAATCGGTGTCTGGTACAAATCACTTAAAGAAAATCTTTCCTGCCGGCGCCGCGGCTCAATAGGCTAATCCTCCGCCTAGCGGCGCCGGCACACCGGGTTCTAGTCCCGGTCGGGGCACCGGATTCTGTCCCGGTTGCCCCTCTTCCAGGCCAGCCCTCTGCTGTGGCCAGGGAGTGCAGTGGAGGATGGCCCAGGTGCTTGGGCCCTGCACCCCATGGGAGACCAGGAAAAAAGCACCTGGCTCCTGGCTCCTGCCATCGGATCAGCGCGGTGCGCCGGCCGCAGTGCGCCGGCCGCGGCAGCCATTGGAGGGTGAACCAACGGCAAAGGAAGACCTTTCTCTCTGTCTCTCTCTCTCACTGTCCACTCTGCCTGTCAAAAAAAATAAAATAAAAAAAATAAAAAAAAATAAGAAAATCTTTCCTTATGTGTGACAAGTACCGGAGACAGTGAGAGTATATGGTTTCTTAAAGACACTGCTACTCAGAGAGGTAGTTTTCTGGGGCATTTATGGCAGGGTTGTAAGGGGGGTCTCCAAGATGTAGAAAAGGACAAGGAAGTCCTTTCTACTTGTAATATACATCCAGGATGTAGAAAAGGGAGAGCAGCAGGGCTCTTCCTGATTATGACATGCGATCAGGGTGTAGAAAAGGGGGAGCAGGAGTGCCCTTCTTCCTCAAGAAACACACATCTGCATTAAAAAATCTGATTCCAACTGGCCTCCTGTAGCTTTCCTTGTTCAGTGGTGGTCTAGCCCACTCTGGTTAAAATATTGCAAGATCAGTTTTCCTGGAGCATCCTCTTTAGAAGAAAGCTGGAGGGAGTGAACTGCTTCATACCTCTTGCCTAAAACTCTTCAACACAAAATTAATTTCACCTCAGGAGGAAACCACCATTCTGATTTGTGTGCTAATTGGTCCATTGAATTTCCTATTGTTTTGTTTTCTTTTTATCAATGACTCAAAGGGATTAGCAATTTATCAATGACTCAAAGCATTAGTAATTCTCATTTAAAATTTTTTAATGATGGAATATAGTGCGTATGGTTTCATGAGCCATTCCTCCCAACTTTACGCTTTCGAAAACTGGATTAATCCAGTTCATAAACGGAGTTAATTTATTGTGATTATTGAATATTATTAAATTTTCTAACTATAGCAAAATTATATATAATTGCATACAATTGGCTGGCACTTTATTGTTCACTTTATTTTTTTTTTATTGCAGGTACTGCTGTTTCATAAATCGCCTTATGCACATGTGCAGGATTTTCCTCAGTGTGTATACCTGAGAGTAGAATTGTGCATACTGTATGACACATTGGCAAATTCTCTTACAGAGGGCTTGCAATAAGTTCCACTTCAAGAGCGGAGGATGAATGTTGCCATTGCTCTACCTGCTCACCAATAGTCTGTGTTGTGAGAGACATCCACCTGACATATCAATATATGCTTCCAGCATTACTAATGAGTTTCGACAGCTTTTCATGTACTTGAAGGTCATTCATGTATCTCCTCCTGAAATGCTTGTTCGGTTTTTTAGCTCAATTTCAATTGGCCGCTTCCTTTTATTCTTATTGATTTGATGGTAAGATTATAATTCTTGGTTGGCTATATATGTTGTGAAATTTTTCTTAGCTTGTATTTGTGGCATTTATGGTGTCTTGTGATGACTGGAATTTGTAATTTTATCTAGTAATGTATTTTTATTACTATTTCCCTTCATGAATTACATTTTGATTCATGTTTAATAAACTTTCCCTGCCTTGAAGTCATAAATTATACTCAAATGAATAGAAGTTTTCATTCCAATTTACATTTTTATTAATCTGCAGTTAATTCTTTCAACGATGTAGAATGTTAATTTGACATTTTCCCCCAAAGTGAGTAAACAATGATCCCATCACCATTTATTGAAAATCCTACTCCTTTCAACTGCTCTATGCTACCATAACAATCATAAATTAAATTAAATTACTTTTCATTTGTGATTATTAAAATTTCTGGATTGTTTATTCTGTTCCACTTGTGTGGAATTCTGTATTTGAATCAATACCATGATATTAAAATTATTACATCATGGTCACTTTTATTGTAGTAAATAAAACATTGGACTACTTTTTGTCCATATATTCCCCTAACTAACTTTAAAAAACTAGTTTCAAAATTTCTGCAAAGTTCCTATAGAAATGTCCATTAGAACTGGTCTAGGAAGAAATACAATTTTATCATGGTGTATATTTCTAACTTAAGACATGGACACCTTTCCATGTTTTTATCTTCTGTAATATCTTCAAATAAATGTTATAAATTGTTCCACAAAATTCCTAAGATATTTTAAAGCTCTATTCCTACATGTCATTTTTTCTTTTCTGTATATAGAAAATGACTCACTTTGTATTACATTATCTGATCTGTCATTACTTTCCTTTTACATATTGAGTTGTTATCAGCTATACTTGCTAAGCTGTTTTATTAATTATAATGTACCATCTGTACAGTCATTGGTGAATTTTAATAGCAATCATATCATCTGCAATTTTGCCAGGATTTTTTTTCCTTTTTAATAACTATGGCTTATTTGTTGTTGTTTGTGTTCTGACTGTGCTAGCCAAGACCTTTAGTGCAATGTTAAGAAGTAAGGAATATCTTTGGCTTCTGTCTGATATTTAAAAATAATAATTTCATTACTGCACCTTTATATATAATACTTATTCTAGATATTTTTGTAGGTGTCCTATATCAGCTTAAAGAAGTTCCTATCCTTTTTGATTTATGTTTGCTTTTAAGTCTTGAATAGATATTTTTTAAAAAGATTTATTCATTTGCTTATTTATTTGAAAGACTTGGAGAGAGAGAGGGAGAAAGAGAGAAGGGGTTCTTCCATCCAAGGTTCACTCTTCAGATGGCTGCAGTGGCCAGGGCTGGGCTGGGCTGAAGGCAGGAGTCAGGAGCTTCTTTCAGTTCTCCCACATGGGTGGCAGAGGCCCGAGTACTTGCAGCATCTTCTGCTGCTTCCCTGAAGCCATTGGAGGGAGCTGGATTGGAATTAGAGCAGCCAGGACATGAACTGGCACCTATATGGGATTTCAGATTGCAGGTGGCAGCTTTATCTACTGTACCACAATGCTGCCCTCTTGAAAAGGTATTCTTGTAAAATGACAAGTCAGTACAAATGCTAAAGTGAAAGCCTTTCACTAACAGGGTCCCCAATATCTCTTCCATCTCTTTTCCTATGCCAGCCTTGTCCACAACTCCAAATAGGACCCTTTGGACTCCTCCGCTATACCTGACAAGCTTCTGTCTCATAGTCTTGTTTCTCTTATTCTTGTATCTTCTGTGTTTTCATGAAGCTATCTGGGTGTGTTACCCCTTCCTCCTTCCATCTTTGGGTTATTACTTGATGGTCTCCTCGCATTTCTGGGGTACCATGCCTGATGTTGCAATTCCCACCCTCATCCTGATACTTCTGTTTACTTTCTTTCTTTTTCTTTTTTTTTTTTTTTTTTTTTTACAGGCAGAGTGGACAGTGAGAGAGAGAGACAGAGAGAAAGGTCTTCCTTTCCCATTGGTTCACCCTCCAATGGCCGCCGCGGCCGGCGCATCACGCTGATCCGAAGCCAGGAGCCAGGTGCTTCTCCTGGTCTCCCATGGGGTGCAGGGTCCAAGCACTTGGGCCATCCTCCACTGCACTCCCAGGCCATAGCAGAGAGCTGGCCTGGAAGAGGGGCAACCGGGACAGAATCCAGCACCCTGACCGGGACTAGAACCCGGTGTGCTGGCGCCGCAAGGTGGAGGATTAGCCTAGTGAGCCGCGGCGCCGGCCTGTTTACTTTCCAAACTTTTTCTTTGCCATTAGAACCTGTTAGTAGTATGATAAGTATATTTTTATCTTGGTCATGTCCCATTAGGAAAATTTACCTTATTAGTATGCATCTCTGCTTTTCCAAATAAATTAACTGAGAAATTGCTTTAGCGTCAAATAGCTTTTTGATTCTTTTTCTCCATTAAAAGCTTACCACCATTCTAGGTGAGCGGAGAGGTTTTGGTCAAATAGGAAAAATAGCAAGAAGCTTCCAGTAACATATAAATATCTACAATTATTTTTTTATGGAACTTCGTTGCAACTTCTTCCATTGATCATATTCTAAGTACACAGGCTGAATTGTTGTTATAGGTTTTTCTTTTTCCATATTTTTTTTCTACAAGACAGTGACTTACTTATAAAAGAATATAGTTACTTTCCTAGTTAAAGAAATGTTATACAGAGTGATAAACAATTATTTTTAACATGAAACACATTGATCAGAATCATGTTTCTATAGTTACTAGGATTCTTTAACAAGAGACAAAATAGCAAGCAGATTGCTTGATATGGTCTCACTGCATTTTGTGTTTTTTGTTTGTTTTTTTGTTGTTGTTATCTTAAAGGTAACATTAATTGTCCTTTATACAAAGTGAAAAATAGTCATTTTTTTTATTTATTTGTGAAGTAATTTATAGACACACATTGTGGCATTGGTGGTGTTGATAGTCTTACTTCAGGAGTAAGGATTGGATGGGTATTGTGCAGACAAAATGCATATTGTAGCCCATTCTTTAGATTGGTTTAACAAATTCCTTCCAATCATTTCCACTGGGAAAGCTGTAAAATTGGGAATTTTAGCATGTTAGCATGGCTGGAGTAGGATAAGGCAAGTGAGATGCCCATCCCCCCAAATTTAAGGAGGGACTTACTTTCAGTTTCATGTAAGTACAGACTTGACAATTGAGAATGAGCATCTTGGGTGTCTTACCCAGGTGATGAAATTTTAGAGCCAAAAGTTCCATGGTAACATCTTCCCCTCACGGCTTCAGCAGAGCTGGGAAGATCCTGGAGCCAGAAACTAGAATAACATTTCCCTAACTCAAGCGTCCTGATCAGACAGGCAGGAGCTTCCCTAGTGTCATTGTCTGTGACGGTATTCTGCAGGTAATCTTAGATGCTCAGCCTATAGCTGGCATTTCAGCCCTTAGAACAATTTTTCAGTGTATTATTTCCTTTCTAGTACATATAGTAGAGGCTTGACTGATAACAAAGAATAAGCTTTTTAATCTATTGAGAAAAGAAAGACTGAAATAAAGGTGAAATAAATGAATATGCCACAACACCAGACCCCATTTTTAATTATTCCTCATAATACTAAGCATATGGATACTTGTTTAGATTAACAAGGAGGAAATTCACTTTGCATCAGGTAGATAAATCAAACAATAAATCTGTATTAATTACATCACTAGAAGTCCTCTCTAGAGAATGTGAAACACAAGACAGAATAATATAACAGGGGCTGGCACTGTGAAGTAGTGGGTGGAGCTGCTGCCTGCAGTGCCGGTGTCCCATGTGGGTGTTGGTTCGAGTCCTAGCAGCTCCACTTCCAATCCAGCTCTCTGCTATGTCCTAGGAAGGCAGTAGAGGATGGCCCAGGCTCTTGGGCCCCTGCACCCACATGGAGACACAGAAGAAGCTCCTGTCACCTGGCTTTGGATCAGCACAGCTCTGGCCATTGCAGCCAGTTGAGGAGTGAACCAGCAGATGGAAGACCTCCCTCTCTCTCTCTCTCTCTTTCTCTCTCTCTCTCTTTCTATCTCTGTGTAACTCTGACTTTCAAATAAATGAATGAATCTTAAAAAAATTATATGAGAAAACGTCTATAAAGATGCTTCAATTATTGTCAACTTGATCTGACTGAAATAAGGCTGCCCTCAAAGAAGGCAGAGAGAATTGGGAAGATTGAACACATATGAATAAAGACATTCATATCCAATGTTACCTAACAAGAAGATATTAGTAACTATAAAGAAGGAGTTCATCAATTAGAAAGAGGGATTGGTGCAACACAGAGAAATGATAAAAGAGAATGACAAAAGAGAATCAAAGAGGCAAAACAGTCATTTGGGCACTGTCCCAATTAAAGGAGTGTTACTCACGGGCCTTGGATAGTCACAGTTCCTACCCTAGGGTATAGACCATTCTCACCATGACATGAACAAATCCAATTATTTTAACTTTATACCACTGTATTTCCAGTTCCTCCGATGCCCTTTATTCTATTACCATGCAACCAAGTGATATTCTAATTATATTTTGGAGAAAGTGCATTGACAATGTTCAGCTCTTCTGTTTTGGTACAGAGGTTATACACCTCACACTGAGCTATGATGTGGATAGTCTTGCTTCATTCATCTCTCTTTAATTCACTTTTGTTGCTAGAAAATATATTACTTTTCAACAGTTTTATAATTTTTTTTTGATATTATAAAAGCTGAAGTTTGCTGCCAAGGAAAATTTACCATTTATAGCTTATGCTGCTCTTCTCAGACAACAAATGCACATTCTCATAGTAAACAAACACAAAGCAGACATTACAAGAGAACAAATAGAATTAAAGGGTTTTTTTTTTTTCTTACAAAAAGTTTTACTACTCTAGATGCATAAAATAATGATTCCTGGAATTCGAGTTCTACTTGTTCATCCATTTTATCTAAACTTCCCAAATTTCTAAAGTTATGGTCAAATTCCTTTCATTTCCTGTACAGATACATTAAAATCTAATACAAATAATCCATGCTATGCTAAGATAGGACATCATGCTATACTCTAGATTGTTAAAATAATAATAATATTTGCTGTATCATTCATTATTCTAGATAATTTCTAAGGTAACATCTGACTATAACTTTTGGAATATATAAAATGTTCAACATTTCTTTAGGCTCCTGATGTTTCCATATAGTGACCTTGTCATTAAAATATGAATACTTTATTTTTAAACTTTTTTAAAGATTGTATTTATTTATTTGAAAGGTAGAGTTACAGACAGCGAGAGAGAGAGACAGAGGGAAAGGTCTTCCATCCGCTGGTTTACTCCCCAAATGGCTGCAACGGCTGGCGCTGGGTCGATCTGAAGCCAGGAGCCAGGAGCTTCCTCCAGTTTCCCCATGTGGATGCAGGGGCCCAAGGACTTGGGTCATCCTCCACTGCTCTCCCAGGCCACAGAAGAGAACTGGACTGGAAGAGGAGCAGCTGGGACTAGAACTGGTGCCCATATGGAATGCTGGCGCCGCAGGTGGAGAATTAACCTACTGAACCACAGCGCCAGCCCCCTAAAGTTTTTTTAAAAAGCAGTTATCAACATTGCCATGTTCAAGTATTCCTTTTTATTTATTTATTTTCACTTTCTGGAAGTCAGAGAGACTGAGAGAAAGAGAGGGAGAGAGAGATCCTCTATCTGCTGGGTCACTCTCAAAATGCCCACAACAGCCAAAACTGGACTAAGTTTGAGGTTTTTTTTTTGTTTTGTTTTGTTTTTTTTTGCGGAGACGATCACATTTATTGTTTCAAGGTCACTGGTCAAGTTTGTCACTCATCTCCACGGGGGGTGGAGGGTGGGGGGACAGGGGCGGCCGGCCTGGGGCCTTGGACAGCCAGCGGGCAGCTGCTTCATCCTGTCCTGGGAGGCCGCTGGGGCCTGGGGGCATAGTTCGGCCCCAACCGGGTCCCACGCAGCTCCTGGCCCTGCGCGGGAGGGCGCCGGACCGCAGAGGAGCAGGCCTGCGGGGGCTGGTTTCACACCTGGCGGCTCTCCGCGCTGGCTAGAGCTCGTCGTGGTCGCCGTCGGCGGGGGCTTCCGGGGGCGGCTCCGGGCAGGCAGCCGGCGTCGCCAGCTCCATGAGGTACTCGCAGCGGCTGGGCTCCGTGGTGCTGGTCACTGCCGGCTCCTTCCCGCACAGCAGCCACACGGTGGTGGAGCGGTCGGGGCCCTGCCAGCAGCCCGTGCCCTGCTCGTACTTCATGGCGCTGAACTTGTCGTGGTCCGTGGTCGGGGTCCAAAGTCGAAGGAGATCTCCTGCTCCAGGTTCCTGATGGACTCCTCCATGTCCTTCAAGGACCACTCGGCCTCCTCGAACTTGCCCCGGGCCTCCTGGGCAGTGTCAATCAAGGCCTGTGTCTGCTCGTCGTACGGTGGCATTTCGTCCTCGGCGGTGCTGGGTGGCTGGGGGGCCGCGAGTGGGGGCGGGGCCTCCTTGGGCTGCTCCCCCGGCACCTATATTGCATGCAGGTATCACAAGCAATGTCTGGTCTTCTAAATCAAATGCCCACCCCAAGTCATTAATACTTTAAACTGAAATTTAATTTAACTTTAAGTGTGTTATGCTCACTTTTTTACCACCAAGGGCTTCATAAAAACCCTGAGGCTTATAAATATTTCTTGCTAATAATGAAATATGGTTGTATGAACATGAATAGTGTATGAATTGTACCTTTTCATAATTTTATCCAATGGCTGAATTTGAAGAAAATGAATAGATAACTTTTTTACCACTTAATTTCTTTATCTCTTTAAAGAATAGGAGAATTTTACTCAATTTTGAATGAAGAGCAGGGAATTGTAATGTAGGGTGTGTAGCAAACAGTTCCCTGCTCTTCAAAATATACCCAATCCTATTATAAAAGCAAAATACCACCCAATTCTATAAACTTTTGATCCAATAGTAAATATCTCATAACTTATTCTATAGTGCTTTGAATTTTAAATAGTACTTTTATATCCATCAACTACATGATTATGGCTTATGAGCAAACTTGATTGGCAGAACAGGTAAATGTTTTTCATTCTTTCCACCAAGTGGTTGTAGAAAATGGAGTTCAAAGGGAGTACTGGCTTACTTGTCACCTTGTTACTTGGTAGTAGACCCAAGTCTAAACAAAAGGTTTTTCTTTTCTAAAATCAGCATTATTGAGTTATAAGTTATAAACTACACATTTTACTCTTTTGAAATATTCAATTTGATGGTTTTTGAAAATTTCATATACGCATGAAACCACAGCTACAATCAGAATTTACAAATTTAAATAAATTCAACAAGTTTCCTGTGTCTATTTAGAGTGACTGTCCCCATCACCATCACTGTTTTATGTTCACAGAGATTTGTTTTGCTTTTCTAAAATTTTATATAAATGAAATAAAACAATATATGCATTATTGTGTCTAGCTCATTGCTGAGTATGTATTTCACTCATTCATGCTGTTATGTATACATATGGAACTCAGATTGTTTAATCGTAGGTAATTGTTATTTACAAGGTACTTTGTTGCATACTTTTTTCTCTCCCTTCCAGCTTTAAACAATTTTAGTTTTTATTTTATTGGACTACTAAAATTTTCTTGTAATTAATCTCATTTTGAGTCTCAACACTATCAGGTGTAATGTTTAAGAATCCTTTCAAAAATACAACACCATCACCTCTTTCCTAACATCACATTGCCTACAGAAGTAGTTTGCACAGTACTCGATTTGGGGACAACATTGTGGCACAGCATGTTAAGCTACCACTGAAATGCCATCATCCAATGTACGTGTTGGTGTGAGACCTGGCTGCTCCACTTTCAATCCAGTTCCTTGCTAATGCACTGGAAAGTCAGGGAAAGAATGACCAAGTTCTTGGGCACCTGTCACACATGTGGGAGTTCCTGGCTTCTGATTTCGGCCCGGCCCAGTCTCAGCCATTTAGTGAGTGAATCAGAGGATGGAAGAGCTCTCTTTCTGTCTGTGTGCCTTTTTTCCCTCTGTTTCTGCAACTCTGCCTTTCAAACAAATAAACAAATATCAATAACAAAAATAACAAAAAGTGTTCCATTGAAATATGGTATGGTGACAAAAGCAAGTTGGACAAGCCCTGCCTATAGATTCACCTTTCTGCTTTCACCAGAGCAAGCCAATGTCTATTTTAGAGATGCAACATCTATGGAAAATTTTAATGGCAGAAAAAGTTCTTTAAAACTTATTAATATCTATCTACAGAACAAATCCATTTTCTAGCCGCAGACTGACCTTCTCATTTGTGCCTCATCTTTTATTTTAAGAGGTATTTATTTATTTTAAAGGCAGTTACAGAGAGAAGGAAGGAGAGAGAGAGGGTGAAGGAGAGAGAGAGAGAAGAGAAAGAGAGAAAGAGACAGCAAGCAAGCTTCCATCTTCTGGTCCATTCTCCAATGGCAACAACAACCGGGACTGGGCCAGGTTGAAGCCAGTAGCCAGGACCACTTCTGGGTCTCCCCTGTGGGTTCAGAGGCCCAACATTTTGGGCCACCTTAAAATGCTTTCCCCGACATATCAGCAGGGAGCTGGATTGGAAGTGGAGCAGCCGGGTCTTGAACTGGCCAAAATATGGGTTGCCAGGACTGCAGGCTATGGCTTAATTCACTGTACCAGAGGGCTTTCCCCTCTGTGTCTTTTCTAAAGCACCCTCCTTTAACCATTTCCCTCACAATCAAAATTACAAACAGTGCTCTCACCTGTGGCTCATCAGGATATTGCATTCTGGAGTCTTCCCCAGCTGCATCATTTGCCTGCAGAGGTTTTCTGCCCTCAGTATTTACCCTTTTAGCAAACACAGATTCGTCACTGGTGACTTCAAGATCTAAATTCACTTTATTTATGAATTTTTTACTGCCATTGTACACATAACAGCTTCCCATGATGGCTCTAATCTTCCTTGAAAATTGAGAAGAATTTTTCAAAGAGTTTATGGAAAACACGTATTATGAAAAAACTATGCACAGATTTCAAAATTTTTCAGCAAAATAAGCTTTTCTTTTCACTCCTTTTTTATTTTAATAATATGGAGATTTTGCTAATATAAATTTCAAAATGAAATGGAAGAATTTTCACATAATATTTATAGCCTTCTAAGTGCAACATTAATACATGTCTGTCAGAAATTACAGCAGTTTGTTACATAACAGGGTTTAGCATAAACCAACTTACAAATGTGAAAAGCAGCAGTGGTCCAACATTTACTGTCACAACATAAGTCTGTTTTTCCAGACCTTTTTATAAATTAAAACTTTAGTATCATGAAATATTAAAATATCCACAAACATGCCAAAATCACTATTCACAAATATAATGAAATATAAGATTTTGTGAACAGAGATGGGAGGATGCCTGAATGTTTCACAGTGAATGTCAGAAAAAAAATTAATTTATGAATAATTTTGTGATATGAGGCAAAATTTGGCATGGCCATTTCAAAATATATCAAGTAAGAGTTATAGTTTATAAGATGCTCTAAACAAATAACAGTCCTTAAAAGTGAATACAGATGCTATTAAAACACTATTTCCAACACTAAAGTGTTTATGATGTTCTCTCAAAACTAATATTTAATTTTTGGTAAACAGATGATACCTATGATACTTTAAATCAGTCCTCTAAGTTTTCTTTCTTTCATTTATAATTTATCATGGCTCATTCATATACATATTACAGCTTTCAGCTGACTCCAAATGAATGTTACAGAAAGACACAAATACCCCAAATGAAAGAAATTGTTCCCCAATGAAGTATAGTCCTTTCTAATAAAAAAAGTATTTAAAACAAATAAAACAAAATCAGTTTTAATTTTATTTAAGTTAAACAAGTTTCTTGTACTTCATATATACAGATTTAGGAACATAATGATACTTTCCACCATATACTCCCTCTTGCCCACACTCCAACCCTACTTCCTCTTCTCTCTCATATTCCTATTCTTAATTTTTACAAAAATCTACTTTCAGTTTACTTAATGATTATTAGGTTAACCGTAGAGTAAGTAAAGAGTTAAACAAATGTATAAAGAAAAAAAAACTGTTCTTCAACAGAAGAGACAATCATCAAATCTCAAAATATCCATTTAACTCATATACACTACATTTTATGTGCTCTATTAGTCACCAAATATCAGTGAAAACATGTGAAATCCGTCTTTTGGGGACTGGTTTATTTCACTAAATATAATGGTTACCAGGTGCATCCATTTTGTTGCAAAAGACAGGATTTCTTTTTTTTTATCTCAATAGTACTCCATAGTGTATACATATATCATAATTTCTTTATCCAGTCTTCAGTTGATGGACGTCTGGGTTGATTCCATATCTTAGCTATTGTGAATTGAGCTAATGCACATGGGGTACAGATAACTCATTCATACACTGATTTCTTTTGGTTTGGGTAAATTCCCAGGAGTAGGATGGCTGGAAGATAGGGTATGTCTATATTCAGAATTCTAAGGTATTTCCATACTGTCTTCCATAGTGGCTGGAACAGTTTACATTCCCCTATCAGTGGATTAGGGAACCTTTTTCCCCACATCCTCACCAGCATTTGTTGTTTGTTGATTTATGTACCACAGCCATTTCATCTGAGGTGACATGAAACCACATTGTGGTTTGAGTTGCATTTCCTGATGGCTGGTGATCATGAGCATTTTCTCAAATGTCTTTTGGCCATTTGAATTTCCTCTTTTGAAAAATGCCTGTCCAAGCCCTTTGATCAATTTTTAACTGGATTGTTGGATTTGTTGTTGAATTTTGTAAATTCCTTATAGATTCTGGATATTAACTATTTATCAGTTGTATAGTTTGCAAATATTTTCTCTAATTCTGTTGGTTGCCCCTCACTTTGCTGAGTGTTTCTTTTGCAGTGCAGAAGCTTCTTAGCTTGATGTAATCCCATTTGCCAATTTTTGGCTTGATTGCCTGTACTTCTGGGGGCTTTCCCAAAAAATCTTGACCTAAGTCACTGTCTTGAAGAATTTCCCAATGTTATCTAGTAATTTGATTTCATCAGGCCACAGATTTAGGTCTTTGATCCATTTTGAGTAGATTTTTGTGTAAGCTGTAAGGTAGGGATTTAGCTTTATACTTTTGCATGTAGAGATCCAGTTTTCCCCAGCACCATTTGTAGAAGAGACTGCCCATGTTCCCGGGATTGGTTTTAGCTCCTTTATCAAAAATAAATTGGTTGTAGACATGTGGATTGATTTCTGGAGTTTCTATTCTGTTTCATTTGTCTATAAGTCTACTTTAGTGCCAGTTCCAGGATTTTTTGATGATAACTGCCCTTTAGTATGTCATGAACACTGGTATTGTGTTGCCTCCAGCTTTGTTTTTGTTGTATAAAATTAGTTTAGCTATTCGGGATCTCTTGTGTTTCTATATGAATTTTAGCACATTTCTTTCAAGATCTAAGAAGAATGTCATTTGTATTTTGATTGGGATTGCATTTAATCTGTGAATTGCTTTCACTAGTATGGACATTTTGATGGCATTGATTCTTCCAATGGATGAACATGGAAAATTTTTCCATTTTTTATGTCTTCTATTTCTTTCTTTAATGTTTGTAATTTTCATCTTAGAGATCTTTGACATCCATGGTTAAATTTATTCCAAGGTATTTAGTTTCTTTTATAGTTATTATGAATTGGATTGATCTGAAAATTTCTTGATCAGCTATGGCATTGTCTTTGTATACAAGAGCTATTGATTTCTGAGTTAATTTTGTATCCTGCCACTTTACCAAACCCTTTTATGAGTTATGATTTGTCTCTCCATGTGTCTCTGAGATCCCTTATATATAGTCATGTCATCTGCAAATAGGGATAGCTTGACTTCCTCCTTCCTGATTTGTATCCCTTTGATTTCTTTTTCTTGCCTATTGGCTCTGGTTGAAACTTCCAGGACAATATTGAATGGTAATTATGTTAGTGGCATCCATGTCTGGTTCCAGATCTTAGAGGGATCACTTCCAGCTTTTCTCCATTCAATAGGATGTTGGCTGTGTGTTTGTCATAAATTGCTTTGATTGTGCTGAAGAAAAAAAAATGTTCCTTCTTTACCCAACTTGCTTAAGGTTTTCATCATGAAAGGAAGTTGTATTTTATGAAATGCTTTCTCTGCATCTATTGAGATAATCATGTTGTTTTTGTTCTTCAATTTGTTAATGTGAAGTATCACATTAATTGATTTGCAAATACTGAACCATCCCTGCATACCTGGGATGAATCCCACTTTTTCAGTGTGAATGATCCTTCTGGTATATTGTTGGATTCAATTTGCTAATATTTTTGAGGGTTTTTGCATGTATGCTCATCAGGGATATTGTTCTATAGTTCTCTCTCTGTTATACTTTTTTCTTGCTTAGGAATCAAGGTGACAATAAATAAAATATTTAAAAATAAGGGCTTTTATGCTTGAATGGACATATATGGCTAAGTTTTAACAAAGGACAATGTAATATATGTGAGTGTATTAGTATATAAATACCCAGTGATATGCAGCAGATTTTTCTGAAATGACAAATAGACAAAAGTGAAGTTTTAGCATTTTAATTTATGAATGTCTAATTTGAGATCTCCAAATTGTCAGATATCCATTTTCCTGAATGAACTTCTGCATCACATCTTTCCTAAACATAAAAGGTTTGTCAATCTTTTAGCTACTCTCTTTATTAATGTTCAATAAGAATTATACAGCATGAATGCAGAGTGTTCTAGATGGCTCACTTATTTTACAGTTAAACAAAGTTAATTTACATTCCAGGATACACTGAAGTTTAATCTTAAGCAAACAAACAAAAAAACATAGGAGCAACCCAATTCATGAGTCTGAACAGATGCTTTAAATATAATAAAGCCACTGAAACTTCAGGCATCCAACTATTGTATTAAATGATAGTAATTTAGCAGCAACAATTCCACAATAAATAGTGCACTGTGTTTTCAGGCCTGCACAAAAATTGCAACTACAGTTACATCAATGGCTTAACCTATGAATTCAAATGGCAGAGAATATCCTAAAATGATTGCACAAGAACATTGTCACACTGTGACAACAAATATAAAAACAATCTGTAGGTCTGAAATAAATACTCCTCTGTGAAGAGGACAGTGTAGACAAATGGAGATCCAAGTTCACCAAAAGAAATAATTGCCTTCAGATCTGAGTCCTTGATTGATAAGAAAGGCCAGGGGCTGGGCTTAAAACCATGTTATCAGACTTATAAGAGCATGCTCAGTCTTCTGTTATTCCCACGTCCTAAAATATAAAGTTATTTTATGAGGTAGTTCAAAGTTCACTTGTTTTATCCCACATATAGTATTTGGTGACTCTGGGAAGCTATTGTTTTCACCAGCAAAAGCTGATATTCCACGGTAAGTGTGATCAGCATTTTTTAAAGGGCCCTTTGGAGATGGAGTCAGTCTAGAGATTCTATGCTGCAAAGTAATAAATCTGATGACTAGGGAAGCACAAGATGCATCTTCTCCCTCAGGTACCATAGATGGCACAGGTAGTGGTCAAGCTGGAAGACTTGTAAAAGGTCGTTTTGCCATCTACAGCTCTCGGGATCCCTGACTTGAGTGAATTAGATCCCTCTCTGAAGATTTACTGACCTGCTCACATCATGCAGAAATGTGACTATGTGGAATGCTAAACATACACAGTTGTGGAATGCTCTGTTCATTGGTTTATCAATTTATAAACCAAAAGCTTGGTTCCATGCAAAAATTCAAGATTGACATGTGAAATGGTTTATGACAAAGACACCTGTCTAGATAACAAGAAGTTTGAAAACTTAGGTCCTTCTAAAGCTGAATTTCTTTCAGAGTGAATATTGATACACTTTGTGGTAAAGCCTGTATTCTTTTTCTCAGACTTTGAAAGAATACATGTTTTATGGCATTTTCTGCTTAGATCCTTTAATTGTATTCATACTGAAGTAATTTTGTTATCAACTCAATTCCATCAGAGTCCAACCAGGTGCATTACTAAATAGAGCTGTGGTTTATATTTTGGATAGTTGTAGTTCTTGAACTCGTAATTTGAAAAAACACCTCATCAAGATTCCTGAGATGGAGTTCCTAACAGTCGGGAAATTAATTGGAGTTCATTTTCCATATTGATCCTGGAAATAAAGGTCTTCCAGAACCATTGAAAATAAAGCACAACCAATGCCCCACATAGCAATCTTAGTTGAGTACCCTGAGGAACCCAAAGCACATCAGGTGGCCAGTGCCACAGTATGACAACTTCATCTGAGTTGGTCTTTGTGGGAACTGACTTGTTTCTGGCTAATCCAAAATCTGCAATCTTTAATTCTCCTTGTTCATTATTGAGGAGGTTCTCTGGTTTCAAATCTTGATGAAACAGCTTTCTTCCATGGCAATATGCCAGACCATGTAGAATTTGGTATAGAAAACTTTTACATTGTGCATACTCATGATATTTCCAAATACAGCCTTAGGTCTTGATCTAGATACTCAAAGACCAGAAACAAGGATTTATCTGTTTGAGGTTACCATATTTGCATGTTTTAAATCTTTTAATAGTGAGCTTCTCTTATAGTTGTGCACAGCACACCTTCTTCATATTCCAATAGGATCCTTTTATTACCACCAAATTTTCTGTTGATTTACTTCTTTCTTTCCATACCGCTGCATATGTACCATCTCCAAGCTTTTCCAATTTTATATAGGCTTCCATTTTCCTAAACCCAATTTCTGATAAGGAAGGCTTTTGAGATCTTCAGCTCATTGGTTGATCAAATGGTGGACAGTTGATTTGCAACTTTTCAGGATATCCATCAGGTATTCTGATGTCTACAGGCAGTTATAAATCTTTATTTAAATCCTCATTGAGATCCATCTATATATACAAATTTGAGGCTGGTAGGACTGGACTTCATCATATGATGCCCCATAATTTTGGTCATACTCACCATCTGACCCAGTTTTTAGATTTTCATGAACAATATCTAATCTACTTCCATTTATAGGCCTTTCCATGAAGTATCCAAGGTTTCCTCATTATCACTGTGTCATCTCCACAATGAGAGCTTCTTGAAATACCCTGTGTACATTATCGTTGTTGCAGTTTTCTTTAATAGTCATCTGTTCAGCCAGTTCACATAGGGACTCATCAATAGTCTGGCTTTCTTGAAGTCTGAGGGAGAGTTTTCTGTTAAGTTTTTCATCCTGTCAATTGAAAGTGACTTGAAATATCCCTCCCCCAGAAAGGATTTTTTTTCCCTAGCAGAAGCGAAGCAGATCAAATCAATTCCATCAGGGACTGGGATGATTTGAGACTAGATTTTGACACAATAAAGAGAGGTCTATCTCTGCTTTGTCTCCACTCTTATGATGTGTTCTTTCAAGGGATCAGAACTGTAAACCTAGGGCCAGCAAGTGCAGGAATCACCCCGGGCGAAGTGCTGAGGGAAAGCTTTTGGTTCTATTTTCCCTTGAACTCTGTGTAGTACCTTCTGTTATCACTGAAACATTGTGCAAGGAAAAAAAAATTCTGAAAATGCTTGTTTTCTCGTAATTATTTCTTCCTAGTTATACGACTACCTTTGGAGAAGATACTTTATACAGCTTTGACACTATCCAATGGCCACAGTCAATTGATGTGCAATAATTCAAAATGCAGCCCTTTGTTTCCTGGTGGGTATGTGAAATGCCATAGATTACCCAAGGCCAGTAAGTTCCCTCTGTCATCTTAGTCTACCTAAAGTTGAATTTTTGTTATTTGTGACTAAAGGCACTCCTGAAGTTTTAAACATTGAAATACTTTTATTTGTATTTTCAAATCTGTATCAATTTATCTCAACTGCCTTTTTAGGTCTTTTTTTTTTTTTTTTTTTTTTTTTTTTTTTTTTTTTTGACAGGCAGAGTGGACAGTGAGAGAGAGAGACAGAGAGAAAGGTCTTCCTTTGCCGTTGGTTCACCCTCCAATGGCCGCCGCGGCCGGCGCGCTGCGGCCAGCGCACCGCGCTGATCCGATGGCAGGAGCCAGGAGCCAGGTGCTTTTCCTGGTCTCCCATGGGGTGCAGGGCCCAAGCACCTGGGCCATCCTCCACTGCACTCCCTGGCCACAGCAGAGGCCTGGCCTGGAAGAGGGGCAACCGGGACAGAATCCGGCGCCCCGACCGGGACTAGAACCCGGTGTGCCGGCGCCGCTAGGCGGAGGATTAGCCTAGTGAGCCGCGGCGCCGGCTTTTTTAGGTCTTTATATCCCTAACACTTAACCCTCTACAAAACAAATATTTAAAAAATGCTTCTGGAGTGAAAGAAGAAATGAATGAGTAGAAAATATATCTGTGAAAATCTTCTATGAGTTCCAGTAATCTCTTAGTAGAGTTCTTTGGGTCCCCTAAATAAAGAATCATATCATCTGCAAAGAGGAATAGTTTGAGTTCTTTACTTAATGCATACTAAACTGATCCTCTGTAAAAAAAAAAAAAAAAGAAATTATCAATTCCCAACTTGACTCTCACTGGGATTAAACATGACAATAGGTCTGATCTGATTTCATCATCATTTAAAAAAATCATCTATTAGTTTTCACTTTATGTTTCTGTGTGGGAGCAAACTGTTGAAATCCTTACTTAATATATACTAAGCTGATCTTCTGTATATTAAGATAATCGAAAATGAATCTTGATGTGAATGGAAGGGGAGAGGGAGTGGGAAAGGGGAGGGTTGTGGGTGGGAGGGACGGTATGGGGGGCCATTGTAATCCATAAGTCGTACTTTGGAAATTTATATTCATTAAATAAAAGTTAAAAAAAAAGAAAATATATCTGTGAAATATAATTCTTAAGAAATTATAGCAACTAATCTATTTAATGATTCATATCCAAAACAACTACCTAAAAACAAAGGAAAATTTAAAGAACATAACATAAGGAATATGACAATAGCAACAGAAAAACACAGTGCTTAGAGGAGGATTGGATTAAAGCAGGTTAACAATTTTTCCAGAATTTTAAATTTTAAACTGGCATAAGGATTTGACACTTTTGAATCTTGCAGAGGTATTATCCTGAGTTAAACATTCCATCTGATGGTCCACAATCATGAATAGTGGTCTCCAGGAAACTGATAGAGAAAAAAAACAAAATTACAGAAGTAAGCATAATCACACATGGATAGAAATAAGGAAAGTCACACTAATTTGCTTTGCTTTTCATCATAAACAAATGAGACTTGAATACTCATTCCTTCCTGGATAGCATATAACATAACACTGGTTAATATGCCATGACATCTTCAGAAGAAAACAATTTAAGGGGAATTATAAAAGATCATTTGGCTTCTACACTTTCTTTACATACCATTAAAGCATCCATATGAATAATAATGTGTAGAACGTATTTTCTTTTCTTCCCTTTAAGCCTTATTGAGTACATAAAAAGTAGCAGACAATGTGAATATGAAATCAATGGAACCAAGACCCTATTGTTGGTTATTTAATGTTTCCATTGGGTACATGAACAGAAAAAGAAAATTATAAAACAAAATAATAAAGTGTTGTAAAAGAGTATGCATGCAGCAGACATAACTTAAAAATCCATCAAAAAAATTTTTTGAGGAGCTTAGTAGATTCAAGAATATATCCTATTCTGAAAGTGAAAGTTTTGACAACTAATCACAATTCTTGTTTTAAGATTTATTATTTATTTCAAAGGCAGAGTTGCAAAGAGACAGAGAGATAAGAGATAGAGAGAGAGAGAGAGAGGTCTTCCATCCGCTGGTTCACTCCCCAGACGACCACAATGGCTGGAGCTGGACCCATGCGAAGCCAGGGGCCAGGAGCTTCTTCTGAGTCTCCACATGGGTGTAGGGGCCCACAGACTTGGGCCATCTTCTACTGCTTTCCCAGGTCATACTAGAGAGCTGGATTGGAAGTAGAGCAGCCAGGACTTGAACTGGTGCCCATATGGGATGCCAGCACTGCAGACAGTAGCTTTACCCACTAAGTTACAGCACCGGCCCCAACCATTCATATTTCTTCAGTGAAGTATAATAAATTTTATTGACTATCTCTTTCCAAATCCCATACTTCATTGAGTATAGCATCTACAGAGTATCAAGGAGAAGTAACAATTCAATAAATGGGATAGGATCCAAATGGTAGGAAGATTTAAGCTGTGTTATCTATTGCCCTCAAGAATATTTACATTGCATATTCTTATGCTTGATCATCTCATTAGGTAATAATTCTGATGAGTTCAAAAACTAACCATAATTGATGGATTTTCTCCTTATGTATGTAATCTCCAATTGATAATTATTGTATATAAAGTTCAGATTGATTCAATGAAAGAGGAGAATGGGCAGTTAATTATGTGATGTGAGTTATAGATCATATTTGATTAAAACCATTAGTTTCCAACTAAGCTTTCTCTGAATGAATTTCTTATGATGTAAGCCATATTTCTTTGATTAAGGCATTTCCTCCAGAAATTCATTTTTGCTATGCACATGAGCTTACTTGGAACTTATTGGCATGCTGAGGATGGCTAATGTGCTATTTTTTTCCATGAGTGCTTGTCCCAAGAACAATATGAAGGAATAGGATATAAAATTGTTGAGTTTTGCCAGAAAGAAGGAAAAACAAAAAGGCGTTGAGAATGAGAAACATTTCAAAAAGGCAGATCTAGGAGCCTGTGTTATGCCTTCAGGAGCTTAAACCCTTACAGAAGATACACTGCAATGTGGTGAAATATGTTATATAATAATAGATATACTGGAAATGTGAGCATATTGAGGGAAACTTAAGTCTGATGAGAAAGACCAAGAGTGACTTCCAAATAACTTACATCTAAGCTGAAATGGGATGAGAAAATCACATGGGCCTGGGAGAGGAGAGCAGGGGTCATGGAGGCCAGTGTTGTAACTCAGCTGGCTAAGCTGCTAGCTGTGATGCAGGCATACCATATGAGCACCAATTTGAGCACTGGCTGCTCCACTTCTGGTTCAACTCCGGGCCAGTGTACCTGAAAGCTGCAGAAAATGGCTCAAATTCTTGGGTTTCTGCCACCCACATAGGAGCCTCAATGGAGTTCCAGGTTCCCATCTTGTTGAGGCCATTTGGGGTCGTGAACCGGTGGATAAAAGATCTTTCCTTCACTCTCCCTTTCTGTGTAACTCTGCCTTTTAAATAAATGAATGAATGAGTGAATGAATGAATCTTTTTGTTTTTACACTTTTAGATGCTGTACACTCTGAGATCAGGTGCTAGCAAATATTCTAGGTTATAGATTGCCCAGTTTTTCTTGGATAGCAGAGTTGAGATCTCACTTTTTTAATTTATTTATTTTATTTGAAAGGCAGAGTTACACACACACACACACACACACACAGAGAGAGAGAGAGCTTCCATCTGATGGTTCACTCTCCAAATGGCTGCAACAGTCGGGGTTGGGCTAGGCTAAAGCCAGGAGCCTGGAACTCTAACCAGGACTCCCAAATGGGTAGCAGGGTCCAAATCACTTGGGCCATCTTCTGCGGCTTTTCCATGCCCTTTGGCAGAGAGCTGGATCAGAAGTGAGGCGGTGATACTCAAACTCATGCTCATATGGGATGCTGGCATCACAGGAGTCAGCTTAACCTGCTGTACCACAACACTGGCTCCAGCGCTCACTCCCTATTTTTTTTCTTAATTTTTGTAAAGAGAACAAGCATCATGTATTTTATATGTATAATTTAAGCACATAATGATACACCCCAGCTTCCCTCCCTCCTCCTTCCTTCCTTTTTTTTCTTTTAATTTTTTCAAGAACATATTTTAAATTGATAATCAAAGGCTTAACATTCCATTAAAGAATTTAACCAGTAGACAGTAAGAAAGACCACTCTTCCACAGGAGTGGAGACCAGGGCTATAAACAGTCACCAAATCTGGCCAGCGCCGCAGCTCACTAGGCTAATCCTCTGCCTGCGGCGCCAGCACACCAGGTGCTAGTCCCGGTTGGGGCGCCGGATTCTGTCTCGGTTGCCCTTCTTCCAGGCCAGCTCTCTGCGGTGGCCCGGGAGTGCAGTGGAGGATGGCCCAAGTGCTTGGGCCCTGCACCCCATGGGAGACCAGGAGAAGCAACTGGCTCCTGACTTTGGATCAGTGCGGTGCACCGGCCTCGGCGGCCATTGGAGGGTGAACCAACGGCAAAAGGAAGACCTTTCTCTCTCTCTCTCTCTCTCTCTCTCTCTCTCACTATCTACTCTGCCTGTAAAAAAAAAAAAAAAAATCACCAAATCTCAAGATGTCAGTGTTAGTCTCTACAGGACATGTTTTAAATATAATCATTAATGAGGTTCCATTCATGATCTACTTTTCTCTAAAAGGCCCCACCTTCTAGAAATATCATACTGGGGCTTGGGTTTCAACATGTGAATTTCAAGGGGTCAGAAATCTTCAGTCCATATCAGAGAACATACTTTAAAAGTTGTATTGGTTGTTGATGGAAAATATTTAGTATGAAAAATTTCTGTATGTATGTCAAAATTTTTGCAACAAAATAAACATCTTTCAATTCCAAAGAAAAAACTGTATTACTCATCACCCACTTCAAAAAAATTTAACAATTTCTAAAGCTACAGGAAGAAGATACGGCAATTACTTTGGAAAAATTACCAGTGTATCCTGTGTTTCATTGCTAAGTGTGTCACCCACTGGAAAAGACAGGGGATGGGAGGAGTTTACTTTGCTGTCACATGAGAGAAAGAGATGCTCTAAGACTTTGGATCATCTGATTCGGTACATATCTCTTGAAAGTCAAAGAATACTATGGCTGCCATCTGGCGCAAAGATGAAATAAGTAGCCTACAATAAAGAATAAAAAGTCTTCATTGATGGCAACCACCCTTCCTGTGTTTGCCTAGGTAAGCACACTCATGTGAATTCCATGTACCAAAAAGGATATAGCTGTGACTTGTAATGACTTCTTGCTAATTTCCTTCCTTCAAAGGCTAAGCTTTTGACCTTGGCAAAAAGAAGCTAGAAAGAGGAAAAAGCTAAAGGGAGTTGGATGTGACCACCTGGAAATTGTCATTTGCGCCAAGGAGCTGAAGTCAAAGATCCATAGGGAAGACAGGAAATCAATAAATGTCTTAGACATCTACCACACCTTAAAGGTGTCACTGTAAGATTAGAAGTAAGATGTCCTTTGTTCTACAACTTTTCTACCTTCCATTGTGTCACTAAATAAGCCTCTGAGAGTCAAAGATGTCAGGTGAAAACAAAAGTTGAATCCCATCTCCACTAGAGAATGAGAGTAAAGAAAATATTTTAACTGAATTAGAATTCAGTATTTTAAATGCTCATGGACAAATATTTTATTAAAACCTGAAGAAATATTCTTCAAGTGACTGATAAAAGTTAAATGTTCCATAACATCTCCAGAAATTTTATGCAGATTTAGAGATTAATAATCTCTAGAAAAGATGACCAGCCAGTTAGTTGTTGGGAGATAATCAAGTATGCTTGCCTCTTATTTAGGTTATTTAATAATTTCAATAAACTTGGTCCAGATACAATACATTTTATTTAATTCTCATAATAACTTCAATGAGATAAGAAACATTATTGCCTGAGACAGATAAAGGATAGCCATAAATTGTTGATATTTGCTCCATCAAGAGTAGGAGTTCATGTGTCCTTTCCTTGAATAAGGGTCATCACTGTGGTTCCTATAATGAAAAGCTCAGAGCAGAAGCAATGTTGTATCGGTTTCTGGGCAGAAGTCTTATGAGACTGACAACTTCCATTTCTTTTATCTTGAGAAATTCTCTCCAGGAGTCTAGAGCTACAGGGAAGTCCAATTACCCTAACAGTATCATACTAAAGAGGACATACGTAGGTGCTCCCATCAATTCCCCCCGGCTGAGCCCAAATAGTCCATGCACAGGTGGAAAAGTAGTGTACTCATCCAGGATAATTCAGACCAGAACATCTCCTAATTAATATTATTGAATTATATTAGTCAGCACTTCTTGGATTAGAGATTCCAGCTGGGCCCAGCCTCAATTTATGGTTCACAAAAGCATGAGTTATAAGAAAATAGTTAATGAATATCGCTTTAAGTAATTGCTTTTAGAGTAGCTTAAATAAATAAACAGAAGAACTATCCTCATTTTATGAGGAAACAATCAGAAACAGTAAGATTTCTGAAGAAAGCATGTTTTTAAAATAATAGAAAATCCTAAAGCTGATTCACTTTTACTTTAATTTCTTTTCATTATTAACTTCTACCTCAAAATCAAGTAGCATACTGAACAAGAAATTTACTTGTTATACCACTTCTACTATATTTCACATATAGTAACAATAATAACAAAGGACCATTATTGTAGTTAGAATTTCAATTAGGGTAGACTATAATTGTTTGGGGTAATTCCTTTTAGAGTTTAATAATTGATTTTATAGCTCAACCTACATGACAGATAACTTTTCTATTTTGTGTATTTGTTATCTAATGTGTCAATAGTTAGTATATGTTTCTCTCATTTAGGTAATAGCCATGTATTTCTTTGTAGAAATATTGCATAGATATTAGTGTGTGTAATACATGCAATCATTTACTTATTTATTCATTCACCTGCATTCATTTGCTCATGCATTACTGCTAACTTTTCATGGCTTTATGACCAGTTTCCATAGTTAGATCAAAACTTTAGAAGAGGCATACGGTTTTTCATTCCTTTCCAAAACTTCAAAGAGAGATTTCAACCTGGAGTGTACAGAATGGTCCCAGTTTTATTTCACAGACTTGTAAGCTCCCATAAATTTCATGCAAAATACTATATAATTTTAAAAATGCACATTTTTACAAAGGAAAATGCCCAAAGTTGTTTTTACAAAATGTTTAAAGTTAATCCTTTTTAGATTAAGAACCACTGATCACTTTGACTATGACCTTTTCTAAACAAGATAAGAGTCGGAGAACTCAAAAGGCTTCCATAGCCTTGGAAACTCATGACTGGAGCATAGGCAGATTACTGATGCCATAAACAGGAGTGTCAATTTGTAAAGTCAACAACAGGAGTCACTGTGCACTTACTCCTCATGTAGGATCTCTGTCCTTAATGTGCTGTACATTGAAATTTGATGCTATAATGAGTACTCAAACAGTATATTTCACTTTGTGTTTCTATGGGGGTGCAAACTGTTGAAATCTTTACTTAATGTATACTAAACTGAACTTCTGTAAAAAAAAAAAAGAAAAAGAAATTATCAATTCCCAACTTGACTCTCACTGGGATTAAACATGAAAAAAAAGAAAAAGAACCACTGATCACGAGTACTTTACAGTGTTCTGGGCTTTCAGTGAATCTCACATTAAATATGAGTAATTTATGATCTACAATAAAATATCTACTTTCAATAAATAAATTATGACATTGTGACTCTACTAGACTTAAGTTCAAATTCAACTTTCAAAGGAACATATATAAACATATGAAATAGTAAAGACCAAAGGGTAAATGAAGTACAAGATACAAATCCAGCCACATTTTACAAAACATTTCATGAATTTCTTCTTCACATCTTCTAGATAAACAGTTCACAAAAACATAATTATATTCCAAACATTGTTAATTTTTTACTTTAATTTTTTTGAGACGTTCACTTTATTTTCACCATAAAACCAAAATTCAGCCATAAATAAGGAAGTCAGATGCTAGAGTCACTCACTCCATCCTGACCTTCACCCCTGGGCTCCAGTAATAGCTACAGAGTGGAATTCCATCCATTCATTGAAACAGTAAAAGGGAGACCATGAGACCCCAGGTGTTCAACACATTCTCTGTCTGTTTTATGAATGTGTATCTATTCTTGTTCTTCTAGGTCTACTGTGCTAAGTCACTGGTACAGGTAATTATTGACTTGCCCAAGAAAACACCAACCTAGAACTTCTTCGCTATTTGTGGCAATTTTACCTGCCTGATCTTACTCTGTAATCTCTTTCTAAATTTTATCTGCATTAATTCTAAATTCAAACCTGAATATCAGATTCCTTGACTAGCCGACTAGAGGCTGCCGGTTCCAATTTCTAGAGCTCCATCCTGGTTCTAGTATGCATTATATTGTCTTAGCACTCTCTCCCTAAACAGTGACTCCCTGATACTTCAAATACCATTTATCTGGAAGACTTAGATAATATAACAATGCATCCCATTTATCACATCCTTCAGAAAATAACATTAGCCCAAATGACACTTGAGTTCATACAGTCTGAATCTGATCCCTGAGCTTTAAAATTGTGAAATAATGGGCCCTTGTTGAGACTCTTAGCTCCTCTCTGAGAGCATGTTGATGTCAGCCCTTGGCTCACACCCTACTTCTAGTGAAGTTTCCAAGCCTATAACATGACCTGCATATATATAACAATCAAAGTTTGTATAAGAACATGAAGATCCCTCTTGATGCAATTTAGGATGAAGCCATCCTAATTTTCTTCCTCGTCTGAGACCTCTCAAGCCTCCTTGAATTCTGTGAAGAGAAAGGATCTTAAGTATTACATGAATACTGAAAATCATTCCTTTAGTTAACTAGCAAAGTGTGTGTTTAAATTTAATGTCCCTGTAAAATTATTTGTCTCTATTATTTAAAAATTATTTTATTTTCTATTTCTGCATTTTATTTCACTTTTACCTGAGGCCTTGCAATGTTTTTATAGTGGTTATTTTCAATGAAAAAAAAAAACATTTTGAATTTTTCATTAAACTCAGTGCTATTTCATATCTACTCTGGTGTACTTTTACTAGGGTAATTATTGGTTGTTTTTCATACCTCCATAGATGTTTTATCAACTAAACATATTCATCCACTCATTTAACACATATATTTGAGTATCTAATCCATATGAGACACTATTTCAGGCATCAGGAATATAACAGAAGCAAAATATATAAAAATACTGCCCTATGAAGCTGATTTCCTGTATGGTGGGAACACAAAGAATAACCAAGAAAAATGATAAAGGGAAAAAATAAAGTAGGAAATAGATGGAAGTTAAAATATAAGATATGCTGGCCAAGTGAGGCTGAACCAGGATGTTGGTCTTGAGTGATGATCTGAAGGAGTTGTGGAAACAAGCCAAGTGGATTCCAGGAAAGAATACTCAGCAAAGAGAAAAGCAAGAGCCAGAGGCACTGACAAAAATATGCACCGTTTTTCCAGTGGGCTGGATAATTTTCATATTTCTGAAATATTATCATGAATATTGTTAACAATGTCAAGTCAAGAGTTAAAATAAAGATGTGTTATGCCAAAGTGAGCATACAGCTGATGGTGTTGAGAAGTGTAAACATTTGAAGTGAGAGTCAATGAGATTTATTGATATACTGGATAGGGTTGTGAGAGTAATGAAGGAATCAATATTAATCTTTGGATTTTGACCTAAGTAGCTGAAAAACTGGAGTGGCTATTAAAAGAGATAGTAATGAGCATATCTAGCATGTGGGAAGGGTAAATGATAAAAAGATGGATGGATGAATGGATAGAAAGATGTTTATGTGTAAAAGAAAATTGGAAAAATATGCATATCACCAGAGCTGCCCTCAAACCCAGCTCTCATATATATATTTTAAAATAATTAATATGCAGCTCAGTTGTTACAATGAACTCGGCATTATACTATGTTTTTATTTATTGCAATAGTTGAAGTTCAGTTAGGGAAAACAAAAACTATGTCAAGTGTTTAAACAGGGGATATTTTATGTTGAGAATCAATTACATAGTTGCAACCACAGTTGTTAGGAACTTGGTAGCCAGGCCAGAATTTATAGAAGTCAACATACAGTTTTCTGCAATAAGCAGTTGTGAATAGTTAGGTAGATAGGATTTAATAGGTTTAAAATTAGCTATGATAAAGTTAAAGTATTGAAAAGGGCTGTGCAACATTTTGAATGTGTCAATGTAGCTACACTTCAGCTGTTAAATCAAATAATGATTCTGTGAAAGGGTTAAAGTCTATTAATTGCAGGTGGGAGTTTGACCTAACTGTTAAACTCCTGGTTGGGAAACCTACATCTATAGTGGAGGCCAGTGTTCAAGCCACAGCTCCACACCTAATTCTAGCTTTCTGCTGACATACATTCTTGGGAGACAGGAGGTTATGGCATAAGGGTAGTGTCTCTGATCCACATGAGAGAATTGGATTGACTTCCTAGCTCTTAAATTCAGCTCTCTGGCCATTGTTAGCATTTGAGAGTGAACCAGAATATGACAGGAGCTTGCTCTGTCACTTTCTTGCTCTGACTATCCAAAAAAAAAAAAAAAAAAATCTGTAGTCATTGATTTGAAAAGAAACTATCCTAGATATTCTGGATGTATCTTATCAAATCACTTGATAAAGCACACCAACAGAGCTGAACTTTACCCAAAGAAGAAGGAATTCTACTAGTGGACAGCAGCTTCAGTTCATATCCCAGAATTTCAGTCTGTCCTTCCCACTAGCCTGCCATATATGTTTTGGACTTGCCTAGCCAAACCTCACAACCAACATGAGTCTTGTAATAAATTTGATGTCTTCCACTGGTTCCTCTATTCCAGCTTATTCCTAACTGATACAAGTACTAAAAGTAAAGACAAGGGAAAGTATGTCTATAGCAAATAATAAGCTAATGGTAAGGCGGAAGTGGGGATGGGAATAGGAGAATGAATTAAAGGCAAAAAAAAAAAATAAATAAGTTGACACCTTGATAAATAAAATATCATTTGCCTCAGCCATGGACTTGTTTCTATTGAGATTGTAGCAAGTCCTTATGCACAATTTACTCCATATTTCTCTGAGATTTAATTGCTAGGTTAAAATGCTTCACATAAAGTCAGAGAGAAGGGAGGCATTGAATGCGGTAGATTGTTATACTAAGTGTTCCCATTGAATTGTCTGTAGTATCACACCCTTATGTGATCCCCTTCCACTTTGACACTGGCAAAGAATGAATACAGTCAAATGAGTGAACCCACACCAAAAATGCTACCCAGCCAATCTACAAAATAGAACAAATGAAATGCTATATTTTAATATCTACTAAATTCTCGGTTGGATACAACTAACTATACATTGGTGTTTTTTGATAATGCGATATCTGGAGACCATAGTCCCCATTAGCAATAATAGAATGTCAAAATGTAATGTTTTATTTGTGTTTGTTTTAAGAAATGTTATTCTCTAGGTTATTCAGTCACTTAGATTTATAATAGTTAGAATATACACTTCTTTGCTGTAATTCCTCATGTGAAGAAAGGATAAAAATAAATGTAATTACACAAAACAACTACATGAGAATAAGTGAAATAGTAGTCATTGAGGACTAAGAAAGAAGGTGTACATAACAATAACATCACCAGACAGACCATTTTATATAACTTCAGAGGACAATAATATGAAAGAATAAAACATCTTGCTTCCCAGTAGGGCTGCAAAGTTGCTCTGAGTCTTTGAGTCAGAGTCACTCAAGGGATATGGTGCCTAAATTACTACTAATTCCCTCTGAAGAAGTTGTTCTGCCTAGTAATACAGAGTTGGAAAACTCCCAGGAGAATACTTTTGCTTCTGCTACTGCTGTTTCTGAATTTGTTGTTAGGGCCACCTGCATCACATTTCTGTCTCTTTGCATTCTGCACAGCTGAGAGTTAAATTCAGCTATTCAGAGCTCCATTTCCCCATGTTCTTTTCTGTCCAAAATTTATTGATGAACTCTCAAACCTGTACTTTCTGTTTATCTCTAATGTCCCTTTTCCACTGTATTAATAACTATGTTATCCTACTGGCCAGCTGGCTTAATAGATGTACAGGCCAATTCTTGGCAACCATATCACTAGATTAATGAATCAGTTAATCTGATTTCAAACTATCAAACTTTCAGGAATGCAAAATGTGCAGAAATGATACTCAAGCCCCCTCCTTCCACCTTCAACCCATTTTAAGGTGAGAACTATATTTTTTATGCTGAACAGTGATTCCTCCCCATATGAAGGTTCTGCAACCACAAATCAACCAACTTTAGATCAAAATATGGAAAAACCAACCATAAAAAAAGTTGAATTTTTCACACACTGAGCACTATGCTGAATGCACCCTGATATAGCCTCCTGCTTTTTCACAAATCCTCGATCTCTCTCCAGCACTCACTTGTTGACCTTGGCTCACCTTGAATCTCATTTGCTTACAATGTATTTAAGCTGATGGTTGCATCTGTATGGAACTTGTGTAGATTTTCTTTTCTGGTCATTATTTTCTAAAAAATACCATGTAACTATACTATGTTTTCTTAGGTACTATAAGTAATCTTGATTGACAAACTATAGGGAAGGATGAACATTAGGTTAGATGCAATGAGATTTTATAGGAGAGATTTAAGCACCAACATATTTTGGTAGCTGCCAGAGATCCTAGAAGCAATTCCTGTGAATATCAAGGAATGACTGTATTACTAGAAAGAGTCTTACCCAACGAGAACAAAGGAATGAATGCTTCTGTAATCTTTTTCTTTTTCCAATTTTTTTAATGAGCAAGAGGGGCTGGCACTGTGGCTTAGCAGGTAAAATTGCAGTCTGCAGTGCCGGCATCCCATATGGGCGCTGATTGGAGTTCGAGTCCTGGCTGCTCCACTTCTGATCCAGCTCTCTGTTATGGCCTAGGAAAGCAGTAGAAGATGGCCCAAGTCCTTGGGCCCCTGCATCTGCAGGGGAGAGCAGAAGAAGCCCCTGGTTCCTGGCTTTGGATTGGTACAGCTGCTGCCATTGTGGCCAATTGGGGAGTGAACCAGGGGATGGAAGACCTCTATCTCTCTTCTGCATCTCCTCTCTCTGTGTAAATCGAACTTTCAAATAAAAAATAATTTTTTAAAAAAATAAAAAAAGGCAGAGCAAGAAAGAGGAGAGGAGGGGAGAGGATTGGAGGAGAGGGGAGGAGAAGAAGAGAAGAGTGGAGACATATCCCATACATTGGTTCACTTCCTAAATACCTGTCACAAGTGGGACTGGATGAGGCTGAAGCCAGGAGCTTGGAATTCCATCCCAGGCTCCTCCATGGGTGCAGGGAGCCAAGTAGTTAGATCCATTAACTGCTATCTAGGATATGCATTACCAGAAAGCTAGACTGGAAGCCTTGGGGTAGCTGGGACTCAAAACTGGCACTCTGATATAGTGTGCGGGACTTCCAAACAACAAACTATCCTGCTGTGCCACAATGCCTGCCCTTTTATTTGTTTTAAATTATGATACACCTATATCTTCAAATATTTATTCTCTATATATTGAGAAAAACATTTAGTCAAGTGGTTAGGTTAATGGATTCTAGATTCAGATAGGTAAGGATTTAGCAGTCAAGGTGATGTTCGGTAAATTATACTTCTCAGATGATATCAACTAATAATATCAACTAATATGTCATGTGTTATAAAGCTGTAGACAGTTTGTGGCTTCCAAATCATTCCTGACTGTGGATGTTATCTTCACATGTTTGCTTGAGGGGATAAAAACCACTACCAAAAATACCCCAAATAATCAACTTAGTAAGTTAGATGAAGACAAGTCATTATTAGTAACTTATTTGCTGCCCAACAGAAGGCAGATGACTTCAGGAAAATTACACCATTTTTTTACAAAGGAAAATGATTCTAGAGTGGATTCAATGAGCTTCACTTCTGTGGAGCTGGGACTGAGTCATTCCTCAAAGGCTGTTGAAAGCCACCTGTATCTGCACTAACAGTGGCAATATCTCTGCTTCTCGTGACCCTCTTGTTGTGCTGTCACTCACGGGTGTTAAAGGCTCTTTTCCCATCGCATCCCTTTTAAATACAAAGCCTCCAAGTGAGTTTAAAGTGTTGTGACAAAATTAGGTACTCTGGAAAGAAGCACACAGTGTGTGCTGGAAGTTGTTAGAATACATGATCTTAATAATTGCTACCAGCTAATGAATCTTAGGGTGCTTAAGTATGCTGCTGAGAAAGCTCTAAGTGGACAAACTCGTTTTTTCTAAAAGAGATTCTTAGTACAAAATAAGACTGATACAGTGAAATAAACTTGAACTTGACACCGAGAGAACTAGTTGGCATTCCAACTCAATTTACAGATGACTCTGCCCCAGTGGTTGACCTCTCTGTGTCTGAGTTTCCTTATAGGGAAATTACATTCTTCATACAGACTCCTGAAGTCTCTGTGAGGGAATGCATGAGGGCATTTCCAAAAACTCATGGGAAATGGAATTAAAATATAAATTTATTTGGATAAAAAACTTTTGAAATTGTGCATACAAGAGGCCTTCAAAAAGTTTATGAAAGACGAATTCTTCAATGTAAAATTTTTGCACCCCAATAGGTTTATCTTTTAATTTTATTTTTCCAGAAATGTTTTGATTTGCCTTCCTATGTGACACAGTTTCTACTTTAAATATTTTAAAATATGTACTTGAATCATGTTTGCATTGAAAACTTATTAATATACTAATTCATAGGTCTTCTTCCAGAGATTCCAGCCAGTTTTGGTGCGAAACCTATAAATCTCAATGTTGATTATGCATTCTATGGACTTTCTGAAAGTTTCTGTACACAACACTTTCAGACAATTATAATTTTTGCATATTGCATACTTTTTACTTATTCAGTATTGTTATTGGACATAAAAGAAGGAAATGCACCAAATTCCTTTCTGTAATGTTAAAATATGAAATATGAAAATCCATAAGAAAAATAAAAGATTTCAGAATGTCCCTGTCTTCTGCACTATTTTCAGTGTGATAATTCTTATCTAAAATTAGAAAGGGAACAAGGCATTAATGTAACCAATAAGCAAAGACAGATTGTAAGGCTCTACCCATCCTACTATCTTATGCCTAAAGATACTTACAGCTTGAATGTATACAAAAAAAAAACTGAGAAAGAAAACATAGTGTAATATTTCCAAATGAATCTTTGTTTTCACTTGAATAGGTGTTTCAGTGTTGCAGTTATTGCCTCAAAAATCTTTTCTTAATAGGAAAGCCTTGAACAGTGTAATAAATGGGACGGGGGGTTAGAATCAGTATCTGAAAGGATATCATGGTTCTTCCACCCTCTCAAACTGGGCTCTGAGCCATGGTTGCCTTTATGCAATTTATACTCTGGAAACAAGTGTTGTGATTAGTTTATAGACACCACTATTACGAACACAGATGACCCCACCCAAATGACAGCCATTTGCAGACACAGGGTCAAAGTTTAACTCTGTGATACCATTTGAAAGCTGCATAAAAGGCTCCCTTCTCTGGCCAAAATATTTCTTCCAATAATCTGTCACTGGCTGATTCCAGATAGCCTCTATTATACACAGTGTTCCTAACTCTTAAAATTTAAATAGCCATTGGAGGTCTTAAATCTGAAAGTTTTGTTTAAAACAATATAGACTTGTTTATTTTGGAAAAAAAAAACCCTGCTTAGAACAACTAGAAATTATAAACTATGTAATAAATAAAATCTGTCTGAAAGCATGGTTTCTAAGCTCCCAAGAATATAAAGTTCATGAGACCTACATTACAAAGATGAAGGAAACACAGAAACCTGTAAGTGATACTTGGAACAATTTTTCCCTTCAACGTATTTGCTGATTTTAACATCGTAGCTGAGAGACTGCAGAACTTAATAAAACTTTTGGCAGATTCATCAGTTGAGGAAATGAAAGTTAGAGATCAGGGACCATCAAGAGGTCCCATATTAGGACACCAAAAGTTTGTATACTGAGAATGATCAACCCACGACATACAGCCCTTCTGGGGCTTCAAATCCTCCCAGTCCCTGTTTCTATTACAGTAACATGCCCTTAACCTGGCTGTCTGATAGAAGCAAATCCACAACCTTACTGCAGTAAGATAATGTTATACAGAACTGCAATCATCACTAGAAATATTTACCCACTATTTCCAGTCAGTGGTACTGAAGAACAAAGATCAGTTAGTGCTTCACATCACAAACACACACACACACACACACACACACATACACACAGATATTTAACAAAATCAAAACTGACTGGCAAACCAATACAACTTATTGAACACATCATAGAAGCAGTAACTACCAAGAAAAACATTTTCTACATTAAAATTAAAATTTTCCTTAAATAAAAGAAATCCATAAAAGCGGGTAAAGACAACTTACTAAGATATGACATTTGCAAAACATATACTCAGTAGAACTTATGGCTAAACTATATAAGGAGTTTGTATAAATCAATTCAAAGTCAGAGAGCCCAACAGAAAAATGAACAACATACTTGAACAGTGTCCAAAGGGAGGACATCCACATTTCCATCATCAAAAAATAAGATGAAGTAAAAAGAAAAATTATAATGAGTCTTCTTGTACAGCCACTATAATAGCTAAAACATCTAGAAGATTAACAATTGTGTCGGCAAACATGTGGAGCAATGAGAACTAACACACACTGTAGATAGCAGTATAAATCGGTACAATCACCCTAAGAAAATATCTGAAAATAACTATTAAAAAGAACAAATAGGTAATCAGAAATACCAACCCTAGCATGTGTATGCAAGTATACCAATAGACAAATGTAAGTCAATAATTTTTACAGCAGCATTGTTTATGATTGGTCCAAACTGAGAAACAGCCAAAATGTCCATAAAATTGTAACATATTTATATAATTATGGAATTATAAAACACGAAAAGAAACAAACCTCTTCTACATAAAACAGTGTGTTAAGTTTACCAACATAATAGTTACTGAAAGAATCCATACTTTAATTAATTATGAAGATTCTTCAAAAGTTCATGGAAATTGCATGTTATGAAAACACTTGCATGGATTTCAGAGGTCTTTTGCACTGAGTGTTCATATCTTCTGATTCCATATTTCCACCTTTTGAAGTACCCTGGTATTTTATTAATATGGTATTCAAAATAGGTAAAACTTATCTTCAGTATAAAAATTTCAGAACAATTTCCCTTTGGGAAGGGAATGTTTTAAGACTTTAGAAGGAGCATGAGAGGGACACTGCTTGCTGCTGTTATTCCATTTCTGGACATCAGGTAGTGTCACATGGGTATGCTTCTTTCTGGTCCCTGTAACTTTGTATTTTTTTCTATCTATAGTAAGCATCAATTTTAAAAGTTAAGAGTCTTTGTGTATTCTTCTATTTCTGCCTTTAATGTTTTCATCATACAGATCTTTGACATCCTCTGTTAAATTTATTGGAGGTATTTAAAATTTTTGTAGCTATTGTGAATGGTATTGTTCTCACTAGTTTTTTTCTCAGCCATGACATTGTTGTATATACAAAGGCTATTGATTTTTGCATGTTGATTTTATGTTCAACTTTGCTAAACTCTTATGACTTCTAATAGTCTCTTAGTGGAGTCTTTTGTTCCCCTACACCTAGGATCATTTCATCTACAAACAGGTATAAATTGATTTCCTCCTTTTTTATTTGTGTCCCTTTGATTTCTTTTTCTTGCCTAATAGTCTAAGACTTCTGGAAGTATAATGAATAGCAATGATGAAAGTGGGCATCCTTGTCTGGTTCTGGATCTTATTGGAAATGCTTCCAAGTTTCTCCCATTCAATATGGTGCTTGCTGTGGGATGGTCATATATTGCCTTGATTGTGTTAAAGAATGTTTCTTCTTTTCTTCTACACACAATTTGCTTAAGTTTTTTTTTTTTTATCATGAGAGTATTTTGCATTTATCAAGTGGTCTCTATGCACCTATTGAGATGATGATGTGGTGTTTATTCTTCAATCTGTTAATGCAATACAGCGCATTTATTGATTCACATATGTTGATCCATCCCTACACACTAGGGATAAATCCTACTTGATCTAGGAGAATGATCTTTCTGATGTGTCATTGAATACGATTAGCTAGTATTTTGTTGAGGATTTTTCCATCTATGTTCATCAGGGACATTGGTCTACAGTTCTCTTTCTTTGTTGCATCCTTTTCTGATTTTGGAATTAAGGTGATATTGGCCTCATAGAAGGCGTTCAATTGTTTTGAATGTTTTGAGAAGAATTGGAATTAGTTCTATTTGGTAGAATTCAGCAGTGAATCCATCTGGTCCTGGGCTTTTCTTTGTTGAAAGGGTCTTTATTCAATCCCTGTTATAGGTCTATTTAGATTTTCCTATATCTTCATGACTTCTTTTTAGTAGATTGTATATGTTGTTGGCAAAATAGCTGTGTGTAGTAATTACTGATGATTCTTTATATTTATGTGGCATCTATTATAACATCTTTTCTTTCATATCTGATTTTATAAATCTGGGCCTTCTCTCACCCCCACCCACTTTTTTGTGGATAATTGTGCCCATGGTGACTCAATGTTGCTTATATTTTCAGAAACCCAATGCTTCATTTCGTTGATCTTTTGTATCTTTTTCTGGTTTCAATTTTGTTTAGTTTCTCTCTAATTTTAATTATTTCTTTTATCCTACTAATTTTGGATTTGGTTTGTTCTGTTTTCTTCTAGGTCCTTTAGTTACATTTTTTAGATTAGTTATTTGATACATTTCCAATTATTTCTTTATATAGGCAATAATTGCAATAAATATTCCTCTTAACACTATTTTTGCTGTATTGCATAAGTTTTGCTATGTTGTGTTGTCATCTCCATTAATTCTAGGAAGTGTTTTTTATTTACCTTTTGATTTTCCTTTGAACTACTGTTCATTCCAGAACAGGTTAATCAGTCTTCTGTGTTCATGAATTGGAATAATCGCTATAATCAAAATTTCCATACTACCCAAAGAAATGTACAGGTTAAAAGTGATTCCAATAAAAACACCAAGGACATCCTTCTCAGATATATTTAAAAATCCTAAAATTAAAATGGAAATACAAGAGAGCATGAAATAGCTAAAGCAATTTTAAGCAGCAACAACAACAAAAAAGGAAAGCATTAGAATAACTGATTTCAAGGCATATTACAGAACAGTTATTACAAAACAGCCTAGTACTAGCCAAAAACAGACATGTAGAGCAATGCAACAGAATAAAAATTCCAGAAAGTAAACCATGCAGCTAAAACCAGCTAATGTTAGATAAAGAAGCTAAAATTAACCCCTGTAGAAAGAACAGTCTAGTCAACAAATGATGTTGGGAAAATTAGACCTACACATGTGGAAGTATAGAATAAAATCCCTACATTATAGAAAAATCAACTCACAATCGATCCAGGATCTAAATCTATAACTCGCTATCATCAGATTACTAGAGGAAAACATCAGAGAACTCCACAAGACATTGGCATAGGGAAAGAGTTCTTGGGAAAGATCCCAGAAGCACTGGCAATAAAAGCATAAAACAGACAAGCAGGATTACATCAAGCTAAGAAGCTTCTGCACAGCAAAGGAATCATTCAACAAAGGGAAGAGGCTACCAACAGGATTGGAGAAAATATTTGCGAACTGCGATATGGATCAATATCCAGGATCTATAAAGAGCTCAAAAAACACAAAAACAACAAAACAAATAAAGCAGTTAGGAAATGAGCAAAGGGCACAGACAGTCATTTTTCAAAGGATGAAATTCACATGGCCAACAGACACAAGAAAAATGTTCAGGATTAATAGCTATTAGGGAAATGCAAATAGAAAGCACAATGAGGTTTCACCTTACCCCAGTTAGAAAGGCTATTATCCAAAATAAAAAATAATAAATACTAATGAAGATGTGGGAAAAATGTATCCTGATACACTGTTGTTGGAAATGTTAACTGGTAGATTATGGAAGACAGCATGGAGATTCCTCAGAAATCTGAAAATAGATCTACTAATGTGTCCCAGCCATCCAAATCCTGGGAATTTACCCAAACAAAATTAAATCAGCATATGAAAGAGTTATAGGTACCACCATGTTCATTGCAGCACAATTTGCAATAACTAAGATATGGAATCAATCCAGATGTCCCTCAACTGATGACTAGATAAAGAAAATGTGGTGTATTTATAGAATATTACTCAGCCATAAGAAAGAATAAAATCCTGTCTTTTGCAACAAATTGGATGCAATTGGAAACCATAAACCAGTTCTCAAAAGATAAATATATATTTTCTCTGATATGTGGTAGTTAATATAGAATACAAAAAATGTTTTGGAATGAAATGGATATCTATCTTGTCATTTGATTCTTGTTTATAGTCCTTGTTTACACTCTTGTGGAACTGTGGTCTTTCTACTTTTTACTTGCTGAATATTATGATTAGTGGTGCAGTCAGTCTGATTATACAGTGGATTGCAATTATGTTTTTGCAAAGATTAAAGAAAAAAAGCAAGGGGGGAAGAAGGGAGGTTGAGGGAGAGCTATAGGGAAGGAGAGAAGTATGGTTTCCTTCTTAGAAATGTACTTATGAAATATAAAAAATCTGGTCTAATTATATTAAAAAATTAAAAGAAAATAAAGTGAAATATTTGGATCACACATCTTGTTTTTGAAGCTTTATTTTTCTCCCTTTAAAGTATAAATTTCCTGAGGACATTGGTTGATGCCATTTTAAAGATTAACTATGACCATGACCTGCAATTTAATTAGGACTTTTAGGAATGTGACTCAGAGGTTTGTCCATTTTTTCTTTTGTTTTGTTCTGTTTTTCAATGTCTCTAGCTGCTTTTTTAATCTGAGGCTTGAGATCCATTTCTCTGGGGCATCAAATCAGCTTCAGTTGTACTTATGCACACAAAGATTTTTTTATTTGTTATTTAATGGTTGTATGTATAATTGTTAATACATAAATGTATATAAGGTGAAGACATAAAAGAAGACTTCAAAAGTTTATGGAAAATGGATATAAGATAAATATTTTCCTTGAACTTCTTATAGCCTTATCATAAATATATATATATATATACATATATATATTCAATAAAGATTTCTGTAGGTTCAATTTTCAATAAAAGATGATAACTGAGCTTTGGATACAATAGAATTATTTGGATTTAAAAGGATTTTGCCTCTTAAATTATTATATATAAAACTTAGATTCCTGTTACATTTATTTATTTATTTATTTTTTATTTTTGACAGGCAGAGTGGACAGTGAGAGAGAGAGACAGAGAGAGAAAGGTCTTCCTTTGCCGTTGGTTCACCCTCCAATGGCCGCCGCTGCAGCCGGCGCACCGTGCTGATCCGATGGCAGGAGCCAGGATCCAGGTGCTTTTCCTGGTCTCCCATGGGGTGCAGGGCCCAAGCACCTGGGCCATCCTCCACTGCACTCCCTGGCCATAGCAGAGAGCTGGCCTGGAAGAGGGGCAACCGGGACAGAATCCGGCGCCCCGACCGGGACTAGAACCCGGTGTGCCGGCGCCGCAAGGTGGAGGATTAGCCTAGTGAGCCACGGCGCCGGCCTGATTCCTGTTACATTTAGTAAACTGAGTTATGATTTCTCATTTTAGATTTCAGTGAAATTCATTAAGCATTAGCTAAAAGAGTAAAATTCAGAACATAACAATTCTTGGAACATTATGACTATTATTGTCTTCTTGATATTATTTCTGAGTAAGAAAGAAGAATTGAACCTTGTTTAAGTATGCCATTGGAGAAAAACATTGAGCTAGATTATGTCATTCAAAAATTTTTAACATACAATATAATTTTAACGGTAGACAAAATTCCAAGATGTTCCCCAAGATTTCCTACTTTTCTTATGTGGATGTTCTGTATAATCCCAGGTTAAGGAAGATAATAGATTTTACTCCTGTGGTTATGTTATGTCAAGAGGCATGGTTGACTTTTGGAATATGAGATCATCTAGGTGGAACTGACATGATCATATGAAGGGTGGGAATTAGTCTTAGTGGTAAAAATACTAATTAGCTTGCTCACATCCTACATCCAGAAATCTGGGTTCCATTTCCAGATCTATCTCCTGATTCCAGCTTCTCACTAATGCAGACCCCGGGAGGCAGTTGATGGCTCCGGTATTTGGACTCCTGCCACCACGTGGGAGTTCTAAATTGAAAAATTGACTCCTGACTTTGCATTGATATGAACCTGCATCACTACAGGCACTTGAAGAGTTTGTTCTGACACCAATGCAAGGGTCACCTCGGCCACACAGCTGCTAGGAAGTTGTTTCTTCCAACAACATGTGAGTGTGGAAGGTGACCCTAGGCCACAGATGAGAACTATAGCCCCAACCAACACCATGACATCAGATTTTTGATACCCAGAGTGGGGAATTCAGCTGTGCCACATCCAGACATCTGTGTACACAACCATAAACTATTAACTGCTGTTGTCTTAAACATTATGTAAAGTTTTTACATTGCAGTAAAAACCTAATGTATATTTTGGTATTCAGAATGGGGTACAGCTGTAACAAATACTTAAAATGTGGATGCTTTGGAACTGAGCTGTGAGAATAAACTGGAACTCTGAGAATGTCAAGAAGTGTGCTAGAGAAAATCAAAATTGTTTTCAATTGGCTATAAAAGCATGGGTGCTGAAAATGCTGCTGTTGACCGTTCGGAAGGAAATGAAAAATGTGTTATTGGAAACTAGGAAAAAGGAGATGGATTTTAGTTATACAGTGGCAGAAATTGTGCCCTATGGTTATATGGACAGCGGAATTTACAGAATCTGGATAAAGAGCTATGGAAATGCCCTAGCAAAGATACAAAGATGCACCCCAGTTTCTTCTTGACTGGTGATAGAAAAATGAGAGTAGAGAGGGCGATAGTTTGGATGTTGGCCTGGTGTATCCACAAAATATGTGTGTTAAATCCAAAATCTTATGTTAATATGTTAAGGTGGTGGAAATATAATACAGTTGTGGTGTTCAGAGGTGGAGCCTTTGGGAATGATTAGATCAGATCATATATTTATAGTGAGTCCCATTATTGAATCATGGCAGACCTTGTAAAGAGGGAAATGACAGACACACTCACTCCCTCTCCCTACATGATACTTTGTACTGCCTTAGTACTCTACCAGAAAGATTTCATCACCAGGGCCTACTTGATTTTAGACTATGACACTCCAGAAGTGAAAGTTAAAATACAGCTCTCTTTTCTTCATGAGTCACTAGTCCCAGGTATTAGCTCCAGTAATGAAAAGCTCACTAGTACAGAGACACAGAGAGAAATTTTGGGAAAAACTATCAAAATAAGATGTTCACTATCTAGAGGCATATTCTTGTTGGATGACTCTATAGTCAATTGCTAGAATCTGAAATTATCAAAGGGTCAGAGTAGTCATTCACAAGAGATTAACAATGTGCCTTGTAGATCCTCTCAATCAAACCAGACAGCCTCCATAAAGCTTCAGTGTTGTTTCTTAGGTCCCTCAACTAGCGGCCAGAATAGAAAAGCCATTATCTTAGAAAGCTCTGGATGAAGTTTTTGTCTAATGAAATGAATTCTCCATGAAATCCACGTGGGATCCATACAGTTCTTGAGAGAATTACGTCAGTAAAAACTCTTCTAGTTTATTCAAGATACACTTAGAGTGCGAAATTAAAAATTGCTTTCAAACCCTTAAAATTCTATTAGCAAGCTGATAAAAATAATAAAAATAATCAGCTGTAAATAGTTTTAAACTACTTTTCAAGATAAACGAGGATGAACAAGTAGAGTCAAGAACCAGAAGTGCCCAGAAGAAAGAATGAAAAGCCACAAATTGCTAATTCCAGGCTTAGGCACTTAACCGAGGAAGTCTGGCTGAATTTTGCCCAGGTGGATTTCAAAATTACTTTAGACAATGTATTCTAGTTTAATTTTCTACCTTTTTTCTATATTTTTCAATAACATTTTATTTATTTGCATATTTTTATTTGAGAAACATAAGGAGAGAGACGGAGAGTTCCCATGGTCTGGTTCACTGCTCAGATGTCCACATGGCAAGGTCTAGACTAAATTGAAGCTGGGAGCAAGGATCTCAGTCCAGGTGTGTGGCAGCAACCCAACTACTTGAGCCATCACCAGAAAGCTTCCAGAGTGTGCACTAACAGAATTTTTATGCCAAACGGGAGTCAAAGGGAGCACATAGACAAGTCTAGTACCTGCTAAAGCTAACTGATGGAGTAAATAAAGGGGAGAGTGATCCAACATGGGAAGTGAGATACTCAGCAGACTCATAGAATGGCAGATGTCCTAAATAGCACTCTGGCCTCAGAATCAGCCCTAAAGGCATTCGGAGCTGGCTGAAAAGCTCATGAGAGTATTTCAGGCATAGAAGCTGGAATTAGGAATAAGAGCTGGGACACAAGCCTAAGCACCCTGATAGGAGACTCAGGTGTCCCAACAAGCACGTTAACTTTTATGCCAAACATTCACCCTACACGTTTTGGGTTTTGGACATAAAAGCCTATAATTTTTATCCAATACTTGCCCCATGACGTTACACTGTGAGTTCTGCGGCCAGATAACTTGTGTCTGTAGTTATGAAAATCAAAAAACGTAGCAGAATGGTGCTCAGAAGCATCATTTAATGAATTACTCAGTGACACCTGATTTAGGTGATTAAATCTGGCATGTTGAACCGAGGCTGTAATGAGATGAGATCTTCACTCACCCTAGGAGGTGTGAGGGGAAGGAACAGGGCAGAATGTAAGTGTACAGCACCTTAAGATAGGCTAAGAAGTCAAATATTCCATATGCAATAGGGAATCCAAAGAACTCATGAATTTTAAAAAATGACAAAGTTCAAGAAATGCCTAAAGGAAAAGCCTCTACCTCTATAATGCAAGATCTATTTTTTTTCTATTTGTGTGTGAAATGAGGCATCCTTCAGAAAATTCTTAAAAACTCACAATAAAAGAGGCTTGATATTCTCAAAGAGATTTAGTGTCTTGTCGGGGAAGATCTATAGATTTAAAGGCTTCTACAAAATAGGATTTAAAGATTTTTTTCCATTAATCATTTTGAAATTTGCATTTTGGTTAGAAATATTTGTTAAGAACTCCTGGACATTTTAGAAATTATAAGCTTTCCGCTCTTTATGCCAAGAATGAATTTGTAAATGGTCTCAGTTTTGTGTTTATTCATGCCAGGAAATGTAAGACAAGAGTCTTATCAGCATTGTATGTGATTAGATTACAAAATATAAGTTAGAATTTCCCCCTATTATTCTTTACTTTAACTGTAAAGAATGTCATTTCTCCCATAGTTTTATTGCATCATATATTCAACGATAAAGAGGATACTTTTTCCTTTGTTTCACAAATTCCAGAGTTGTATGCTTCATAACCCCCATCATGGTTTCTTGTCACAGTTTCTCTAGCAGATGATGGTCTCCAGAGCTGGAACTGACAGTTTGTTCTAGATTTATGGTGTGAATGAATCTCCTAGGCTATCCTGTGCATGTGGAGTTTCCTGAATTTTAGTGTAAGCACTCAACCACAGACTTCCCAATTAAGTGGAAATCAGTTTCAAGAACCACATTCTTACAGGAATTTTGGCATAGTCCCAAGAGGTCTAGAAACTGTGTCATATGAGAAATGACTGGAGAAATCAGGTGGAAATAAAGTGTTCACCAAAAGGTCTGATAGCAATTGGAAGAAATTAAATACAGACCACTTCTGAAAGACAAGACTAAGACATTGATTTTTATTCCACAAAATAAGTTATTCTTCTAAATAACTTGTGAGTGTAGTTTATCAAGACTCCACTGAACACTGACAACTGCACTGTTTGTGCAGGCTGACCTGGGTAAAATGGACTATACAACCTAAACTCCTGTACAACTGAGTCTAGAATTCTATCTGGCAGGATCTGATGTAAACAAACCCAGCTCAGCTGATTCAAAAGAAGTGAGAGATAGAGCAAGAAAACATGAATAAGGGTAACCTACATCTTTCTTGAAATAGAAACTTTCCCTGATGGAATTCAAAGCAAAAACAGAAGTGTCTTATTTCAGAAAGATGGGCCAACAATCCTGGAATTAATCTGGCCCAAATTTCTCTAACTAATGAGGAAACAGGCCAAGAGACTTGATGCAACCTGCTGGAGATCATAGCAAAGTCACACTCCCACATGTAGGCAAATAAGCCTCAGGTTCTGGGTAGTTACCTTGTAGCTTTTAGCATAGCATTAGGCCAGTTTACAATTGCAGCTCTCTTTTTTATTTATTCCCTTTTGAATAATCCTTAAGGGGCAGTATGTCTTTCCTCAATTTTTCTCTGTCATCCATGTAGTAAATTGACAAAATAATTTTCTACTTCTCTTTCTTGTCCCTTAGCATCACCTGCAACCTCATACTAAGCACTCACAAGCCCCATCTACCTCTTCAGTGAAATAGTAGGAGAAACGTCTGTCTCTTCTAAAGCAGAGTGGAGCTTAGATCTTAGGGCATAGAAACCAATACTAACAGGGGAAAAATCTGTTAATTATTATTGTCAAAGATCAAAAACGCTGATCCAAAGCTTAAAGTCAACAATGAACAAAAAAATGAGGGAGATCTTTAAAGGAAACATAACCAATTGAAGGATGGGCATTTAGCCTAATGGTTAAGACACCAGTTAAGTAAGATACTCATGTCCTATGTTTAAGTATTTGGGCCTGATTCTTGGTTCTGGCTCTTGATTCCAACTTTCTTGCAATGCAGATCCCTGAAGGCAATGGTAATAATTCAAATGATTGAGTTTCTGCCCACACCCCTCCAACATGTGAATGACCTGAATTGAGTTCCTGCATCCTATCTTCAGCCTGGCCTAGACCTGGCTATTATGGGCATTTAGGGTGTGAACTAGCTCATAGGAGTTCTCTCTCTCTCTCTTTCTCTCTCTCTCTCTCTCTCTCTCTCTCTCGCTGTCTCTCTAACACACACACACACACACACACACACACAAAATTCCTCTTTCTGAAATAAAAATACATTTTTAAAAAGTTTTTGTGTAGGAGACCCGGGATTAAGGTTTCTAGGAATGAACAAGGTGGGAAATGATGAGGACAGACTACTTGCCTGCTTTGACCTACTGAAGCTCTTAGCTTACTCATATAACTCAAGAGACTCAGTTAGTGGCCCTATACTACAGTCAGTGTTAACAAATACTGAAACCAAACTTTCAAAGAGAAACACATTTTCTGCAGGTATCTAGCCTTCTTTGAAACTGTAGACTTACGTGGGAACAACAAATGTCAAGTTGCTATTCTCCTGTGTCCAGTGGGTCTGAAGTTTTTTGAAAGGTTCTCCGAAGATAACTTAAACATTGAATGTAAAATTAGCTTAAAATGCTTTATCTCTGTCTGAAAATGGAAACTTAGAATTTAGAATAAAAAGAGAAGTCTATTTTAGCTGGCCATCTGTACATCAGCTAACCTTACTGACCACCCCTGGTCATGGATTAATATATTTGTGGTTTAAATGTGTCTATCATGTGCTGGGTAGAATGCTATTATGCTTATTCTGAGATAATTTTGTTTTGGGTATTTAAACGCAGGCAATGGTTCAGTGAATTCCTATAATTAATTTTTCATTTTGAAATTTCATTCCTTTCAATTGATATGTATTTCGTGTTCTAAGTGCACTAAGTAAACATTGTTTTCCTTCCCCCTACTCCTTGTTTGCACGTTGGATATTTTTGTGAAAACGTCAGGCTTTCTTATGGGGATTGTATGTTAATTCTCAAATAGTTCTTTTTTCGATAGGGTATGGTTAGGAAAGAATTAATGGGGAGATGGGGTATTAATGGTATTTTCAATGACCTATGAACATCACATGCTTTCACATATGTACTTGAAAAAGATTTATGGGAAATTGTAATTATCCACACATCACTGGGAGATCAGGGTACTATAAAATTTTGGTAAACAAGTACGACAATTCAGAATGATATGCAGTGTTTAATAAACCTGGAATGAAAGAATTCTTAATACCGGACTCTTACTAAGGTGTATTGCTAATCTGTTTTGTGCAGTCAGGGCACTTCTGATTGTAAAATGTAAATGGAAGGGGTCAGCCACCACCTGAGATGCCAGCTTCCCAGATGACCACCAGTTCTGATCTAGCTCCCTTCTAACACACCTGAGAAAGCAGTAGATGATGACTCAAGTGGTTGTGGCCCTGCCACCCATGTGGAAGACCTAGAAAGAATTTGGTCTCCTGGCCTCAGCCTGGTACAGCCCCAGTCAGTACAGCCATCTAAGGAGTGAACCACTAGATGGAAGATATCTCTACCTCTCTCTGTGTGTCTCTTCTGTCTATGTGACTCTGTTTTGGAAAAAACAGTGCAGATGGGAGGCAGTTTGATTAAATATTTATTTGTAACAATGTGTAAAGATACTCTGAATTTCAGGACATGTAAAAACAACATGAATTATAAAGAATGGCCAAACACTTGATATGAAAATAACAATTAATTTATATCAGTATCTATAATTAAATACTGGTTCCTCTAAATAACATATGTATTACGGTTACAATGAAAAACATAAATTTTTCTTTTTAAGGAAATAACAAAGCAAATTTCCGTGTTTTCAAGACCAAGTGTATAGTCTGAGCCTCTTCTCCCTGTCCTTGGCTGCCTATGTGGTTTATCCTGAGTCACAGCACGCTCTCCTTTAACTCACTTGTGTTAGAATGTCAACACATTTTATTTGGCTATAATTTGTAAGTACAGAAAGTATGTTGTCTTTTTTCCCTTTTTAAAGTTTTTTTAAATTTATGTAAGGTGAATAATTTCATATACATAGATTTAGGAGTGCAGTGATACTTCCTACCCTTCCCTCCCTCCCACCCACGCTCCCACTCTCCCTCCTTTTTCCTTTCTTATTCTTCTAAATTTTACAATGACACACTTTCAGTTAATTTTATAATCCTAAAATTAATCCTCCACTGAGTAAAGAATTCAACAAAAAGTCAGAAAAATATGTTCATTTTTTATATTTTATTATTTTAAAAGATTATTTATTTGAAAGTCAGAATTACAGAGAAGGAGAGACACAGAGAGAGATCTTCCATCGGTTCATTCACTCCCCAGATGTTCACAATGGCCAAGGCTGGGTCAAGCTGAAGTCAGGAGCCAAGAGCTCCATCTGTGTCTCCCATGTAGGTGGAGAGGCCCAAACACTTAGGCCATCCTCCACTGCTTTCTCTGGCCATTAGCAGTGAGCTAGATAAGAAGTAGAGCAGCTAAGACATGAAACAAAGTATGTTATCTATCTTTAAATCCTTATCACTGGTATCTTATATGTATTGGAGTGAATTCAATGGCTATAATTCATTTAAATACACACAAATTCAGAGGAATTTATGAAATTCTAGAGGATGGAGAGAATATGTGGCAGTCTATTCTTGCCATGTTAGGAGTATGGTAGTACAAAGATGTTCACATTATCATTCGTCTGTTTTGGCAACTGTTGACACATACTTGTTTCCATCTGACCAGTGGTCACAGATTCACCCAAGCTTCTGTTCATTCTCCTTGTTCAAATACAGGACACTGATCCACTCCATGCCACACTGGTCTCCATGTGCAGAGATGTTTTCCTACACTGAAAACCCATCAGACTATTATCTTTTGTCCCTCACCTTTAGAAACCCTTGTCTTAATTTTCATATTTCTTTCACTCTATGAACACGCTTGGTGTGTAATTACTCTAGGATCTACTCTAGGGACAAGATTACAAGCCCCCTCTATTCTTGGTCTCTTAGTATATCCAGAATATTCTCCTATTTTCTTCCTCAGCAACTCTATATGTTGGTAGTGCAAGGGTGAGGTACAATTCTACTTCCTGAGGAAATGCCACAGAAAATCTTTTTATCATTTCGTTGCAGAGAAACTCTATCTAGACTGGGGAGACACGTAAGGTGGGCAGGCTACTTCTTCATTTTTACTTTCAAAGTTACCATCTGTGGAATATTATTTCTGGGTTCCTAAGAGTAAACTCTTTTGGAAACCAGAGTACCTGAATTTTGTGCAATTCTAAACAGTTTAATCCCCCTTCCCCAAAGGGTAAGTGCAAAGGTTATAAGAAAAGCTGAGAGAAAAAAATCCTTGGTAAATATTTCAAATACTTACCTTTGTATTTACTTTCTTTTAAAATACTCTACACATATCCTACTGTGCCTTCCGGCACTGTTTTCTATGTGTATTTCTCCTCTAGTTACTTCTGTCTTCTACACAAATTGTAGCAACAGGAGGGAATGTTACTGTTTCTACGAAAGAGCTGATTTTTAATTTTCTGTTTATGACATTAGTGGCTTCCCCATTGGGAAAAATATAGATGAAATAACTCATACTGAGCTATGTCATCAAACATTCTCCACTCTGCTACATTTCTACTCTATTGGCTTTGGTAGCCCAATAAAAATAATCATGTAATAAAACTATGCTGAAAATTGTATGAACTTCAAAAGCATATGATAATCTCTGAAATAATATTGACATGCTTAATGCCAAGCAATCAGTAGAGATCGAAGAATAAGCCAGTTTAGTAGGATGAGATCCAATTTGATTCATTGTTGTCCAGAAATGGTCAAGGATGGTGACTCAAGAATATTATAGTAATTGACTATCCTATTGAACATAGTGCAGATGCCAACATTATCTTGCAGGCTAGTAATATATTTATTAAGTAAATGATAATTGTCTCAGTCTTGGACTAAAGGACATTAGCTGTATTTTCTGCAACACCAATATAGAACAGTGAATCCTGTAGATCCTGTGCTCATGATGCATCAATAGTAAAAGAAATTGACCTATAGTAATTCATTAAGCTGAAGGATTCTTCTAAAACAGACTTCTCTTGGATCACAACAAAAATATTTTCTCTGATTAGAATAAATATACTAAAATAAAACTAGCAAGTTCAGAATTAAATTTTAAAATGAATGATAAGCTTCATTCAAAGATAATTATTTTAAGGTGTTATGAAAAGTCACTTATTTAAGTGTTCATACTCAAGAGTTTTCAAAACTCTGCATGGAGAACTTGTCATCTTAGACAATCTTAGAAGAGATCTAAGACTTTGAATAAGAGACATTAAGAGTAAATAAAAGAAAATATAAACTTCATTAGGATGGAGAACTGTATGAGAACTATGAGGTATATACAAGAAATAGTTTTGACCTCTGCAATTTGAGCATAAGTACATTAAAGATACAGGCTAAACTAAAAACATGTCTGAAGCCAGATACTGAAGGGCCCACATGTCAAACTAAGAGTGCTTATCAAAATTGCTAGGCAATGTGAGGCTACAGAGGGAAAGTGTGTTTTCCAAAACTTTTTCTGGATTATAAATAAGATCTTAAATATAAAAACTAACTCTTATTGTTCTTTCTTGGTCCTCTTTATCGGTTCAATATCTTATCTAAGCTTCAGATGTCAGTCCTTGCAATCCGCTTGCCCCTGCCTCCAACTACCATGTGAATACACAATCTGATAATTTTTTTTTCCAGAGTGACTTCCTTTTTGTTGTTTATTTATGACCTATGTGTGTATATTCTCCACCCTAAAAATAGAGACAATAATTTTAGAAAAACATTTATATGATTTCTGGTTGCCTTGGGTAGGAAACCCAACCTCATTTCCTACCCTTTTTCCTTTTGCTGTTTCTATCAAAGAGGATGAAAGGATAAATTCTTCTTTTCCTGGATTCTGTTTCAAGTGGCAAATGGTTAGAAGGTACAGATTTTTGTGTGTAAATAGAAACATTTTAGGGAGAAGGAGTTCGACCCAGCAGTTAAGACACCAATTAAGACACCCACATCCCACATCAGAGTACTGGGATTTGGCTTCTGATTCCATCTTTCTGCTAATTCAGATCCAGAATGTCAGAATTATGGACCAATCAATTTTATTTTCCTCCACCCATGTGGAAGACCTGGGTAGCATTTCTTGCTTCCAGCTTCCATCAGGCTCAGCTAGGTCAGTGCTGGCATTTGGGGAGTGAATCAGCAGATGGGAATTCTTTCTGTCTGTCTGTCTGTCTCCCTATCTCTCTGCTTTCAAATAAATACATTTTTAAAATATACTGCTAAAGTTTCTGGGAAAACATTCGATTTCCAGGTTAAAGTAATTGGATCAGAATCACTGGCATCATTTCCTTCCTCTTTCTTCTCCCCGGAATATAGACATGATGCTGGAACCTGAAGGTTGTAGGGAGAGATGAAGAGAATTTCAAAAATGCTGATTTTAATATCTGTGCTATTAAACTAATAGATTTCTAAATCCCAAATTCTTTAATCTGATGTTAGTTCACTTGCTGGCAAAAATAATTCCACACTATTATACATTTATTTACATTATGCAAATCTTGACTTTACATAAATCTGTAGAATATGTTTAAGTAAAGTCAAAATTTTTATCTACCAAATTAAATGTATCCTCTCTGAGTCTCACATTTTTCATCTATAAAATGATTAAAAAAACCTCTGACCCTGAAGAATTATGAAGACATAGAGAAATAAAATACCTAATTCAGGATAAACGATGACCTATCCATGGTCTGACCCATAGCAACAGTTAAGTAAATATTTCAAAATAAATCAATGGGTGAATGAGTAAGACTTTCACACTTATAAGAAGCTCATTTGAATGATATTAAGCTCTTGTGTGGTTTACTGTTTGGATGGATCCATGAACAATAATTTTAGAGGTCTTTTCTTACTGTTAGAAATACGTACTATTAAAGATAGTTTGACAGCAGTTCAATTATAGATTTGAAGGTCAGTATCATGTGTATATTTAAACTAAATGATTAAGATAGCATCTTGGGTTTGCTTTCTCTACCTTCAGCTATACTTTGATACTAAATCAACCTTAGTTATTAACAGGTAACAAATTTATTCAAATTTAATGCTGATATGATTATGCAATGTTTGGGAGATTACTAATGAATTTTTGACTTCTATGAGTCAAAATTATATTTTTTCTCTATTTTTGAATTGCTTATGACCTTGCTAGATAGATAATGGGGTAAACTATCAATTCTCTATATTGTAAAGGAAATTTAAAAAAAGGGTTTAGCTCCTATATGTAGCCCTCCCTTATGTAACTATTCCATTCAATACAATGGAGCATCAATATGATATTAACTTATACTATAAAATAATTCTCAATGTAATGCTTAAAAAGCATCACATGAAGGGGAGATTGACATAAAATCACCCCAAAAACAGTATTACCATCAGGAGTTTGTTATATAGGCAGAAGATAATACTTGACTTCCAGATGAATAGGAGGTATAGAAAACAAAGTCAGAACCTGGAACCGTGGCTCACTTAGCTAATCCTCTGCCTACGGCGCCAGCATCCCGTATGGGCACTGGGTTCTAGTCCCGGTTGCTCCTGTTCCAGTCCAGCTCTCTGCTGTGGCCCAGGAGGGCAGTGGAGGATAGCCCAAGTGCTTGGGCCCTGCACCCGCATGGGAGACCAAGAGGAAGCACCTGGCTCCTGGCTTCGGATCGGCACAGTGCCAGCTGCAGCGGCCATTTGGGGGGGTGAACCAACGGAAGGAAGACCTTTCTCTCTCTCTTTCTCTCTCTCTCTCTCTTTCTCTCTCTCTCTCTCTTTCTCTCTCTCTCTCACTGTCTGTAACTCTACTTGTCAAATAAATAAATAAATAATCTTTAAAAAAAAAAGAAAACAAAGTCAGATCAAAAGAGCTGGGAGCTTATGCAACTGGCAGTTTGAGATCTGCCGATATCAGTCTTCACTGTCTTGTAATGTCAGTTTAGCATGACCATTGGATTTGTACTGAGATCCTTACCAAATAGCATGTGGAATTTCTAAACTGATTTTAGTAACAATCATAAAAATTGGCTATTGTTTTATATTTAGTCACATCCAATATTATTTTCCTTTATAAACTTTTCCTCCCAGAACTCAAATTCTGCTGAACATAAGAAAAATTTTGAAGAAAATCTATGGAGTGTTCTTTATCGTGTCTCCCTTTCAGGAACTAGATTGCAGTTTAAAAATAGTAAGCAAAGCCTTGCTGGACATGATATCATCTGTGAAAGAATCACTTGACTTCAAAGAGTTTTGGCAAAACTTTCTGCTTTTGAAGTTTAGTAAAAGCCAAATGGAAGTACTGTCAAGGCTCAAATACTTCATTTCCATAGAAAAATTTTCCATTCCTTCTTCCACTAAGAACCTTTTTTCAGGGTCTTCATGTCAATAGTGAACATTTAATTTTACTCTCTTTTTTCAGTGGACTTTAATTGGACTCTCTTTTCATTCTTAAATAAGTATAGTGTGGCTCAAAGGTTCAGTGAAATCATGGACTTGGTATCAGATTTTAAATGTTTTTCATCTATAAAGCTAAATTGTTCTCAAAGTTTCCCAAAATATATTTGGATTGAGTACAAAACAAATGGTTGAAATCATACTGAAAATTTTAGTTTTAATAGGTCAAAATTTTCCAGGTAAATTAAGATAGTTATCCACAATGGCACTGATGATTAAGGTTTCTCTTTATGGCTTAAAAACAAGTTATGAACATTTAGCATAAAGATAATCAAGGTTATGACTGGGATGATATATTAGATTAGGGTGGACCTTAAATTCAACAAAAGTGACTTTAGAAGAAACAGAAAAGGATACACAGAGACACAGAAATGATGGTGAGCTGAAGATAGATGCAGACATTGGAGTTATGATATAAGAATCCAGCACAGGTCAGGAGCAACCGTAAGCTAAAAACGATGAAGACAAACCATTCCCACAGCCTTTAGAAGGTGTGTGTGTGCCTCCCAACACTCATCTTGGACTTCTGGACCCAACAGCTAATTAGAGAGCAAAGTTCTGTAATTTTGGTTTTCAAGTTTGTGGGAGTTGGTTGTGGCAGTCCTAGAAAAGAGACAACTGGATACACAGTCCCTGATTCTTCATCCTATATTTGAACATCTGAAAATCTAGATGTCAATTCTCCCAAAGCCAAGAAAAATAGGTCTAGACTCACACCCTGTAGTAGTTATCTATTTAGTGGGTTCAAACAGCACACATTTGTTATTTCACCATTTCTGAGTGGCTGGTCTAGACAGCACTTACCCGGGTGCACTGGGACTCCGGTTCTAGCCAGGACGGCAGTCTCATCTGAGGCTCAACAGAGGCAGAATATCCTCTCCTGTGTATGTGGTTATTGACAGCAAGCGGTTCCTGAAGGATTGCTGGACTGAGGACTTTAGTTTCTTGCTAGCTGTCACCAGGAGACCACCCTTTTCCACCTTCCCAGGCCTTTCCCATCTGGCTTTCTGTTTCCTCAAAGCTACCAAGGAATCTGTCGCTCAAGAGAGTGGGTATTACATCTTAGGTAACATAATCAGTATCAGGCTTTCAGTGGAAGCCTTTTCAGTGGCACTCTCCAGGACCAGTTCTGGCAGGTTTCCAGGTTTCCAGAGGGCGCTGTTGAGACAATTTATTGCCAGGGGTAGTGGTGATGTCATCAGACTAATCCACAGCATGACTTCAGCTGTGATTTGGGCTACAAATATCCCTTATTACTGATTATTTTATTCATCTATTTATTCATCCTTCCTGGTGATTTTGTGAGCTACCTGAAAACTTTCCAATAAATCCATTTTATGCTTTAATCAGCTAGACTTGCTTTCTATTGTGTATAATCAAGAATCCTGACTGTTACACTTAGGAAAATCAAAATTGTTTTCTAGGATTCTAGCCTGCTCAAATACACTTCTCCTGCTTCCCTGTACTGTAGACAATAGAGACAATCATTAACTTGTTTATAAACAGCATTGGAACAGATGTAAAATAATCATATTTCTCTCTAGAAAGGCCTCTGACTTATCGATTATGTTAAGTACTTCAGTTACATGTTTTTGTAGCATGTGCCTGTCATACCAGTTATTGCACCTACTGTCATTATTTTCTAAAGTGTTCCCTGCTACACTCAAAGTCTCCCTTAGTCACAGATTTCATCAGCTTTTGAACGAACATCTGGTACATAAAAGGACTTCAAAAATTTGTGGAAAATGAAACCAAAGGTTATTTTAGTGCAGAAAAAATTGAAGTCCATGCATACGAGGGCCCTTCAAAGAGTTCATGGAAATGCATTCTATGAAAAAACTGTGTATATATTTAAGATATTTTGTGTCAAAACAAACTTATTTCTAATTCCATTTTCCATGAACTCTTTGAAGAAGAATTGTAAAGTATTTCTTAAATACTTGCTAAAATAATGAATGTGTTAGTGAATGATGAATGAATTATATTATTTCTCTGTAGATCTGTTTGCGACTAGTAAAGACTTATGTCTAACATGATAGTTTCATGTTTTAAGAGTTAACTTTGCTATGTAATTTTGAATTTTTATCCTTCAAATACTGGTTTCGAAATTTATTCATAGCTAAATGTCCTAATTTCCTCAATTTAGTGTCAGAAAACAGATATGTTATTTTATCTTTTGGCCCACCTGAGATTCTTGAAGTTGTGTTTCAGAATTTATAGTGTTGATACAATATCAGATGAAATTCTTAGTGGATGCTTGCAATTAAGCTCATTTGTATTACTGCCATATATTTTACTATGCATCCAACTATCCTCTCTCTTTATCTTCACATATTCTTTGCTGATTTACTCCATTTCTAATTCATACCACCATATTCTACCACATAGTTTTATTTATATTATTGCTTCCCACTCAATGTTCACTTCTTTCTTCACAAATCTTCAAATACTACTCATTCTTCAAGATCCAACAAAAATATTGTATCTCCTGGTATGACTTTCTTGTTCGGCCCAAAGTAATTTTTCTTCCTTCAAACTCTCATATTTATTATTTTGTAACTTCTGTAATAATCATGTATGTCTTATCTCTTTTTAGTATAAGTTCCCTGAGGGTTTCATGTATTACAGATTCATTTTAATATTCTCTGAATACATTATATATGGGGCATTCCATAAACATATGGATTATTTGATAGTGAGAGGAACACAGAATGCAATAGCTGTAAAAGTCGTTATATTAAAGACTGCCTGGGGATATTCATCATCTCAAAAATAAAAGATGCTGAGTTCTCTAAATTACCTCATATTAGGTATAATAGAAATATTACATTTGAGTATTATCCAAAAGCTTGTTACATTCAAATAATATCATTCATAAAAACCTTACAAAATGGACCACTTCCCTGGCTGTGATAGCCAGTATATGTGCCAAATACTTCTGATTTTCTCCATCTACCCTCCAGGCATAATCTGGAATTGGGTGCATGCAAGTGACAATCCTTGCTCAATGAGTGACAGTGAAAGTGACCCCTGCTAATCCACAGTCACAACACTTAATTGCTCATGTCAGCCTCAGAACCATCCTTCATTCTGGCATAATGACTTGCTGAATTTGAGATGCTGGGGCTAAACACTCTGAGTCCCTGAGACACTGTGATGAAGAGAGATCTTTGCTGATTTGCAATAGTCATGTAACACGAACAGAAATAGAATCATATGCTTTAAGCCCATTGAGAATTGAAATTTGTTACAATAGTATCACCCAACCTATTTTAATGGATGGTAACCTTATATTCTTTTTGATCTACAAAGCCTGAAGATTTTTTGTTTGTTTGTTTTTGTTTTTGGACAGGCAGAGTGGACAGTGAGAGAGACAGAGAGAACGGTCTTCCTTTGCCGTTGGTTCACCCTCCAATGGCCGCCAGCGTGCTGCGGCCGGCGCACCGTGCTGATCCGCACCGCGCTGATCCGATGGTAGGAGCCATGTGCTTCTCCTGGTCTCCCATGGGGTGCAGGGCCCAAGCACTTGGGCCATCCTCCACTGCACTCCCTGGCCATAGCAGAGAGCTGGCCTGGAAGAGGGGCAACCGGGACAGAATCTGGCTCCCCGACCGGGACTAGAACCCAGTGTGCTGGCGCCGCAAGGCAGAGGATTAGCCTAGTGAGCTGCAGCGCCGGCCGCCTGAAGATGTTTAATAACACAAAGTCACTATAGTTTTTCATTTCTCACTAGTCTTTGTATCACACTTCTTGTCATCTACTGCTTAGAACAGCAGCCAAAAGTTATGTATGTGTCAAAAGAAGATAGAATCACTGATGGGAAACATTTACTTTTATGAATTGGATATGAAGCTAGGTTTACTTGGTTAAAATATGGGGATATAAAGATGAATGCCTTTAGAAAAGAAGTAAAGAATTTAACTTTACGTGTAGAAGGCCTTGAATTTCATACTGTTGTCTCAAATTTAAATGGACATTTCTTCTTTATTTGGGGAATTATTTATAAAGGACAAATTAATGAATGTAAGTAATAAAAAATTTCTATTTTAGGCTGACTATAAAGGTAAAATTTCTATGCTAAAATTAAGTCTGATTTTTATTAGATGAGAAATGCTCAAGAATGAAATTTATATCAATATGCAGATGCATTAATATACCTTTCTAAAGATATGCTGCATTTGTCATACATTATCCAAAATTTCAATGAATTTTTAACAAGTTTTTAAAAATTTATAAGGAATCATTTTATTTTATAGAGCATCTAAGTTTTTGTCACAAGTGACTTGTTCTACAACACAAACATAAGCAATAGAAATTTGAAAATAATATGACTTACTCACTTAGGTTTGGAATGCTTTGTGATGGCTTAGAAGCCATTTAACATAAGAATTATCTATTTAAGATCAGAAGCAGAATTCATCCTACAGTACATTGCTTAAAACTTTTAGTAATATTATTGTTTTCACCCATTATGAGATTTGGCATGGTAGGAAATTTTTTGAACCAATGTGTCTAAGGAGGACCACGATAAAGTTCTAGAGGAACTAAACCAAAGAGTCATCCATCCACAGTCTTAGAGATACCAGGAGAAAGGAGGGAAGGGGGAGTTATCTTGGAATATGTGAGGACAACAGTAGTTGAAACATTCAAAGGCCTATAGCTGCAAACATTGGGGGAAACTTCCAGTAGCTTTCAGGTTCACAATCACAGGTTTAGTATGGAGAACCAGGTGGCCACCACATTCCACCTACCAGGAAACAACTGCAAGAAGCTATATTTTGATGATCACAACAAAAGCATTTTTAAAAATGAAATCTGTTGAAGCCCATGCTGCTGCCATTGCCAAAGAAAAAATCAGTATGTCCCTGTCTCCTTCCACATTTCAAATCCAAATCATGCTCAAATGCGCCTCATTGGTACAGCATAAATTGTATTCCAAGCCCTTGAGTCAAGAGAATCTGGAACATGAAGCTCCCAAGTCCACAGCCCCAACAAAATAAAAGAAATCCTAGAGGGGTTTTACTGCTTACCACATTAAACTATATTAGCACGCTAAGTTTTATTCTGTTACTAAAAATGTTGGAAAGATTTAATGTATGTGCCTAGCAAGGTTTATCATATGTATTCATTTGCCTCTCCATACCTCTCCATGCTGCTCCATCGCCTCTCAGTTACCTTGCCCTCAAATACCTTTCCTGACCCCCCTTCTTTTCCTCTTTTGCCTATCCCCTTCTCTCCATTATTTTATTCTGTTTCTCAGTTGAAAAAAAAAATTAGCAAACTTTGGATCTGTTACATGGTGTGAGAATTGGGCTTCAAGCAGTTTTTATGTAAATTCCCTATATCACTCAATTTTTTAAAATGTTAAGTTCTTAGGTTTTATGAGCTCATGGTCACCTTTTGTAGAGAAACACCAAATCCCTAATCCACACGGATTCTTTTATGGGAGATGGTCTCTTGCCCTTTGCTTACTCACCACCGGATTCTTGAAGTTCACTATTAGTAATGGCAACACTGTTCTGACAGGGTACAGCACCACATAGAAAGGATAAAATTGGACATTCCCCGTGTTTCTTTCTTTGGCCACTTATACCACTGATAATGTTTTCCTCATATCCTCACTTGACTCTCCTGTCCCATCTAATCATACCATTTCCTTCCATTCTTTCCAGTTCCCAAAATCTCTTATTTTCTATGCAGAATGTTGTTTAGGATTTTCTTTAACCAGACCTATTCTCTAATTTTTAAAAAAATTATTTACTTGAAAGACACAGAGAGAGAAGGAGACAGACAGAGATCTCCTATCTCGTGGTTATCTCCCCCAAATATCTATAACAGCCAAGTTTGGGCCAGGTTGAAGACAGGAGTAGGAAATTCAGTTTAGGTCTTCCGTGTGTGGCAGCTTCCAGGTACTTGATTCATCACCTCAGCCTCGTAGAGCATGCATTAGCAGGAAGCCAGTTGGGAGCCAAGCAAAGGCTCACACACAAGCCCTCCATTATGGCATGTCAGCAGCTCAGTGTTGTAATTACTAGGCCAAACGTTCACTCCTAATATTTAGTTCTTAAGTTCACAAAAGGGATGACTATGTATTTAACACAAAGACATGCTACAAACTAGATTATTCAGAGAAAAGAGCTAGTTTGATAACCTGGTGCAGAAATCAGGGCAGCTCAGGCTTCCATAGTAAAGGTTTCAGTGATGTGTACAGGACTAGAATGATAGCAATCCTTCTTCCTCCACAATGTGATGATTAACTCTGTGGAGAACTCATGCGTGTAGTGGAAAAAGGTGCAGAATCTGGATTCCCCCTGCCTGCACTAGAATCTCATCACTGGTTCTTAGTTCTTAAACAACTTTGTTACCATATCCAAGACTGCATCAAGTGAAAGAGAAATAAAAAAGACAAATACTGCTCTTCCCTCATAGTCACTGACAGTAATAAACAAGGTGCCAGTGTGAAGCATTACATAAAATGTGTACATTAATACACACACACTTTAATGAAGTACTAGTCACCAAAACAAACATTCCAGACTCTTACCTGCACTTGAGTTTGAATATCCATTTGCTCACAAAATTTTACCAGTTATGCCTTTTAAATATTTTCCAAATCTTTTCCCACCCAACTGTAGCTTAAACCCTCAACAACATCTATTTGTGTTGTGGCAATCACATCTTGACTCATTTTTTTTTTTATCATTATTGTCTCATCTCCTACCTTACCAATTTATTGCCTACACTGCAGTCAGTGATCTTACTGTAGGAAAAATGTGAGCAGTCTAACTCCAAGTTTGGGGACTGGCACCGTGGCTCATTTGGTTAATCCTCTGCCTGCGGCACCAGGCGCCAGCATCCCATATGGGCACCGGGTTCTAGTCCCAGTTGCTCCTATTCCAGTCCAGCTCTCTGCTGTGGCCCAGGAGGGCAGTGGAGGATGGCCCAAGTGCTTGGGCCCTGCACCCACATGGGAGACCAGGAGGAAGCACCTGGCTCCTGGCTTCAGATCGGTGCAGTGCCGGCCCTGGCACCCATTTGGGGAGTGAACCAATAGAAGGAAGACGTTTCTCTCTGTCTCTCTCTCTTTCTCACTATCTAACACTATCTGTCAAATATATATATATATATATATATATAACTCCAAATTTAAAATCATCATTGTTTTCCAAATACCTGAGAGGTAGTATGTGGCAAGTTCCAGCCCCCACCAGAAAGCAAAATCAAGATCTTGACTGCACAATAGCAGCAAGTGGACTAAAGACTGGCACAAACTGGTGGGTTCCAACATGGTATCCAGATTAACCATTACCCACTTGCCAGACTCATTGTATCCTCATTGTAATACATTAGCATAAATGCATTAACAAAACTCACTTTCTTCACAATATTTACATATTACATTATAATTTACAATTGCCATGACAATGTGCAGAATTAGCCCTGTAAGAGTAGAAAAGGGATAGATTCCTGATTCCCAGAAATTTCCACCTTTATCTCAAAAAGAAAATAAGTATTCTGCCCAAATATTAGCATATGTTTAACAAACCTCACAAAAAAAGAGGATTGAAAACAACCCATAGGGGCTTTACTGTCTGTGGACTAGCCTGTTCTCTTCCACTGCCTCTAACCAAATATTTTTCTTTCAACTTCTCTGGCTCACTACTGACTTCAATCTTTCTCTGAAGCCAAGACCCCACCCGAGGCTGTGGTGGCCCACGTGGGGTTGCTGGCTGTCCAGTATCACCTACCGAGCAAAGTTTAATCCTGCAGTTTTGTAGAGAAAAACCTCGTCACCCAAATTTGTCAGCCACGGATACTGCAGTATCAAACTTCAGAGTGGGTCAGCTTTACCTGGGATGTTTATAAAAACTGCAGATCTTAGATTTCTACTCCATGGACAGTCTCATATGGTAGATTTCAATTAAAGACTTTAAACTGAATTTTTATCTCTCAGTCCAAAAGTTCTGAAGCAGGGTTTCTGACATCATCCTGTGGGAAATGTTCTGCTCTATAGCCTCATGGCCAACCATTTGTTCACACACATTTGTCCACTCTGTGTGGCCAGTGGATCTTCAAATATACCAAGCTTTATATGCCGCCCTGCTTTACAGCTGCTGTTCTTACTTCCTGGAAGATCCTCCTACCCTTTCAGAACAGTCAATTTCCATTCATCTTGCAGCATTTCATTCAAATATCACTTCTAAACAAGACAGTCTCTAGTTCTCTCAGGGGGGCTTTTAGTTATATGTTCTTTGACGTTTCAGTGAGTTCCTGTACTAACTTCGACTTGTTCTTGTTGCATTGGATTACACGTTTGTTAGCTCTCTCAACTAGAGCATAAAATCACAGCAGGCAGAGAATGTACCCACTCATTCTTCTGTTGTCTTTATCATGTGCCTGGTACATGTTAAGTACACAATAAATACATGGGTTTTCTTTTTCTTCTTTTCTTCTTTATTTAATTATTCATTTGAGAAGCATACAGAGAGACACAGAATAAGAGAGAGTGATTCAAAGAGAGAGAAAGAAAGAGAGTGCTCCTATCCACTGTTTTACTCTGCAAATGTCAGCAATGGTTAGGGCTGAACTGGTCAGAAGCCAGCAAACATGTATGCAATCCAGGTCTCCCATGTTGGCAGTAAGATCCCAATGACTTGAGCCATCACTCTACCTCCAAGGTTCTGCATTAGCAGGAAGCTGGAATGAGGAGATAGGGCTAGAACTCGATCCCAGGTACTCTGATGTGAAACTGAGTCATTTAACTGCTAAGCTAAATGCCCACTCCTGAGTAAATATTTATTGGTAGATTGAAGAAACTAATAATTGCTAGAAAGTCCCTTACCTGAGACTATTTATAGATTAGGGCTTCCTTTATGTGACAAAATATTTCCTTTACAGGCCTTTTACTCTTTTCTGTACTACTATGTTTTGGATAGCATTCATTAAGAGATAAATATTATTAATACCTAACAAAATTGAGACTGATTTTTTATTTGTTTAGTTGATTTCAATGACAAAGAAAACATAAGATACTGAAAGGAAAGAAAATATAAAAGGTGTTTTACTTTTTCTTTAATCACTATTAAATACAGTGTCCAGAACAATCTAGACACAGCTTAACTGTTGATGATTTTTGAAAATGTAATTCACTAACCATCCCAGAGGGTCCCCAGGTGTGGCAACTTGTGTGATTCATTTGATCATGGGAGTGAATGACCCAGAGGTTTACAGGAGGTCTTTGACCAAACTCTTATTGCACAATAGAATGAATTCAAAGAGGGACTAGTACCCTTCCAACATTTTAATATAGCATACAAAGGAAGAATTAAGATTAGATGGTATTGAGTATACTGGAGCCTTAAGCTCCTGGAAAAGAAAAGGAGGTTTTAAAAAATACGTCACTCTTTTGTATTCCAAGAAATTGTTTACTGAAAAGAAACCACAAAACAAACCAAAAACCATCCTATCACTATTACTTAGATAAGTCTACTAGATGAATTTTTATTTCTCCTGTGACAAAGCCAGATGCAAATCTTCCAAATACTCATTATTTGTATTATAAATAATTAGCCAAACTATTCACTCCTACTCATCAATCTGGGCAAAAATGCCTGCAATTTGACTTATGTATACTATATGCAAGATTTTCCATGTCCTTTGGGCCCCTGAATTTGTCCCACCACTGAGCTCAAGTAAGGACTGGGAGCTTAAACAGGAATTGGAGCATGAAATAATTCCCACTCAATAGGCCCTTCCAAAATTTAGACATTTCCTGCTCAACTACCATTCATTCCTACCTGCTTAATGCGCTCTCCATACCCATTCGCCAAAGCATAATATTAAACAAAGAGACACATAAATTTTGATTTTCTTCTTCCCTATATGTATTTACTGTAATGGTTTCTTTTTCAGAAACACCACAGGCAATTTATTAAGAATATGGAAATAAAAAGAGTAATGAACAAATTGCCTATCATTCATTGAGTAAGGTTTCTACTATGGATCACATAATGTGTTCAAATCTTACTTCTTATAATTGAAAGTGGGGTGAACATTTGGTGCAGTGGTTAGTCTCTGCTTGGGATGCCCAGACCCCAAGTTTGAGTGCCCCATTAGAGCCCTGGCTACTCTGCCTCCTATCCATCTTCTTGCTAGTATGCATCCTCAGAGACATAAGATGATGGCCCAAGTACTGAGTCCCTGACAGCCACATGAAAGACCCAGACTGAGTACAGGGCTCCTGGCAATAGCCTTGTCCAGCCTTGTATATTGTAGACCTTTGGGAAATGAACCAAGAAAAGAAGGTCTCTCTCCATCTGTTGGTCTGTCTTCTTTCCAAATAAAATAAAGTAAATAAATAATTTTACTGAAATAAATTCAAGTTGAAAGGTAACTATTTTAAATTAACTAATTCTACTTGATATAATTTATTCATTATGATTGGTGTTTAATTATGGGAGGCAGTCAATAAAAAACAGGAGATTGCCAATTAGATCTTTTTTAATTGTAACAGATTGGGTTACAGTTTTAAAAGGCATTAAGCACTTCAATTTTGGGTAGAAGTCTCCAGAAATTAAAGAAGGGTTATGCATAAATTCATAAAGGAGAATTGTCTAAAACAAATGTCACATTTAGTTTTTAAAAATTGTTCCAGTTACCCTCCAATGGACCGTAACATACAGATGTGGAGTACTGAGAGGTTCCTGTGTGGTGGGTAGAATTTTAGGCATAAACTTGGCATGATTTATGGTTTTAAAACCTCAGTTACATGATTCTTGATAAAAAGTTCTTTTCCTAGGGTATTTATTAATTGAGGTATTATTGTATGAGACAGAATGCAATATATTCACCTTAAGAGCTTCATTTTAAAAAATGAAATTTTCCCTTGACTGGAAATTCTGTAATATAATGCTAGAGTGTTTAGCTTCTGTAAGTTCACAAATTGAATGTCTTATTATGTTCTAATTCTAGTCATATTACAGAAATCATTATTTTGGTCTTACATAGTCTAATCACATTCCTAAGATATATAGGTGCGATTAGAAACACTCTGATATTCTGTGTATCACAATGGCTTTTAAAAGTGATATTTATGGCTGGTAATACGTGTGCTTCATCATTCTTTATCTGAGCTAGTATTCGCTTAAAGAATGGAAGTAGCTACACTTGTATCCTAATGAGGACAGAGTATACAATAAAAGACTAAAAATAAAGCTAGCAAATAAAATTTCCCAAATTCCAACATTATTTTAGTGAAGTTACATAAAAAATATAAATACCAAGGGAAAGGAATAGAAAACTATAAATAACTGAAATTCAAGTATAAAAGAACAGAGGTACTATGGTGGGGATTCGAATTCTGAAAAGCCTTCAGTGGCACATGTGATGTGTAATGTAATATTTTTTCCAAACACTCATTGCTTGACTAAAACAGAGCAGCCTGTTACTTTCATACAACTATTAATATTGAAAGATATCCCAAGATTTTGCCTTCCACATGACACCATGACAAATTAGATAATAATTCCTACTTCTTTTTAGCCAGCGTCCACAGGGAAATCAAGAATAGTGAATATTATTTTAAGTCATTGCCATTTTTTTAGAGATTTATTTATTTATTTAAAAGTGAGTTACACAGAGAGAGAATGAGAGGCAGAGAGGTCTTCCATCCACTGGTTCACTCCCCAAATGGCCACCACAGCCAGAATTGTGCCAATCTGAAGCCAGGAACAGGAGCTTCTTCGGAGTCTCCCATGTAGGTGCAGGGACCCAAGGACTTGGGCCATCTTCTACTGCTATTCCAGGCCATAGCAGAGAGCTGAATCGGAAAAGGAGCAGCCAGGACTAGAACCGGCGTCCATATGGGATGCCGGCACTGCAGGTGGCAGTTTTCCCCCTATGCCACAGCCCTGACATTGCCATTTTTTAATGTAAAATTAATTAGGTCAGGAATAATGTTTTGGCACACATTATACCCTGACAGGCATGTTATGAATCCATCTGTGGAAACAGATTTGAAACAGAAATAAGTGCCTTACCAATTGAAATGAACCACTGTATGCACAATGAGGGAAAGAAGTCTAATAGAAACAGTTTATTACTAGATGATTAACCTGATCTCTCACAGGAAATTACACTTTCTTCTGGGCTCCATAGGAGCCTTATTTGTTGGTAAGCTTAACACATAGTAGACAAGTAGAAGAAAACACAAACATAAATATATTTATTATTCAGCCCTTTACAAAAAGAGTTTCTCAACCTCTGCTCTATGAAAGTGGGCTGCTCTCATAGAAGTGGATTGAAAGAGATTAAACAATATAGTTACTATAATATTATCAGATCTTACAATTTTATTGGGTCATCAAGACCTACTCAAGTTCAATTTTGTATGTCTATTTTGATGTCATGATGATGTGCTGGCATACTCACTGAGATCTTGGATCAGATAAGCTAGATTTTGGTATCCCATAGTCAGGGAACCAGATATCATTTTTGGTCTATAGCAAGTAAGGTATTGTTCTAGAAAAGAATAGTTATTTCCTAAAGAGTATACCAGTTTGTTTCACAAATTCTGTAAATTTTATCTGAAATTGACTCAATAGCATCATTTTGTATCATATATACAAGGGTACTTAAAAAAGATCATGAAAAATGCAATTAATCAATGTTTATTTTGGTGCAAAAATTTTGGAAATCCATGGAGAATAGTTTCATAATGACTTATTGAACACCACTTTTACTTTCAGCATCGTCTAATCTTTAAGATCATCTGGATAAGGTGGCAGGAAGCTTGCATCACATACTGAATCTCTTACACATTTACCTCTGACCTTAGGTATGTCTCAAGACTGTTAAGCTTACAGATTATTTATTAGTTGAATCAGAAAAGCACATATAAATCTATGTCGTTGCTAAAATCCACTAGTCATTCTGTCTTTTTCATAGTAGTAGATTAAAGAAAGAGTGAAATTCTTCTCTAATGTGTCCGTGTCCCACATCACTACTCAAGCATCACTAAATCCCTTTTGTTTTCATAATTACATCTTTCACATTGGGATTTTTGTGTTTTTTTTTTTTCAAGTAATTTAGGACACTTCTTGCAATGTGTCAATTATGTTATCAATGTAGGGGACCAGTGTGATGTTTTTGTAGAAGCAAATGATTAACATTCCTTTGGTCTAGATCATAACAGTGACTCAAAAAGCAAACACAGTAAAGTTATACAATTGTCACTGCCAGATGAAACCAAATTATTTTTCATGGACCTTGCTCAACAGCATAAGAAAAGCATTTTTCATCTCAATAACTCTGTACCAAATGCCAGAGGCTGTGTTGATTTGTTCCAATTAAGAGCTCAATCTGGAACAGAAGCTACAATTGGAGTACCCATTTGGTTAGGTTTATGATAATTCACATTCTCCAGGACACATGGGCCTTTTCATAAGTCAACAAGTAAATTACATGGAGAAATTATAAGAATCACTACCTTGCATCTTTCAAATCTTTGATGGTAGCAATGTTTCCTACATGCTCCAAGTATGCAGCACTACATTTGATTTTGTATTTTGGAAGGTGCTGATACTTCAGTAACTTCTACTTGGCCTTTTATAATAATGGACCAATGTAGGGATTTTACTTGTTGCCAAAAAGTTCTATTTCAATACTATATTCAGGAATGTATTATGTCTACATAACCACTGGGCTTACTTTGAGAAGATCTTAGACCAAAATTCAATTCAACACCTGATTCCCATAAGTCATTAATGGGACTATTGAACCACAGTTTTATCTCAGTTCCTGGGAATTAATGTCATATCAGAGCCATTTTATCATAATCCTCTCACTTTCTATGTATTTCCCCACACTTTCTATGTATTTCCCTCCATTTCCTCAATTGCTTTAGCAAAGAATTAAAGTCTTACAATATTACTTATCACAGTACTGCAAGGGACTTTGACCTCCCTTTCAACCAAGTGACTCAGGATCTGGGTATCTTGGGTACTGAGACTAGAAAAAGCACATTATTGTAATTTAAGTTGAAATTCTTGCCTCCAGGGGCAGGTGTTATAGTACAATAGGTCAAGCTACCACTTGGGATACCGGCATCCCATATTGGAGGTTTAAGGATTCAGTCCTGCCTCTGTTCCCAATTGCAGCTTCCTACTGATGTGCACTCTTGCAAGCAGCAGTGATGTCTCAAGTACTTGGGTCCCTACCACCCATATGAGAGATCTAGATGGAGTTTCTGGCTCCTGGTTTTGGTCTGGTCCAGATCTGACTGTTGCAGGCATTTGGAAAATGAATCAGCGGATGGAAGCTCTATGTCTCTCTCTCATTTTGCATTTCAAAAAAATAAATAAACTTTTTTAAAAGAGAATTTTGACCAGCATGCCTACATTTTTCTTTTTATGTTATTTAGATCACATAGATTGTCTATCCCTGCCATTGCTCTGATTGCTGAGATTACATAGCCATTGCCAGAATTCTTTGGTTGCCTCCTGATGGCTGCCACTATGTTAACTATATCCCATGTTGTATACTATATTTTAGCTTCCATTACCCCAGGATCCTATTATCCCCCCAGAAACTCAGAAACCCATTTCAACCATGGTACCTCCCAGCTATCATTATTTGATTGTAAAGGAAACCCACCAAAACTTCAACCCAAGTGGAAGTCTTACATGGAAATATTAGCTCCTAGCTTTAACCTGGTCCAACTCTGGTGGTTGCAGGTATTTGGAAATGAATGAGTAGGTGGAAGACCTTTCTATCTGTCTGTGTCTCTGTCTGTCTCTCTTCCATATTTGTGTCTAACTATCTCTATTTCTTTTTACCTCTGTTTCTCTTTTGCTCATCCTTTCCAGCAAATAAATAAATCTTTGAAAAGGAAATTAAAATGTTCAAAGCTCAATCCAGGCCTACTGAATCAAAAACCTTGGAGACAGGGTCCAGCAATCTGTGTTTTAATAAATCTTCTAGATGTTTCTAATTCCACAACTGACCACTCTTCTATATCAAAGTTTTGGTATCAAATTTTAATCAGCACTCAGTTGTGGTTTCAAATGAACTCAAAGCATTCTTTTCAATCAAATAAATTATTTGATTCCATCCCAGATACTTTTAATGACATTAAAACTGAATGTCACTATATTAATTTGCTAGTGCTACCATAAGAAAATATCACAGATCATATGACTAAAACAACAAAATTTGGTCTTTTGCCCTGCTAGAGTGTGGAAGTCTTATGTCAAGGTGTCAACAGTTTTGGTTTCTCCTGAAGACTTTCTGCTTGGTTTGTAGTTTGTTGTCTTTTCTCCGTGTTCTCAGATGGCCTTACCTACAGTTGATGAGCATCCCTGGAGTCTCCCCATCTTATTACCAAGACACCAGCTATTTGGACTTGTTCTATAAAAACCCTATCTCAAATACATCACATAGATTAGGGCCTACTCATATTACCTCATCTAATGATTTAACATTTTTATTTATTTATTTGAGAGAGAGGGCAGTGAGACACACACACACACACACAGAGAGAGAGAGAGAGAGAGAGAGAGAGAGTATGTATATCCACTTGTTTATTCCCAAAAATGCCAGTTTAGGAGCCAGGAACACAATCCCAGTCTCCCGTATGAGTGGCAGGATATAACTACTTGAGATATCATTGCCAACTCCCAGAGCCTGCATTGCAAGAAGCTTGAGACATGAGTTGAAATCATATATCAAACCTAGGTACTGAAATGTGGGATGTGGGCATCTTAACTGGCTTCTTCACCACTATGTCTCTGTCTCACATTTAATCCTAATTAATTTTATTACCTTTTAAAGGCCTATTTCCAAATACAATTACATCCTGGGCACTAGGTTGAGAGTCTAACGTATGAAGGATAGGGGCCTAAGTTGTTTCGTAACTGTCAGGTCAGTGCAGTAATGTCCGTAAAATTATCCCAATTTTGTCCTTCTTAAGCTAACAAAGAGTACAGTATTATATGCCTTTCTCGGTAGTTGGTAATACAAGTGGTCAAATTCTAGCCATACCTTCAGTGAGCAGGTTACATTCTCCCTATTGAGACTTTATTTTGTTCCACTGGAGACTATCTGAGGTATTCGACTCTAGTTCAATAGAAATGGAGGGTAGTGGGATGAAGTTTGAGAAAGGAAATGTTAGATAAAGTAACTGATGCTCTACAAGGGTTGTTTAGATTCCTGAAATAGAAAAGAAAGGGCTTTTACTACTGTCAACGGAGCTGTATAATACGAGGGTTCATCATTCCTTAATTCACCCAAATTCATTTAGACATAATTATTTACATCCTCAGGGTCCTACTCCTTCACAATCATGTGTTAACATCAGAGACATGGCAAAGCTGAGTTCAAATCACATTATAATTCTGAAACTTACACTAAATTAAATAATTTAGTGTCTCAATGCTATAGTTGTTCAGTATCTTCAGAAGCCCTTCATCATGGCCACTGCTTAAAAGAGTGACATAAAGATATATAACACTACCCCAAATCTAGAAATACTAGTTTCAGACTAAAGCTTCAAAAAACAGAAACCACTCGAGTCTTAAAGTAGGCAGGAAGTTAATTCAGGATATTAGATAAAATGTTGAAAGGGCTAGAGAAACTAAAGGGGTTTATGTTATTATCCTTAGTTTTAAAAACTATGGGAAGTCATCACCACTCCATAGGAGCCCAAGAGCTCACACAGAGCTGATAATTCTTCAAGCTGCCATCTCTGCTATTTAGCGGTAGGTGAGTGGCTCTCACTCACTATGGCCATTTGTGGAGCCACTGCTCGAAATTGGAATTGTTGGAGCTAATGCTGCTGCTATTTCCAAAAGCAAAATCATTTTCACCTTTTTCCCACCTTCTGATCTCAATTGAATACCTTTCAGAGTCTCTAAATAATAATCCTCAGCATTTATTATTTTATATGCTTTTTCCACAGGATTTTTATAATCTATAGATATGTTTGAGGAAGTAAGAGTATAGGGAAGTTTACCAAAATATCAAAGCACAGACGTCTGCTGGCTGTGGCTGCAAAAATCCTTCTCTTACTGGAATTCTGCCAACTTCAACAGCCAATGAAGGCCAACTCTCATCTCTTTTCTAGACTTAGTGTGTCTTTGCTGGCTACCTCTTTTGTCTCTATTTATTTTTAGAATATAAATCAATATCACACTTTAAGCTACAAATCCTATCAACCCAAATATACTAGACCTTCTATGTTCAAATATCATTTAGTTAATGTTTTTATTTAGGAAGTATTATTTCAATACATTAATCTTCATATGAATTTCATGCAACTGGTAGTAGGATGACCTCCACTCTACAGATGAGAGTTGAGGTAAACAAAGATTGAGCAGTTTGTTGAAGGTCACAGAAATATTAATGGCAGAGCTAGGATTATCAGCCTACACTGTTGACTCCAGAGGCCACACTATAAACCAAGATGTTATGTGGTTCATGGAGTCGGAATGTTTTGTGATTCTATAATGAATTACATATTTTTAATATTTCATAGTATGCATTTCCAACTACTCTCCAGTCTTTTTCCTGTCTCACATTTGCTGAAACCCCTTCCCCAATGTGTGAGCACACATCACACTCTCATTTTTTTTTTTTTTTTTGAAAGGCAGAGTGGACAGTGAGAGAGAGAGACAGAGAGAAAGGTCTTCCTTTTGCCATTGGTTCACCCTCCAATGGCCGCCGCGGCCCGTGCACTGCAGCCAGTGCGCTGCAGCCGACGCACCGTGCTGATCCGAAGGCAGGAGCCAGGTGCTTCTCCTGGTCTCCCATGGGGTGCAGGGCCCAAGCACTTGGGCCATCCTCCACTGCACTCCCTGGCCACAGCAGAGAGCTGGCCTGGAAGAGGGGCAACCGGGACAGAATCCGGAGCCTCGACCGGGACTAGAACCCGGTGTGCTGGCGCCGCAAGGTGGAGGATTAGCCTAGTGAGCCGCGGCGCCGGCCCACACTCTCATCTTTAATACTGGTGAACTTCTGGTAGTTCTCACAACACAAACACATTGTTTTCTACTTGCATTCTTCTACTCAAACTCTTCCCTAGAATGCCTCAACTTACCACATTACCCTGGAGAAAACCTCTTCTATCTTTTAAATCCCTCACATATATTCTAAATAAAATTACTGCTTCTTTTAAATCAATGACGTCTTTGATGCTTGTACAGACTTCTATCAATTTAATTAATATTTATATGTCTATCTCTACTTCTGCTAACATATAATACATGAAATGAAGACAAGGTTTCGATTTCATTTGTCTTTATACTCCTATCACCCAGCAATGTTCCTGGAACACAGTAAACACATTATAGATATTTGTCATGCTTAAGTAAAATCCACTTTGCCATTCCCTCGCCTTAAAAATTTTTCAAAAACTCCATACTGTCTACTCAAACAAAAAGCTTAAAATTCCTTCAGCAATGCAGTAAGTGCTCCTTAATTTGCCAGTAGCTTTCCCCCCAGCCCTCGTTTGTGCTTAAACACAAATAAAAGCACACATCGAAATAAAGCGCACACATCACATTTTGCTCCAGGAAAACTAAACTGGGATGACTTGAAAGCTCCAGAGCAGTTTGTCTGAAGGCACATTCACCATGCTGCATACACGTCCTGTAGTTTCCTGCTTTTGTGTTGTTGATCATACTGTCTTCTCCACCAAGAATTTACCTAATTTTCATTATTCTCTGAAATTCTATTGAGCTTTCAATGCTCCTCAAATGCTACCACCAATGAATTAAATTGTCCTTTTTTGCCTAAATCAGATCAAGTTTAAATTGTTATCTTCTGACCACTCATTATTTTCAACTTTCTCTCACGTGTATATATAACCATGCATCAGTTGCTCCATGAAGGCAGACACCTATTTATCTCTGCATTTTCCATACCATTTCCCCAAAGCATTTTTCCTTGAGAATTGTCCTCAAACAATTAATACATACTGACATAGTAGAGCAGTATTCTGGTGCACATTCTTATTCATTGCTATATAATTATTGGCACATACATTTTATGAATCAATAATGATTAAGGTATAATCAACAATAGAATAAATATCTGTTGCTATTATATTGTATTATTCAGAAAACTTGGAAAAATGAAACCAGAAAGTAATACAAGTGGCTACCATTTTCTAAGTACTTATGGTATGTTACTTCTCCTAGTGCTTGATATACTACTGTAGATTTTATTATACATATTTTATTTTAAATTCTTTTAGTGTCTTAAAACAAATTTGACAGATGTGTAAAAATTGTACATATTTATTGGTTATTATGTGATATTTAGATAAATGTATACATTGTGTAATGTCCAATCAGGGTAAATGTATCTGTCTCTTCAAACTTTTTTAAAAAGATTTAATTATTTATCTGAAAATCAGATTTAGAGAAAGAGAGATCTTTCATCTACTGGTTCACTCCCCAGATGGCTCAATGACCAAGGCTGGGCCAGATTGAAGCCAGGAGACAGGAGCTTCTTCCAGCTCCCCCATGTGGGTGACAGAGGCTCAAACACTTGGGCCATCTTGCACTACTTTTCATAGGACATTACCATGGAGCTGGATGAGAAGTAGAGCAGCTGGAACCTGAATCAATGCACATAGGGGATTCTGGTGTGGCAGGTGGTGGCTTAACCTGCTATGCCACAACACTAGCTCCCATTTCAGACATTCAATATTTCTTTATGGTTCTTACATCCATAATCCTATCTTCTACTTTGTTTCTAATGGAGAAATCAATAGCACTTGAATGTTATCTAAGTTTTCCTACTGTGCAATAGAATTCCAAAGCTTCTTTTTCTTCTCTAGCTATAACCTAGTGCCCATTAGTCACCTCCTTACCTCTTCCATCCCTAATCCCTGGTAACCACCATTATACTTTTAACTTCTATGACATAGCCTGTGTTTTAGAATCTACATATGTGTATTATTATGTAATACATTTCTTCCTGTGTTTAGCTTATTTAATATAATGAGCTCCAGTTCCATCTATGATGTTGCAAATGACAATATTTCATCTTTTTTGATGATTGAATAGGGTTCCAATATGTTCATATACCCTACTGCATTTGTCAGAGAGTGGAAACATACTGTTTTCACTTCTTAGCTATTGTGAATAGTAGTGCAATAAATGTAATACAGAAATCTCTGAGATAGATGGATTTCATTTATACTCTGAAGCAGAATTGACAGATCATATGGCAGTACTATTTTCAGATTTTTTTAGAAAACTCAATGCCATTTTCCACAAAACTACTGATTTATGCTCCCACCAACAGTATGCAAGGTTCTCTTTTCCCCATGTCCTCTCCAGCATTTAATACTTTTTTTTGTTAGAAATAAGGATAACAAGGCTAGAAAGCTTAAGAAACATGCCTAAACTCACACATCTAGGAAACAGAAGAGCCTAGAGTTAAATTCTAGTTGATCTACTGTATATGCATACTATGAAGCTGTATTTTCCTTTTTTTATAAAATGGGAAATATAAGCATCATAAATCCACATATATATATATATATATGTATCATGTTTGATCCTTAGAACAACACTGAAATATGTGCAAGGGATTTTCAAAATGTTCATAGAAAGTATGGTGCAGGCAGAACTGTCAATTTCCTGTTAGAGATGCCACCTGCCTTCTCTTCAAGCCAGCTCTCCTCCCAGGTCTGCTAGGTAATGGAAGTCAACAGGGTGCCTTCCAGGAGAAGGTTCAAACCTCCTTCATGATGTCTCTTCCAGTACCCCATGTGAAGAGATAGATCTGGCTTTCTATATACCTGGCCAGGCCTTAGGCCACCTGATTGTTATCAGGCCCCTCCTTTTAGTTACTATTCAAGATGATTTAAACTTCAAGATGATTTAAACAGCACTTTGCTTAGATTCTCTAATAATGACTCTGTCCTTTGTTTCAGATTTTGTGAATTTAATCTGCTTTTGTGAATTTAATCTTCTCCAGATTTACAACAGTGAAATTCTAGATGGCCACGCACATGAGATTTGAGATAGAAGCAGTTTCTGCAAGCTGGCAGTACGTCCCCATTGAGAAGCCACCTGCTAGAAGCTGGTCTTGACTGCCATTCCCTACTCTGCCCCTTTTCAGCAAGAAGTAGTCAGAACTGTCATCACCCAGTTCCCCTAATAGAAGTTAGGATCCTTTCCTCTGGGAGAGAGGAAATATGAGGAGTCAGGTGGATTGATCCATAGTCAGGATGGTTCTAGTGGAAATTGAGGGTGCAAAATGCTTACTTTCCCCAAAAGTTATAGTAAGCAAGATCAAAAGTGCCTGCCCTGTTTCCTTAGGAGTCTCCAGTCTTATCATGAGAAGGGTAATGGAGTGCAGATTCCTTCTGAGCTCCCAGTTTACTCTATGAGAAATTAGGCATCCCACCCTCCTGATGAATCTTTTTGTTTCATCATGAGCGAGCTATGCAGGATAAAAGATTGCAAATCAGGTTTTTGATGGTTTTGTCTCTGCTTTGAAACTGAATGCAAACGGTTAAGTTTTTTCTTCCCCAAAATTGTGCTTAAAAACCCCACTACTGGGCTGGTGCCATGGCTCACTAGGCTAATCCTCCACCTGCGGCGCCGGCACCCAGGGTTCTAGTCCCGGATGGGGCGCTGGTTCTGTCCCAGTTGCTCCTCTTCCAGTCCAGCTCTCTGCTGTGGCCAGGGAGTGCAGTGGAGGATGGCCCAAGTGCTTGGGCCCTGCACCCGCATGGGAGACCAGGAGGAAGCACCTGGCTCCTGGCTTAGGATCGGTGCAGCACGCTGGCCGTAGTGGCTATTTGGGGGATGAACCAACAGAAGGAAGACCTTTCTCTCTGTCTTTCTCTCTCCTCTCTCTCACTATCTAAATCTGCCTGTCAAAACATAAACAAAAACAAAAACAAAAACAAAAACAAACAAAAAAAACACTACCACCAGCCCTTTGGGATTTACCTCTCTTGGAGCCCCCATCCATGCCACTCTGGAGGCCTCTGAGTCTAATAAACTTTGCTTTTAAATACTTTTTAAAAATGTTTAAAAAAAAAGTGAAAAGAGAAAAGAAGAAAGTATGTATTACCAAAAAAGTGCGTGTTTCAAAATATGTGCAACAAATATTTTAATTCAGTGTTCTACGTACTATTTTTCTTAAGATTTTATTTATTTACTTGATAGGTAGAGTTACAGACAGTGACTGGGAGAGACAGAGAGAAAGTTCTTCTATCTGATGGTTCACTCCCCAGTTGGCCACAATGGCCAGAGCTGCGCCATCCGAAGTCAGGAGCCAGGAGCTTCTTCCTGGTCTCCCATGCGGGGGAAGGGGCCCAAGGACCTGGGTCATCTTCTACTGCTTTTCCAGGCCATAGCAGAGAGTTGGATGGGAAGAGGAGCAGCCTAGACCAGAACCAGCATCCATAGGGATGTGGGCACCACAGGCAGAGGATTAACCTACCTCGCCACAGCACCAGCCCCCTATGTACTATTTTTAAATACCCTCATATTATAAATCATATTTAATGTATCAGGAAACCAATATCCTGACAAATTAATTTTTCAAAAATGCACAAAATCAGTAACTGGTAGAGCTGAAATTTGAACCAGGATTATTTCATGTCCATTTTAACATTAAACTATAAACTGACTTGTGTATAGGTGTTTCTGTTCTTTTTTCTTTTGGAGGTATGAATTATTTGGAGGGTGAAGGCAAGTTGTAACAGGGACATCAGATACATAAGATGCTTTCCTCTGGAAGGTACAGGACATGAAATGCCCCTAAGGGGCTGGTGCTGTGGCGGAGCCAGTAAAGCTGCCGCCTGCAGTGTCAGCATTCCATGTGTGCACTGGTTCAAGTCTCAGCTGCTCCACTTCCAATCCAGCTCTCTGCTATGGCCTGAAAAAGAAGTAGAAGATGGCCCAAGTCCTTGGGCCTCTGCACCCCCGTGGGAGACCTAGAAGAAGCTCCTGGCTCCTGGCTTCAGATCAGCACAGCTCCGGCTGTTGCGGCCAATTGGGGAGTGAACCAGTGGATGGAAGACTTTTCTATCTGTCTCTGCTTCTCCTTTGCCCTCTGCCTTTCAAATAAATAAATCTTAAAAAAAAAAAAAAGAAATGCCCCTAAGCCACAATGCATCATCCATTTCATCCTGCTAAATAATTTCTTATTTTTTGAGTCCCAGTATTGAAGAAATATCTAAAACTGATATCTGATTTATTTTTTAGTCATCTAATTACCTTTAAAAGAATCATTTATGTAAAGATTATTGATCCATATTGGAGCTTATTTTTAATTGTTTTCCCTCTCTTACAATAATGTTTATGCTTAAGTTTATAGGTAAACAGAAAAATAACTCATAACAGGTATATCCACTCAAATTCTCAATTAATGTCTTACATTCTTGGTTTTGGTAGAAATCCTGTGTTCGGTTATTTGCTGACACAGACTAAAGTCATTTTGTTGCTTCTTTTTAATTAATTTATGTTACAGACAGAATTATTGAGAGAAAGGGAGAGACAGATTGAAAGAAATCCATCCACTAGTTCAGTCACCAAATGGCCAAAATGACCAGGGCTGGGACAGGCCAAAGCCAGGAGCCAGGAGCTTTTTCCAAGTCTCCCATAGGTTCAGGGCCCAAGCACTTGAACCATCCTCTGCTGCTTTCCCAGGTGCAATAGCAGAGAGCTGGATCAGAAGTAGAGAGAGGGGCCTGGACGTGAACCGATGCCCACATGGAATGCTGGCACTACAGATAGTGGATTAACTCATGGCACCACAGCACTGGCCCACAACTAAAGTTTTAATGAGCAAAAGCCTCACATTGTCCAGCAATAAGAGGTATGGTAAATACAGGAAGTGATTCTAATTCCCCAGAAGGGAAAGAGAATTGAAACTTCAGGCTGGCCTGGCTCTGAAGCAAGGAGCCAGCCCTCATCTCAATGTGCCAACCATAAAAGTAGATATCCCAGAGAAAGCATAGATGTATATTGGCTCCCACACTAACTTCCTTATCAAAGTAGTGGCCTACTGGTAAAAATAGCAATGATGAAAAATAATACTCCCATGTCCTCATGCTCTTTTACAGTGAATAGTATTAGAGGCTTTGACTTTGAGCTATGCTTCTGAAGTTACACGGCCATAGACCGTAGCATTGCAGGTGGTTGGCACTGCTTCCTGCATCATCAGTTTTTCTGTTTTTGGAAATTGAAAACATTATTTCATATAAAGGCAAATATAGGTGTATTACGGAGTAGACTGAAGAATAGGCATGGAATTTTAAGATGAAACATCAAGTTTCAAATGTCAGGTTTGGGTCAGCTTGTTTGAACTGCTCATCTAGAACCTTGTGAGTTTTCTTTCACTCTACTTTGCCATAGCGGCACTTAAGGCATTAACACATAATTCATTTTATGTTTATTAAATAAACATTTTTATTAATTTTACATTATGATGATTTCATGGTATAAGGTAGGTATTTTATATTTCTACTTCTTGTCCTTCCAACATGCAACTGTAAAACATTCAAAGCTCTCAGGACTCTAAGACCAAATGGGAGAGTGGGCTCTCCAAGAAGATGACAGCTTAACAGTACTCCATTTTTGTGTTTCCTGGGAATGCTCCATTCTCTAAACCTTCCTTGTCATTTTCCCCCACATCTTGGATTAACCTACTTGTTGGGATCTGTAAATTGTCTTGGATGGTGTATGTGATCAGCTGACAGTTGACAATGGCACACTCTTTTGGACTTTAGTTCATCTGAGTTAATACTCAGTAGTGACCAGTAATTATGTCAACATTCTCAGTTTTCTTTCATAATTTTATCTTAGAAATTATATCTTGAGTGACATCCAATCATTGTAGCATATGGCATATCACAGTTCTCTTACACCTTCTCTGCTAAGGCACTTAGACCTTCAACGTACATTTGCTCTCTTCAGTTTGTGCTGTACAAAACAGCATTAGGGAACAGCATTAGAAAGTGATTTAGTGCATGCATTCTGATATCAGCTGGCCTGACTTTAATTCCAGCCCTTCCATTGAAAAGAACTTTGTTTAACCTTTCTAGTAGCAATTTGTTACTTGTATAATGTATATGAGTCTTATACCTATGAGACTGAAGTGAGAATTAAACAGTGATATAAAAAACTACTCAGTCCTTAATTTAGAATGTGCGATCAAAAATGATTATTATACTTGTTATTATTGCTATCACTATTTTTTTTAATGTTTTAATCAAGAAAACTTCAAAAACCCTTTGGTATAGAGCAGACACTAAGGTCAAGATTTCAGCACAATAAAATCTTGTTCATGCCCCCATTGAATCACTAGCTACTTTAAGGAATTAATATTTCACTCATATTACCCTAAATTAACTTATGTGTGTTTGTAATTTTCAGGTATAGAATAAAGTTATATGTACTCATTTATGTCTGGCTTCCTTTTCCCCATATTAGATTGTGATTCCTTCTTGTTTCTGCCTACAGCAGCAATTTGTTCATTTTGTTTCCGAGTTGCATCAAAATAAAATGTTTTATTCATTCTTTTGTTGATAGTCATTCTACCATTAAATGATAGCATTCATTTCTGGTTTGGGATTATGATGAATAATGCTACTATGTATATCACTTATGTCTTTTGTTGTCATTGTTTTTAGTTTTATATCTGCTCTAGAATTGCAGGGCCATAAAATGCATATTTTCAGCTTTAGTAGACACTACAAAACATTTTCCCAAAGTAGTTGGTCTAATTTACACCTCCACTAGCAATTTATGAGAGTTGGAATTGTTCCCCATCTACACAATTTGTATTGTCAATTTTTAAGCCATTCTAAGAGACTGTGGAGCTTTCGAGGGTAGAAATAAATTTGCATTGAACTCCATTCAGAATGCTTATAGCCAGTCTAATATAGCCAATCTCATGTTCCGTTTGTTCAAATTTTTCACTAATATTTCCATTGTACTCTATTTTTTATGTTTTAATTCAGATTTTGTATATATTCTGAATCTCAATCTTTTGTAAAATATGTGTACTGCAAATGTGGTTATGTGTTCTGTGGTTGTGATTGTCATGCCATCAATGCCAATTTTTGATGAATAGGTTTCAAAATTAAAATGGAATCCAATTTTCTATCATTTCCCTTATGATGAATGCTTTTCATTTTTTATTTTGAAAATATTTGCCTATCTCAAGGCTTCATATATTAGGAGAATTTATTATTTTAAACCTCATATTCAGATATATAAATAATATACCAATTATACTTATATATGTGAATTAGAGATCAATGTCAACTGGTCTGTAATTTATCTTATCATGCCCTTCACAACTTTTGTTTTCGATGTACTATTGGTCTCATAAAACAACTTGGGGAAATAAAAGTATATATGATCATCCCAATTACTCCTGAAACTGATGCTCTTTCTTTTTTTCTTGATCAGTCTTGCTAATAAATGAACATTTTATTTATTTTAATAATGAATTAACTTTTGTGACCTCCTTTGTTGTATGTTAGTTTTTATTTCATTGATAATTCTCATGTTGTCACTATATCCTTTTTTTACCATATTTTGTGAATATTTTGGTTTTCTTCTGCAGCCTTTGAGATGGTATAAATTTAATTCCAGCTCTTTATTGCCCAATTCATAGATTTATATCTAAATACTTTCCTTTAATTGCCCTTCACATATTTTGATGAGTGACATTTTAATATAATTTATTCAAAATAATTCTAATTTTCATTTTGAAATAACCTATGAGTTATTTATAAGTCTGATTTAACTTCAAAGTACATGGGGATTTTCTTGCTCTCTTTTATTATTAGGTACTAGTTTAATTTTTCTGTTGTCAGCGAATTCTTTGAATTATCATAAGACTTTCTGTGAACATAATAATTGGTCACTTTTGGTAAATGTTCCATGCATATTTGAATATATTGTTTTTCATGTTTTTGTTGATGCTGTGCTTTTAACATGTAAATTAGGATATTTTGCTAATTATGGTATCTGAATCTTCTATCCCTTATTAATTTCTTCAGTGTATTTTTCTCTCCATTTGCAAGGTGTCTGGCATGTAACAAATCTTCCCAGGCAGACGAATCAATTAATTCACAAGCTTTTATTGGGATTCTGCTCTCAGGGGAGGTTCACCGGTCCCAACAGAGTGGAAGTCGCGCGTTAAAGGTTGGGAGGGCTCCTTTTATAGATACAGGGTGTGGGGGTTAAAGTTTGGGGCAGGTCTGATCCTCATTGGTTGACCTTTAGGCACCCGTGGGGACCTTGACAAGGACTTTTCTTCCCCGGAAGTGCAGGTAGGGACTCTCCATTCCCAGAAGTATAGGCCTTCTCTCCTTGCGGATTCCAAAGCTACCACATTTATGACAGAGGTATGATAAAAATTTCTAGTTATAATCATAGGTTTTCTTATTTCTTTCATAATTCTGCCAACTTTTCCTATAGATAGTTTAGATCCATTTTGTTAATTGTGCATAATTTATGGAATATTATCTTTTTATTGAGTTAACCCTTTTATTATGAAAACTCTCTTTCATCCTAGTAATAACTTCTTGCCAGTTGCAGGTTTTACAGCATATCTTTTTCATCATTTTACTTTTGATCTTAATCTGCTTTTATTCCAGTAGTAAAATTTTTCATTATAACTGGACATTTTATACAGACAAGGAAAATATTAACTTATTCACATTTCATTTACCAAATGTAGTAAACTGTTTTTCTTTGCTTCATCTCTTCTCTATTCTTTTTCTTTTCTTCTATTTGTTATGTCAAGTATGTTTCATTAATTGTTCCCATACGGGGCTTTTTTTTTATGGTTCTAGTGATTTTCTTACAAATAAACAATAAGTATGCTTGACTTGGTGCACCCTGCTTTAGTCCATTTTCCATTTTGTAGACAAAACAAAGACTTCAGAATAATAACTGTTTCACCTCACTCCCAGCTTTTACATTATTATAAGCATACATTGCAGTTATTCCTATTATTAACTTACACAAATGTGGTATCTGTTATCCAATTATCTAATTATTGTTTTCCAGCTCCAAATCCATCCCTTTTTGCTTGCTTTGTCATACTCAAGTTGTACCCTCCGAATGTTTCCCCCACCCTAAGAGCAATGTTCAACTTTGTCAATAGAAGACATTGTAGTGATAGTGGAAGACAATGACAACAAAGAAAAGTTAAATGTTTAAGATTTTGTTTCGTATGGGAGCCCTGCAAACTTCACAGGTCAGTTTCAACCACACCTTCAGACCTTGCTCTCTTCACTCAAAGGTCATTTCTTTTCTTTTTGATTTTTAACAAAAGATGTATTTATTTATTTGAAAATTGGAGTTATCGAGAGAGAGAGAGAGAGAGAGAGATTCTGCATCCCCCAGTTCACTCCCAAGACGGCTGCAATTACTGGGCCAGGTTGAAGCCAGATACTAGGAGTTTCCTCCAGGTCTCTCACATGGGTACCAGGAGCCCAAGTTGTTCAGCCATCTGCTGCTGCTTTTCCAGACCATTAACAGGAAGCTGGATCTGAAGTGGAACAGCCAGGACACGGAATGGTACCCACCTGGGATGTCACAGATAGTGGCATTACCCACTACACCACAATGCCAACCCCTCAACAGCCAGTTCTAAAGTCTTCAGATGTAGTTTTCTCTCTTAACCCTTTCTCCCACCCCAGTGGCTGCTTCTGAGAAGATCCAATGTAATGTTTACACAGCAACACTGGACACATTTCCTAATGATCTTTTCTCTGTATATGTCAGATTAGTCTGTCTACATTTTCTTGCAATGGGACAACATTTCTAAATCAAGTTCTACCCTGTTCCTTTAAACATCTCTTCACAGCTGTGGGACAGCATGTTCCTGTTGCCCTCTCTGAAGAAGTCTGAAGCTCAGCTTTGGAATTAGGAAGCCGTCACTCGAGTCTTCAGTTCCATTATTTTCTATTCTCCAATAAATCTTGAAACATCAGATGTTGTATGATTGTTTTGTGTGCCACTTCCTTGTACGGATCCCTCAATATTCTGTTAGTAGTTAGCTATCACTTATAAATGAGCAATTTTTATGTTATATTTTCCCTGAACTAATAACTGGTTTGGTATCTGACTGCTGACTGGATGCCAGCTAATATACTTAAAATTCAAGGAGTGTTTTCCATTTTCATCATTCCTGATGCTCTCTTTTCATTTTTACATTTCTTTGATTCCATCTGAGATAATTTTCTTTCTGTCTAAAGAGCATGCTTCAGGATTTTTTGAACTCCTTGTCTGCAAACAATAAATTATCTAAATCGTTATCTAAAATGAATTTATTTTGCATTACTTACTAGTGAATAATTTTGTACTATGTGGAATCTGATTTGACAGTTATTTGTTTTCAGCACTTAAACAATACATCTTTAAAATTTGGTTTCTTTTGATGAGTCAGCTGCCAATCTCAGTGATTTTTTGAAGGTAATGTGCTTTTTTGCCTTTTGCTTTTAAGGATTTTAATTTTCTTTGTATTTTAAAGATATTACTATTACATGACTATGAATGATATTCACTCAGAGTTTATAGAAATCATATGGACTCAATGTTACTTATGGGCTTTAGAAAGTTCTTAGCCACTTTAAAAATATTACTTGTGCCCCACACTCATTTGTTTCTTGTTTCTGTGATATCAATTATTTTTACTTTAAATCTTTTCATCGTGCCCTTTTACTCATTTGTGTTTTCATATTTTTTTATTCCTCTCTGTGCATCAGTTCGAAAATTCTTGTTAACTTGTCTTTTAATTTATTATTGCTCTCTTACGCCTGTTTTAATTTGTTGCTATACAAATCTACCAGGTTTTATTTCTTCCATTATGTTCTTTATACCACACATTATTTCCATAAGATCCTATTTTCTACAGAGACCTGTATTTGCTCTCCAGGTTTTCCTCTATGTCCATGAGTACATTAATAACTTCTGTTATAAGAGCCTTTCTCTCCTTCATAGTAACTCACATTTTTCTCAAAACACCGAGTCCATGTCAGCCAGTAAAAAGTGATTGGCACAGCTGCCGGTCTTAAGACTCAGGGGCAAGGCTAGCTGACTAAGGCCAGATCAATCCCTTGGAACTGGGCTTCTATCCTAACCCCTCCCCTCCCTCTTGCATGGATCAGCCCTTCGCATGGGACTGGAAGAAGGCCTAGAGACAATTGATGGATTCTGGCTGGGGCTACTCTCCAGTATTTTCAGGTCTCCTGGCTGGGCACCAGGCTCTGATTGTTGGAATGGTGTTGGGCTGTGAAACACCTCCCCTCCCTCTTGCGTGCATTGGCCCTTCGTGTGGGCCTGGAAGAAGGCCTTGAGACAACTGATAGATTCTGGCTGGGGCTACACAGTTTCCAGCAGGGAGCCAGTCCCCTGCAATTTCGGAGCCCTCAGCGGCTGGAAAGCCAGAGACTCCACTCCTCTTGCTTCTCATCTCAGCTCTGGGAATGTTGGTCATGGCCCAACTCAAGTTCCTTTCGTGGGAATCAGCCCGACATATGGACTGGGAGAAAGGTTTAGTGTAACCTTGAAATTCAGGCCAGGTCCCCTCCCTGGCATTTTTCAAGGACTCCCTGACTGGACACTAGATCCAATGGCCTATTAGGATGTTGGCTGAAAACTGCATTCTGTTCTTCCTTCCCAGAGATTAATCTGTTGGTGAGACTGGGCGCAGTCTGGAGTGTGGCCATGGGCTCCGGGCTCCATGCCTCAGTGAGATTTTCCTTTACCTCAGATCTCCACAGATCTCTCTCTCTCTCTCTCTCTCCCCCTCCCCCCTTTCTCTCTGCTTCTCTAAATGCTTTCTATAACCCATCAAGTCTCCACAATTTCTACAAACTCTATTTGCTGGTCTCATTAGTGCGTATTTCCTAGATATTTTGTTTGTTAGTTCTGGATTAAAGTCTAACTATCACATTTGCATACAGGCAGTCTATCGATCTAGACTGCCATTAGCTGCAGTCCCCACGTGGCATAAACGAGTCTCAGCACGTCTCTGGTACCCCCACCTTCCTTCTCCAGTCTGCCCTTTTAGGTACCCACTGTCAGCTAACTCGGAGGAGTTTTACTGGGGAGAATTACATTCCCCCCACTCTGCTTCTTTGGGTTTTGCTCTCTTGGAAGCCACTCTGGCTAGAGGTCCTTGATTCTAATAAATACTTTTAAATTTCTTTACTGTATGCTTGGAAATTCTTCTTTCATGTAAGACAAAGAACCGAGGTAACAATAATTTCTCTGCCGCCATTTTCCCACAACAAAAAGAGACACCCATTCCTTATTCCTGTTATTAAGGGAAAGGCATTTGATACCAGAAATGAGCCCCTAAAATATATATCAAAATGTGGCCGCTTAGAGTTCCCCAGAAGTGCCATCTGGGATGCCACATGTGTTACCAGAATTTGGGGTGCCATTCAATATCACCATATGCTTATTAATAAATCCGCAATACTGGCTGGTGCTGTGGCTCACTAGGCTAATCCTCCACCTGTAGCGCCGGCACCCCGGGTTCTAGTCCCAGTTGGGGCGCCGGATTCTGTCCCAGTTGCTCCTCTTCCAGTCCAGCTTCAGAAATATTTAGGTCAGGGCTGGGTAATTAGCCGAGTTGTTAAGACTTTGGTAAGATGTTAAGACTGTTAGAACACCTGGGTCCAGTCCTAGCTTTGCTCAAGATTCCAGCTTCTGGAAGGCAGCACATTCAAGTAGTTGGACACCTGGGACACCAGGATTGAGTCCCCAGTTCTCAACTTTGGTCTGTTTTAGCTGTAGTTGTTGTTGACATTTGGAGAGTGAAACATAGGTTGGGAGCTCTTTGTCTCTCTCAAATAAATAAATAAACTTTAAAAATAAAAAAAAAACAACTTCTGTTATAATGTTTGATCTTATAATTCCAAAATCTGGATCATATGTGGGTCTAATTCTATTATAAAATTTCTTGACAATTTAGTCTTGCTTTCTGAAATGCTTGCTAATTATTGATTCAACATCAGGAGATTTATAAAATCATTAAAGTATCTATTTTTTGTTTTAATTTCTAAAGTTTTATTATCTTCATAATAAAGCAGAAATTTTATATCTAACAAAATTTACTCTGATATTTGTTTTTCTGTTTGTGTGTTTCTTTATAAGCAGTAATTCTAGAATCCAATGTATAACTAAATTCACTATAATAATTCACTACATATTCACTACTGGGTTTTTCAATTTATTTTGACATCTTCTAAAACCTTTCTATATAAGAGTGCATGGGAAATATTTTTGGAAAGATTGTAGAAATAAATCTCCAGTAAATACTATGTTTATTGATGGAGTCAATTGCATTTGGAAGAGAGCTGTTTTGTCCTGAGGCACTCATGATATAAATATAGAACACATAATTATTTCTAAAAACTAACAGTTGTTATTAAAATGAAAAGTCTGCCAAACAATTTAAATTTTTATAGACCTTGTTAAGTCAGTAACATGCAGGTCACAGCAAGGTATTTAAAGTCTAGGAATATGTCTCCAGCACTTAATGTCTTAAAGCCAAAGAACTACATATTGCAAAAAACACTTGTGGAGAAAAAAATCTTTAAACAATAGTATAGCCACATGACTGTGGAAAAAAACAGAAGTATTAGAAGAAGGAGAGAGAGAATGAGGGAGAGAGAAAGAGACAGAGACAGAGTTAGAGAGGGAAAGAAAGAGAGTACATAACAAAAGGTAATTTTCCAATAAATTTTATATTCTACTATTGTGGGAGAATTATATTTAGTCAGCTTTCTCTAAATAAAACAGAATAAATAAGTATGCTGATTGTAATTAAAATTACAAAGAAAAATTAAAAATTAAATTACAATTTAATTAAATTTAATTAAAATTAAAAGAACAAAAATTAAAATAGCAACACCAGGGCATGAAGTTAGCAGGCAACAAGAAAGACTTCAAGTTTCAGTCTGGAAGAAGGTGTTTTCTTCCTGTGTTCTAGTTATATGTGTACACCTCTTGTGAGTGTTAATAAGTAGCACATTTTATAAATAATGCTGTCTGCCTAGGTTAATTCAGCTAGCACCACTGCTGCAGGATTTTTAAGTTTATTTATGATTTTTGTTGTTGGAGAGACAGAGAAAGAAAGAGAGAAAGAGTTGGCTGGTTCATTCTCCAATGCCTGCAACAGACAGAGCTGACTGAGACTGAAGCTAGGAACTAGGAACTCTATTTGGGTCTCCCACACTGGTAGTGTCCCAAGTACTTGAACTATCATCTGCTGTACTGGATGCACACTAGCAGGAAGCTGGATCAAAAGCAGAAGTAAGGTTTGAATACAGGCACCTTGATATATAAAACAGGCATCCCAAGCACTGGCCAAATCTGTTACTGGATAATACCTATTCCATTTATTAAAAGTTTATTTATTTGTTTATTTATTGAGATTTAAAAGCAAGATTTATTAGAGTCAAATAATAATAGAGTGGCATGAAGGGGGGGTGCTCCAGGAGAGGCAAAACCCGAAGAGACTGGTGGTAGTGGAGTTTTAAAGCACGATATTGGAGAAAAAAAAACTTGACAATCGCATTGACATTCAGTTAAAAGGTAGGAACAAAACTTATCAAAAGACCAGATTTGCAATCTTTTACCCTGTCTGGCTTGATTATGATAAAACAAAAGAGCCATCAGAATGGTGGATACCTAATTTATTTTACAGTAAACTGGAAACTCAGAAGAGTGGCATTACCACTCCCGTGCTATTCTCATGATAAGATTGGAAGTTGACCAAGGAGTGGGGTAGGGACTTTTAACTTGATAAAGATAACATTTTGGGGGAAGAAAGCATTTTGCATCCTCAATTTCCACCAGGACCACCCTGACTGCCTATTAACCCATGTGACTCCTCACATTCCCTACACCCCAGAAGAATGGGCCCTAACTTCCTTTAGGGAGCATAGGATGATGACCACTCTGGCTTCTTCAAGCTGAGGAGGAGCAGAGGAGCAGTCAGATAAGGTTCCAGCAGCAGATACGGGATGTGGTGCCAGCTTGCAGAAACTGCTTCCATCCCAGGTTTTGTGTGCATGGCCATCTACGATTCCAGTGTTTCAAGTCTGAGAAAACAAATCCAGCAAGAAGATTAAACTCCCAGGATCTGAAACAAAGGGCAGAGTCATTAGTAGAGGACCAAAGAAAGGAGCTGTATAAACCATGAGGAAGATTGCTCATTGGGAGGCAAATAGAAACTGACAGAATGGACTTGATAATAATCAGTTGGGCTTTCAGGCCTAGCCAGGTATGAGATCCAGACCTATCTATCTCTTCAAATGAGGTACCAGAAGAGAAATCCTAAGGAGGGGTGAACCTTCTTATGGAAGGCACCATTACCTAGCTGGCCTGGGAGGAGAGTGGCCTGAATAGAAAGTAGGTGGCCTCCCTAAAAAGAAATTTGCAGTTCTGACCCTAGTTGGCCATCCCTTCAGCAGTGGTGGTTACTTTGGAAGTTGGGCTGAGTGAAGTGCTTTTTGCAGCTCAAAGCCAACACAGTCTGTGGCTCTGACCCAGGAGTCTGTCAACGGAAGTTCTGTTTCCACTGACCCAACTCTTGGCTGGTAGAGCTGCTAGGGCTCTTCATAAGCTTACTTCCACTGAAGCCCTGGTTTTCCACATAGAAAACTAATGCCATTTGCAGTGGACTAGCCTGCTGGGTCTCCTTGATGGCGGATCACTGTGTAGAGCAGCCATTAAGTGGCCTGACACCTATCTTTACATTGCATCTGCTGCAAAGCTTTCTCTTCCTCTTGATTTCTGTTAAAGCAGACCAGAGGAAACCTTTAAGAGGATACAAGTCAAGGGGCTACTCCATCCCATCTCTAATCTTTGGTGGCCCAAGCTAGAAATCTATAGTCACAGGCATGTTCTGACAGTGGTTTTTCTGTGAGGTAGACAGTGCCCATGAGGAAAGCTATATCTTCACTTTAAAACTTTTTCTCCCTTCATTTAGTTTGAAAAAAGAGGTTTTGTCTGTTTACTGTGCCCATGCCAAAGTAAATCTAGCTGCGAAATTGTAATTTAAGCACTCATTTTGGCTATGCTATTATCATAGAAATAGCATCCCTTTTATAATATCATCCATTTTATAAGGTCTAAAGATCAAACTGCATCACAGTGGAGAGTCATTCAGAAGAGAATCAGTTTCCCACTTCGAGGAGTGTAGAGAAACTAGGGGGCAAGTCAGGCTTACCAGATCACTTACTGTCAGTAACTTAATAGCAAGTGAAAATTTAACAAACAATCCTAACTGTTAAATAACAAATTACAAAAACATTTATCATAAGGTCTAATGCCTTATATAAATTTCAAGACAAGAATACATGTATTTGAAAACATCTCTTAAATATCTAATGCAGTGTGTAACTTGTTTGACTTGCAAACCCAAGTACAAACATGTCAATGACTTAAACATTTTTAGTTTCTTTCTATCAATAAATTTAAAACATCTGATACAGAGATTTATTTAGGTCATTTGAACCAAAAAGTTAATTTGTCATTTTAAATTTCTGAACAATATTTTACCTGTAAGAATAGAAATAGTTAAAACAGAGCTCTTAATAAATGTTTCCATGCAGACATACAATATTTATACATGTATAACATAACATACAAGAAAGTTTATTTACACTGATGTAAGTTTTTGCCACCCACCCTCTCTTCTGTGATCTAGCAATTTAACTATTTCTATAATAACCTATAGAGTAAGAGCTGCCCCAGATATCTCAGTTTTCAAACACTGGGCTTTGATCCATATGTTATTGGTTATAGTAGACTATGACAGTGGCAATTCTGTTCATTATGCAATGATATCTGTCTCTTCATATGTCCAGTAGATGCCTGACCTGCTTTTCAGTAAATCTAAGATTATGTCCATGACAGGTGCAATTACGATTGGGTATGAGATAGTTGATTGCTAGCTTTAGGACTTAAAAAATGTTAAACTTTGGTGAGAGAAAGGAAAAGTAGATGATTACATGAGAGACACTCAGTATGACTTGTTAAACAATCTTAAGTATTGCTTATTGAAATTGTATACAAAGCCTTCTTTCTGCTCCATGGACCTAAATGAATGGATTTCAAGACATCTCAATCACAAAAATCATTACCCTATAATTAGGTAATTGTTTACTTTTTAAATTATCATTTCAGAATAGAAATGGTATTTTTAGGAAAACACAGGAAAATGACAAAGCCAAAACACTGCATTTTAAGTATTTCTATTCAGATCTTCAGATGCTGTATTCTATCTACCACTCAATTTGTTTTATGTGTTTTATCAACAATCAAGCTTTGACTGAATTTAAGAATTATATATTTAGTATTAAACAAAAGTATTGCAATGTTTCTGGGGGAAAAATCTTAATGGCACCCTAAGTGGGCACTACCATTTGATATTTCACTGTTGAAGCTTGCTGTGTTAGTTTCACTCCACCCAACTTATTCTATTCAAGAAAGTGTACCAGGCACAGAGAGAAAAGATGAGCACTAGTCTCTGCCAGGAAGAGAAGAGACACAAACCTGCAGGAGGATCTGCTGATTTAGTTTACATATGGATGTCAGGCTTTCTAACTTCCCTTTCAGCTTCACAGGAATGGAATTTTTAGATATCTCATGAGATTATGGGTCAAACAGAGTAATTAGTCAAAATAAATATAAATACCTAACTTTGCTTCCTCATTTTTAATATTTACAGAGTTTTTGTCCAGTTAAAGGAGTAAAGATAACCTCTTTCTTCATAAATACAAGAAAATGTGACCCAGAGATAAAGTAACTTACAGACCATTTTTAAAATCTTTTCTTCAAAGCATCGGTTGTGTGAGATTTTCTGGATTAAAAAAATTCTAATCCAAATAATTTTATAAAATAATGCTTATTAACTTCTAAAGTAGACAATCCCAACACACAGAGCATATAAAAATATTTGAGAATTCTTCTAATTTAAAAAGTCTAGTAACTTTAATTTATTTTTCTCAAACTTAAGCCACAGAGACTGCTTTATAATATAAAGATATCATCAAAGTTTGTGAGAAAATGGAGTTTAATAATAAGTTTATTTAGGTACAAAACATTTTTAAATCCATGAAAAACTGTTTCATTTTAGGCATTTTCCACAGACTTTTTGAAGTACCTGCAGAATCCCAAAAAATACATTAGAAAATTGTGAAATAACCAGAGTATCCCCAGCAAAGTAAATAATACTGAAATATCTATTTTCAAGCATGGGGCTTTCCACTATCTACTCCTGCCAGGCCAAGTAATGAAAAGAAGGCAAAGTTAAGGGCCAACATTGTGGCATAATAGATAAAGCTACTTCCTGCAACACCAGCATCCCAGATGGACATAGGTTCAAGTCCTAGCAACTCTGCTTTCAAAACAGCTCCCTACTGATGGGCCCCTGCAAACAACATGGGATACCAGGATGATGCTCCTGGCTTCTGACTTCAGTCGGCCCAAGCATTGGCCATTGTGGTCATCTCAGGAGAGAACCAGTGGTTGGAAAATCTGTGTGTGATGTGTGTGTGTGTGTGTTTGATCCCTTGCTATAACTCTGACTTTCAAATCTATAAATTGTAAATAAAAAAACATAGTAAAGTTAGGGTCCTCACATTGTGATTCAGCCCATGGCATGAGTTTTGTTAAGACAAGAATCCACAAGGTGGGATGTTGATTAGAACACACCAAAATGGTGGTTTTTCAGGGAGATAAACAAAACAGATAAATCTCTAGCCAGACTAACAAAGAAAAAAAGAGAAAATACTCAAATAAATAAATTTTGTGATGAAAAGGAGACATTACAACCAACACCAATGAAATACAAAGGATCATAAGAAGCTATGATGAAGAATTATAGGCTAATGGCTGGCACTGTGGCATAGTACGTAAAGCCACAGCCTGCACTGCCAGCATTGAGCCCTGGCCACTCCATTTCTGATTCACCTCTCTGCTATGGTCTGGGAAAGTAGTAGAAGATGGCCCAAGTGCTTGGTCCCCTACACCTGCGTGGGAAACCTGGAAGAAATTCCTGGCTCCTGGGTTTGGATCTGTACAGCTGTGGCAATTGCAGCCTTCTGGGGAGTGAACCAGCAGATGAAAGATCTCTCTCTCTCTCTCTCTCTCTCTCTGCCTCTGCCTCTTTGTAACTCTGCCTTTCAAATAAAATAATTTTTTTAAAAAAAGAACTATAGGCTAATAAACTGGAAAAATGCAAAGAAATGGATAAATTCCTGGATTCATAAAATCTATCAAGTTTAAATCAAGAACATACAGACAGTCTAAACAGAGCCATAACAAACAATGAGAATGAAGCAATAACCAAGTCTAACATCAAGGAAAAGTCTGGGACTTCATGGCAAAACCAAAGACATGACATGAAACTACTGACCTGTATCCTTAATCAACATAGGTGCAAAGACCCTCGACAAAATACTAACAAATCAAATCCAAAAACATATCAAAGAGATCATACATCACAATGAAGTGGCATTTATCCTGGAAAGACAAGGATGGTTCAACATTCATAAATCATATCAATAGAATGAAGAACAAAAACCATATGGTCAGCTTAATAGATGAGAAAAAGCATTGGATAAAATTCAACACTCCTTCAGGATAAAATGCCTCCACAAATTAGGTGTAGAAAAAACATTCCTCAAAATTATGAAGGTTATATAGTACAAGCCAACAGCCAAGATTATACTGAATGAGGAAATGCTAAAAAGAATTGTCCTCAGGTCTGGAATAAGACAAGGATGTACACTTTTGGCACACTTATTCAATATACTACTGGAAATTTTAGCAAGAACAATGAGGGAGGAGAAAGATAAAGGGCATCAAAATGGGAAAAAATAAAGTCAAATTATCCATTTTGCCGATTATATGATGTTGTACATGGAAAAATCTACACACTCTACTAAAAAACTGCTAGAATTGATAAATCAATTAAGTAAATTTGTAGGTTATAAAGTAAATATACAAAAAGCATTAGCTTTTTTGAATGCTAGTGATTAACTCACAGAGAGATAAATGAAGAAAGAAATGCTATTCACAATAGCCACAAAAATTCAAAAATTTAGGAATAAATTTAACCAAAGAAGTGAAATCTCTACAATAAAAATTATAAAATAATGATGAAAGAAATCATCAAGGACACAAGAAAATGGAAAGATATTCCTTGCTCATGGGTCAGAAGAATCAATATCATTAAAATGTCTATATTGTCTAGTACAAGCCACAGACTCAAGGCAATCCCTATCAATATACTAACAACATTCTTTACAAAACTAGAAAAAGCATCCTGAAATTCATAAAAAATAACAAAAGACCCAGAATTGCCAAAGCAATCCAGAATAAGAAAAAATCAAGCTGGAGACATCAAAATATCTTATCTGATTTCAAAACATTCTATAAAGCTATAGTTATTAAAACAGCATAGTACTTGAATAAAAACCAATACAAAGATCAGTGGAACAGAATAGAAAGGCATGAAATTAATCCACATACATACAGCCAACTGATTTTTGACAAAAAGGCTCAGATCTTATAGTGGAGTAAGGCTAGTCTCTTTCTATAAATAGTGTTGGCAGAAACAGATTTATATATGTTGAAGAATGAAATTAGATCGACACCCCTCACCATGTACAAAAATAAACTCAAGATAAATATCAAGCATCTAAAACCAATCCCTGGAGTAAGGACAGTCTATTCAATAAATGGTGCTGGGAAAACTGGATTTCCACATGCAGAATCATGAAGCAAGACCCCTACCTTTCACCTTACACAAAAATTCACTCAACATGGATTAAAGACTTAAATCTATGACATGATACCATCAAATTATTAGAGAGCATTGGAGAAATCTTGCAAGATATAGGTACTGGCAAAGACTTCCTAGAAAAGACCCTGTAGGTGCAGGCAGTCAAAGCCAAAATTGGGATTACATCAAATTGAGAAGTTTCCGTACTGCAAAAGACACAATCAGGAGAGTGAAGAGGCAACTGAGAGAATGGGAAAAAATATTTGCAAACTACACAACAGATAAAGGGTTGATAACCAGAATCTACAAAGAAAACAAGAACTCCACAACATCAAAACAAACAACCCACTTAAGAGATGGGCCAAAGACCTCAACAAACATTTTTCAAAAGAGGAAATCCAAATGGCCAACACACACATGAAAAAATGTTCAAGATCACTAGCAACTCTTAAGTTTAGTAAGGAAATGCAAATCAAAACCACAATGAGGTTTCACCTCACCCCGGTTAGAATGGCTCACATACAGAAATCTACCAACAACAGATGCTGGCGAGGATGTGGGGAAAAAGGGACACTAACCCACTGTTGGTAGGAATGCAAACTGGTTAAGCCACTGTGGAAGTCAGTGTGAAGATTCCTCAAAAACCTGAATATAACCCTATCATACAACCCAGCCATCCCACTCCTTGGAATTTACCCAAAGGAAATGAAATTGGCAAACAAACAAGCTGTCTGCACATTAATGTTTATTGCAGCTCAATTCACAATAACTAAGACCTGGAACCAACCCAAATGCCCATCAACAGTAGACTGGATAAAGAAATTATGGGACATGTACTCTATAGAATACTATACAGCAGTCAAAAACAATGAAACCCGGTCATTTGCAACAAGATGGAGGAATCTGGAAAACATTATGGTGAGTGAATTAAGGCAGTCCCAAAGGGACAAATATCATATGTTCTCCCTGATCGGTGACAACTAACTGAGCACCAAAGAGGAATCCTGTTGAAGTGAAATGGACACTATGAGAAACAGTGACTTGATCAGCTCTTGTCCTGACTATTGATATACAATGTAATACTTTATCCATTTTAGTATTTTTTTTTTATTTTGTTCTAGTACTGTTGGTTGAACTCTGTAATTCATCACAATTATTCTTAGGTGTTTAAATTTAACTGAAAAGTGATCCCTGTTAAATATAAGAGTGGGAATAAGAGGGAGAGGAGATGTACAATTTGGGACATGCTCAAGCTGACTTGCCCCAAATGGTGGAGTTAGAAACATACCAGGAGATTCCAATACAATCCCATCAAGGTGGCATGTACCAATGCCATCTCACTAGTTCCAATGATCAATTTCAGTCCACAATTGATCACACTGAAAGGTCTAAGAGTCAAAAGGATCACACAAACAAGACTAGTGTCTGCAAATACTAGTTGATAGAATAAAAACGGGAGAGAACGATCCATCATGGGAAGCGGGATACACAGCAGACTCATAGAATGGCAGATGTCCAGATGTCCTAAATAGCACTCTGGCCTCAGAATCAGCCCTTAAGGCATTTGGATCTGGCTGAAGAGCCCATGAGAGTAGTTCAGGCATGGAAAGCCAAGACACCCTGGGAAAAAAAAAAAAAAGAAGACCTAAATGGAAGATATCTGCAAGTGAGATCCCAGTGGAAAGAATGGGGCCATCAAAGGAGGTACCTTTCTGAATGGAGGAGAGAGCTTCCACTTTCACTATGACCTGTCGGAATAAGATCAAAGTCAGTGAACTCAAAAGGCTTCCATAGCCTTGGCAACTCATGACTAGAGCCTAGGGAGATTTCTGACGCCATAAACAAGAGTGTCAATTGTTAAGTCAACAACAGGAGTCACTGTGGACTTACTTCTCATGTGGGATCTGTCCTTAGTGTGTTGTCCAATGTGAAGTAATGCTATAACTAGTACTCAAACAGTATTTTTCACTTTGTGTTTCTGTGTAGGTGCAAACTGATGAAATCTTTACTTAATCTATACTAAATTGATCTTCTGTATATAAAGAGAAATGAAAATGAATCTTGATGTGAATGGAATGGGAGAGGGAGTGGGAGATGGGAGGAGTGCGAGTGGGAGGGAAGTTATGGAGGGGGGGAAGCCATTGTAATCCATCAACTGTACTTTGGAGATTTATATTTACTAAATAAAAGTTAAAAAAAAGAAAAAAAGATAGATAAACATTTTAAATTTAAGACCTGAGACTATAAAGTTGCTGGAAGAAAACTTAGGGGAAATACCTAAAGACATTGATGTAGGGTATGACTTCTAGGATAAGATCCCCAAAGCATAGGCAACAAATGAAAAACTAAACAAATGGACTATATCAAACACTGAAACTTTCGCACAGCAAAGGAAGTGATCAATAGATTGAAGAGACATCCAATAGAATGGGAAAAAATATTTGCAAACCACCTGATAAAAACTAATTAAAAATTAAAATTTTAAAATTTTATAAAAGAAATCCATATTGGAGAAAACATCAAAGTTTCAAGAAAAAGCCTAGGTTAGCAGCAATGGATTTTGCAGCCAAACTCCTCCTGTTCAAATTTACTTCAGATATATTAGCAATATGACCTTAAAAATGCTTATCCTTTATGTTCCTCAGTTTTTCCATGTTTAAAATAGAAATGGTGGCCGGCGCCGCAGCTCACTAGGCTAATCCTCCGCCTTGCGGCGCTGGCACACTGGGTTCTAGTCCCGGTCGGGGTGCCGGATTCTGTCCCGGTTGCCCCTCTTCCAGGCCAGCTCTCTGCTGTGGCCAGGGAGTGCAGTGGAGGATGGCCTGAGTACTTGGGTCCCTGCACCCCATGGGAGACCAGGAGAAGCACCTGGCTCCTGCCATCAGATCAGCGCAGTACACTGGCCACGGCTGCCATTGGAGGGTGAACCAGCGGCAAAGGAAGACCTTTCTCTCTGTCTCTCTCTCTCTCACTGTCCACTCTGCCTGTCAAAAAAAAAAAAAAAATAGAAATGGTAATACAGCCTATCAAAATCTCATATTATGATTAGCAAATTATCTAATATTATTAAAACATTTAGAACAATGATTAGCACATAAGTAACAGCTCTTAAGTTTAGTAAGTAAATATTTCTTATAGTTATTTATAGTTATTTGTCTTTATAAGGTATCTTAATTGATGGATTTTCTTCCTCTATTTGGAAAATTCCTCTTTTTCCTACAAATGCAAGCACAATGGGGTACATCATCAACTATATGTGGCAAATTACAAAATGTGCTTATATAGTGAATGGACAAAAAGGAAATGTCATTTATACTGGCCTTAATTTCAGTCCATGTTCATATTCAGTACCTTGAGACAAGTTCACTGGAGAAAACCAGCCAATCTCATGAAATGAGAACAGCAGATTATGTTCTGTGTTAGTCCCTGTTGCCTCTAAATGCTTCCTGTGGACTTGGTTATGCAATGTTAATAACAGTGTACTTACTGAGTACTTGCCATATGCCCTGTGCTATTCTTCAGGATTTGAACATAATATTTTCAATTAACCTGTACAACAATCCTGTGAGTTAGATATCATTAATATTGTCTTTTGATAGATGAGATAATAATGGAAAATATTATTACACAAACTTAGATGCTCAGAACTTTCAAAAATATTAGAAATATTTTCAGTTCTTTTAGCATGCAAAATAGTTATTAAAAATATAATTCTAAACATGGGAGAAGCCGGGGAGAGTAATTATATCCTACAGGTGCTGGATGTTCACAATGTATCCATAACCAAGTAGGAGGGGCATTTCTTTAATGTTCACCAAAACCCGCGTGGTTGCTGTCATTACTGCATGTTGCAGAGAAAGCAAATTGAAGTTCAGTGAGATTAGTTGACGCTGTCTGTATTTACAATGAAAATGATTCACTTCTCTCTTTTTAAAAAATGACCTAAACTTTTTGAACATACAACGCTCAGATTTTCATCAATAATGTTAAAAAAAGAAATGTAACAGCACAGGTACATATGCAAAATATTATCAAACATAGCTCCAGTGCTAAACTAGAAAAGCAGAATACCATTCAGATCAAGCTTTAGTGAGAAATTTTTCTTACTGCTTACTCACTGTGCAAAGGCTAATCATGGATTAATTTATCTCATCAAGAACAAAACACTTAGCAGTCATTTTCTGTCTTAAGTTGGACAAAAGGGAAATGGATATTTCCACGCAGGTACATGCACATCTCCAAACTGAACATAGGCATTTGAGCCACTGTTTCAATTATTGGAAAGGTCAGGAGCAAATTCACAGCAATCGCTCATTGTGTCTTTGTGTACCTGGTTTCCCTGACAAAATGACATCAAGCATCCTCCAAAGGGCATGAAAATATATCTCTTAGCTATATGCATATTGTGAAATCACCACAGCACCTTCAGTCTCAACAAAGAGTGCATTTATTTCCCTGTTAGCTACGGATCTGTCTCCTCTAGGAACAAAATAGATGATTTTCCTGACTTTTTAACTGTCATTTTGAAAACTTTGCCACTTAGTTATTTTTAAAAAAATCTGTACACTGAAGTAGACTAGGTTTCTTTTTATTGCAAAGTTTGAAAATAATCAGCTAATTGTCAGGAAAATTCTCATTTTACATTCAAATTTTCCATCATCAAATATCCTGAAAATGCGAAGAAGAACTTTCAGTTCCCTTCACACATTGTAATATTTAGATCTACTGACTAAAGCATGATAAAATACTGTGTGACAAAATTTCTCTGAATAAAAGGTATGGAAACTAAGTAAATGTGACTTGATTCTCTTTTACAATCTAGATATACATATGCATGGATGAAAATTCAAATCATATTCAAAGAGTTTCAAGTACTTCATTGTGGCCCTAATGTGGAGATTAGCATCCTGAGCTTTAACAGCAGGCTGACTAGTGTTTGAACCCCACTCATCAGTGCTGTAACTGGCTGTGTGATTGTGACCTAGTAATTTTACTTCTCTTAACCTTGATTTCTTCTCCATTAAAATTATACTAATTATTATGATTAATTAACTAATCATGAAAGATGAATTATAATTATATATTATATACTTACATAATGTACGTTAATTCCCAAGTAAAGGGATATTATAAAGCTTAAGTGAGGAAATACATGCAGCCTACAATTTATGCAATGAAAATGTAAGTACTTTATTGCATTAACTAGTTAAAAATATCACATTTAAACTGGAGGAATCAAAGCTATAGCACAAAATGTCTTTTACGTCATCCAAGAACTTTTGATTTCAAACTGTGATAAACAAATGGAAAGTCACTGAAAATGGTATCCAGAAGAGCATTTCTTCTTTTTAAAATTTAATTTTTTCTGACAGGCAGAGTGGACAGTGAGAGAGAGAGACAGAGAGAAAGGTCTTCCTTTGCCGTTGGTTCACCCTCCAATGGCCACTACGGCCGGTGTGCTGTGGCCAGCGCACCGCACTGATCCAAAGGCAGGAGCCAGGTGCTTCTCCTGGTCTCCCATGCAGGTGCAGGGCCCAAGTACTTGGGCCATCCTCCACTGCCCTCCTGGGCCACAGCAGAGAGCTGGCCTGGAAGAGGGGCAACCAGGACAGAATCTGGCGCCCCGACCAGGACTAGAACCTGGTGTGCTGGCACCACAGTTGGAAGATTAGCCTATTGAGCCTTTCTAAAAAAAATACTTTGGTCTGCTGCATGGAGGATGGGTTGTATAGTTGCAATATTCCATGAATGAGAAGTGATAAAGACTTGAGCAAAACCAACTGCAGAAGCGATGGAAATAAAAGAATAATAAGAATGTATGAGAGCTGCAAACGCTGAAGCATAGCTACTAAAATACTGTTGCATCATGGGAAAGGGAGAAATCAAGCATGGCACCCAGCTGCAGAAGGATGGTTTTAGAAAGATAGCAAATCCAAGAGGAAGCATTAGTCAGAGTCTGGTGAAGGGGCCCACTAGGCATAAGAACAGGAAGGATTAAGTGAAAAAGATAAAGTTGGTGTTGAATAAGTAGAGTCTGAGAAGTCAGTAAGACAGGATATCACAGTCGTCTATTATGCAGTTGGTTACATTGCTTTCAACTTTAAGTTCAATGATTCATGGGTCACCTAAATATAATAATAGAAAATTATGGGATTATATTCATATGACTGTCCATAGAGAGTAGATAATGAAAAGAGAGCTAGGATTCAATAATATTGGGAAACTTCAATATGTAAAATGTTTTGGTAGAAGACATAGCACTTAAAATAGAAACAGAAGACACAGCTAGGTAGTACAAGGGAATCAGGAGATACTAATGTCAATAAAGACAACTTGGAAGAGTGGTAAGGATAAGGAAATAGAAAGCCATGTCAAATGTTACAGGCCACAATAAAATAAGATTAAGATGAAAGAAATACCACGAGATTTGGCAATTATTGTTTTACTTGTGATGTTTGCAAAGAAGTTTCATAGCTACAGTGGAGACTGTAATTATATTGCAGAGGATGAAGTAAAACGACAAGTTTTGATACATTTATCTTGTTCTAAAGTAAGTTCAGCAATGTTTCTGTTATCAGCTCTTCTTCCAAAATCCTGCCACTCTCATGATAGGTGGAACTTACTTCCTTCAACATGGTAGGACTTTGTGATTGCCTCAACAAACATTGTAGCAGAAGTCATGCTGTGTGACCTCTTAGTTTAGATTATAGAAGAAAATAAATTTATTATCCTTCTCTGGTTCTTAAAACCTCTCAAACAAGTTGTGAGTAAACCAGGGTACGTGAAAAGTCAGTTTGTATTTCTTATGGTCATCAGAGACAGTTGTGTCTTAATTGCAGCACCAGCACTACTGGTTCAGTAAGCAATCACTTGAATGATTTTGCTCCCTAACCTTTTAGCTGCTCCATCCCATACATCTGAAGTAGAAATGAGTTATCCCCATTCAGCCCTTTTCAAGTTCTAGGTTAAATATTCTAGATGCTATAAGCCACTACATTTGTAGTCATATTTTACACAGCTATAATAAATAGTTAAGAAGCCAAAGAAAAGAAACCATAAGTATCAAAGTCAGCAAACTAAAGAGGCTTCCATAGCGTTCGAAACTCATGACTAGAGCCTAAGGAGATTTCTGACGCCATAAACAAGAGTGTCAATTTGTTAAGTCAACAACAGGAGTCACTGTGGACTTACTCCTCATGTGTGATCTCTGTCCTTAATGTGTTGTCCAATGTGAATTAATGCTATAACTAGTACTGAAACAGTATTTTACACTTTATGTTCTGTGTGGTGCAAACTGATGAAATCTTTACTTAATATATACTAAATCGATCTTCTGTATATAAAGATAATTGAAAATGAATCTTGAGGTGAGTGGAATGGGAGAGGAGTGGGAGATGGGAGGGGTCCGGGTGGGAGGGAAGTTATGGCGGAGAAGCCATTGTAATCCATAAACTGTACTTTGGAAACTTATATTTACTAAACAAAAGTTTTTATAATAAAAAAAGAAAGAAACCATAAGTATAAATTTTTGAAGACCTTAGCAATGAAAAATTGTAATAGAAAAAGAAATTAACTGCTGGTTGAAGACAGAGAGTCAAGAATGTTGGGCATTTTAAGTTTCATTTTTTGAATAGGGTCAATGTGAAGTATGTAACATGTAACATGAAAATGAAGAATTATTAGTGTGAATTCCATATCCATGTAAATACAGCTGCTATGAAAGACCAAAATGGTGCTTCTATATTTGAATAGAAAAATCAACATTTAAACTGATATAGGAGGTCATACATATTGGAATAAGAAGTTGAAAAAGATCATGCCCAAGTTTTTAAGCTGTCTATATGAAATCATAAGCAAAGTAATCTATTTTGAAAAAAAAAAGCAATGAGCTAGATGAGAGGAGAAATTGGAAGAATGAACAGAATAGGAGAAGTTTGTAAGGAAGTGTATAGGAGAAGAAGAATAAGTAGAAGGTGATGGTCCAATTTAGTTACAGAATTTTTGGGTCAATTGAAACTGGACCCAATATTTACTAGTGGCATAAATTCAAGTAAATGTATACTTCTATTTTGGGTACCATGCAGTACCTTGGCTCCTTAGTGATTCGCATTCTGGTAGCCATCTGTAAAGGGGTGTGGCACTAAGCTGCAGATCATTTTTTTTTTAACTTTTATTTAATGAATATAAATTTCCAAAGTACAGCTAATGGATTATAATGGCTTCCCCCCCCATAACGTCCCTCCCACCCGCAACTCTCCCCTTTCCCACTGCCTCTCCCCTTCCATTCACATCAAGATTCATTTTCAATTCTCTTTATATACAGAAGATCAGTTTAGCATACATTAAGTAAAGATTTCAACAGTTTGCTCCCACACAGAAACATAAAGTGAAAAATACTGTTGTACTAGTTATAGCATTAAATCTCAATGTACAGCATATTAAGGACAGAGATCCTACATGAGGAGTAAGTGCAGTGACTCCTGTTGTTGACTTAACAAATTGACACTCTTGTTTATGGCCTCAGTAATCACCCTAGGCTCTTGTCATGAGCTGCCAAGGCTATGGAAGTCCCCTGAGTTCACTGACTCTGATCCTATTTAGACAAGGCCATGGTCAAAGTGGAAGTTCTCTCCTCCCTTCAGAGAAAGGTACCTCCTTCTTTGATAACCCGTTCTTTCCACTGGGATCTCACTTGTGGAGATCTTTCATTTAGTTTTTTTTTTTTTCCCCAGAGTGTCTTGGCTGTCCATGCCTGAAATACTTTCATGGGCTTGTCAGCCAGATCCGCATGCCTTAAGGGCTGATTCTGAGGCCAGAGTGCTGTTTAGGACATTTGCCATTCTATGGGTCTGCTGTGTATCTCACTTCCCATATTGGATCATTCTCTCCCTTTTTATTCTATCAACTAGTATTTGCATACACTAGTCTTGTTTCTGTGATCCCTTTGGTTCTTAGTCCTATCCTTATGATCAATTGTGAACAGAAATTGATCACTGGGACTAGTGAGATGGCATTGGTACATGCCACCTTGATGGGATTGAGTTGGAATCCCCTGGTATGTTTCTAACTCTACTGTTTGAGGTGAGTCAGCCTGAGCATGTCCCGAATTGCACATCTCTTCCCTCTCTTATTCCCACTCTTATATTTAACAGTGATCACTTTTCAGTTAAGTTTCAGCACTTAAGAAGAATTGTGTATTGATTACAGTATTCAACCAAAAGTATTAAGTAGAACAAACGAAAAAAATACTAAGAGGGATAACATATCAAGTTGCTCATCAACAGTCAGGGTGAGGGAAATATTTTTATCTTTTACTTTTCTCTTGTTTTGTTTCAATCCTAGGTTGAAGTCTTTTGTCAGATATATGCATTACAAATTCTGTTTCCATTCTGTTTCCCCTAATGATATTTAAAAAAACCAGACATTCATTTTAATGCCATTTAATTTATCAGTCTTTTCCTTTCTTGTCTTTTGCAATCTTCTTAATAAATCTGTTTATCCCAATGTCTTTTTTTATGTTGCAGAAACCTAATTCTGTGTTATGTTAGCATATTTAATTTTTTAAATGAAATTTATTTATTTATTTATTTATTTATTTAAAAGGCAGAGTAACAGACAGAGAGAGAGGAGAGAGAGAGAGAGAGAGAGAGAGAGATCTTCCATTTGCTGATTCACTCCCCAAATAGCCACAATTGCCAGAGCTGGGCTTATCAAAAGCCAAGAGCCATTAGCTTTTTTTAGCATCCCTTCATGGATGCAGGGACTCATGCAATTGGGCCATCCTCCTCTGCTTTTGAGACACATTAGCAAGGAGCTGGATCGGAAGTGGAGCGGCCAGGACACAAACTGGTGTCCATATGGGATGTCACACTACATGCAGCAGCTTTACCTGCTACACCACAGCACTCACTAGTCCTTATCCCAAGGTCTTAAATATATTTTCCCATGTTATCACATGGAAGTTATATTCTTTACATTTATATCAATAGTGCATTATGAATTAATTATTGTGTGTGATTTGAGGTAGTTTGAGCCACACTCTTTTCCATACAAGTGACCTAATACCATTTACTAAATAACCATTATTTCACCACCACATTAGTGTCATCTTTATGAATATGTAAGTCTCACTCTGTTTTGGGCTTTCCTCCATTGATCTGTTGGTCTATCCTTATGCAAATGAAGCACTCCAAATATCATTGTAACTGTTCTATTAAATCTTCATTAGTGCCCATATAAGGACTCAATCTTTGTCGTCATGAAGATTGTCTTGCTATTGTTCTATTTCTGTTTCCATACATTTATTTTTTTTTAGAATTACCATTTTCACACAAAAAATAAAATCCTATAGTAATTTGAACTGGAATTGCAGTAAACTTTATAAAAATTTGGAGATAATTGATTTTTAAATTTGTATGAAAATTATTTATTTATTTGAAAGTCAAGCAAAAGAGATAGGGAAAGACAAAAAGATCTTTCATCTGGTGGTTCACTACCCAAATGATGGCAATGCCAAGGGCTTGTTCAGGCTGCAGCCAGGAGTTTGGAACTCCAGATCCCTGACGTGCGACACAGGGGCCATGTACTTTGGCCGTGTTCCAGTGTTTTCCCAGACACATTAGTAGGAAGCTGGGTTGGAAGTGGTACAACAATGCTGCCTCCAATTTTTAAAAATTTAGTTTTATGCTTATATATATTTTAGATGATCCATAGTAATTTTAATTACTTACAGGTTATAGTGTAGCAATTTAACAGTTACAAAGTATAATGAACATATCCGGATAACTGGCAAATCCAAAGCCTCAGACATATCATTTCATTGTATTAACAATATTCAAAATCCTCTCTATTAACTATTTTCAAGACTCAGTTAATGCTATCAACCATAGTTATCCTACTATGCTATATGTTAGAAGTTTATCTTCCAATTTTTCTGCAATTGATACCCATTAGTCATCTCCTCTCCGTTCCTCTCTCTCTCCCATGCCTTACCAAGGCTCTGGCAGCCACCATTTTTTCTTTGAAAGCATTTTTAGCCTCTGTAATGAAACTATTTGAACACTGTCTTTCTGAAACTGACTTATTTCACTTGATGTAATACCTTCAAATTTCATTTGTGTTGCAGTAAATGACAGAATTTTATTATTTTTATGACAGAATAATGTTCTATTTTGTATACATCACAATTATTTATCAATTCATACATCAGTGTATCTGTAGGCTGATTGTATCAATTGGCTGTCATAAATAGTACTCCTTCATAGATATACATGTACAGAGGTCTCCTCAACATACTGATTTTAATTACCTTGGATGTATACCCAGCAATGGGGTTGCTAGATCACATGGTAGGTCTATTCCTAGTTGTTTTTTTTTTTAAGAATTATTTTATTTATTTAAAAGTCAGAGTTACGCAAAAAAGCAGAGACAGAGAGAAAGGGGTCTTCCAATAGTGTGGTTCATTCCCCAAAAAGACTGCAATGGCCAGAGCTGAGCTGATCCAAAGCCAAGAGCCAGGCGTTTCCTCCCAGTCTCCCACATGGGTGCAGGGGCCCAAGGACATGGGCCATCTTCTAATGCTATCCCAGGCCATAACAGAGAGCTGGATTTGAAGAGGAGCAGCCAGGACTCAAACAGGCACCCACATGGGATGCCGGCGCTGCAGGCTGGGGCTTTTTAACCCACTATACCACAGCACCAGCCCCTATTTCTAGTTTTTTGAGGACCACACATACTGGTTTTTTTTTTAACTTTTATTTAATAAATATAAATTTCCAAAGTACAACTTTTGGATTATAGCAGCTTTTTCCCCCCATAACCTTCCTCCCACCTGCGACCATCCCATCTCCCAATCCCTCTCCCATCCCATTCTCCATCAAGATTCATTTTCAATTATTTTTATATATAGAAGATCTATATAGTATTTACTAAGTAAAGATTTCAACAGTTTGCAACCACACAGAAACACAAAGTATAGAGTACTGTTTTACAAGTAGTTTTACTGTTAAATATCATAGTGCAACACATTAAGGACAGATATCCTCCATGGGGAGTAAGTGCACAGTGACTCCTGTTGTTGATTTAACAACTGACACTCTAATTTATGACGTCAGTAATCACCCGAGACTCTTGTCATGAGCTGCCAAGACTATGGAAGCCTCTTGAGTACACCAACTCTGATCTTATTTAGACAAGGCCATAACAAAATGAAGTTCTCTCCTCCCTTCAGAGAAAAGTACCTCCTTCTTTGCTGGCCCGTTCTTTCCACTGGGATCTCACTCACAGAGATCTTTCATTTAGGTCATTTTTTTGCCACAATGTCTTGGCTTCCATTCATGAAAACTCTAATGGGCTTTTTAGCCAGATCCGAATGCTTTAAGGCTGATTCTTAGGTCCAAGTGCTGTTTAAGACATCTGCCATTCTGTGAGTCTGCTTACCATGTGTGAGTCACTTACCATGTTGGATCATTCCCTCCTTTTTAATTCTATCAGTTAGTATTAGCAGACACTAGTCTTGTTTATGTGATCCCTTTGACACTAAATCCTATCATTATGATCAATTATGAGCTAAAACTCATCACTATGACTAGTAGATAACCTAGGGAGGTACATGCCATCTTGATAGGATTGAATTGGAATTCCTTGGCACGTTTCCAACTCTACCATTAAGGGGTAAGTCTGAGTGAGCATGTGCTGAACTGTACATCTCCTCCCTCTCTTATTCCCACTCTTATATTTAACAGGGATCACTTTTCAGTTAAATTTAAACACCTAAGAATAATTGTGCGTTAATTAGAATTCAACCAATGGTATTAAGTAGAACAAAAAATACAAAAACAATAAAATAGTAAATTGTTCCTCGACAGTCAGGCAAAGGGCTGATCAAGTCACTGTTTCTCATAGTGTCCATTTCACTTCAACAGGTTTCCTTTTTGGTGCTCCGTTAGTTGTCACTGATCAGGGAGAACATATGATATTTTTCCCTTTGAGACTGGCTTATTTGTATTCCAGATTCCTCATTTTGTTGAAAATGACCAGAGTTCATTTTTTAATGCTGTATAGTATTCTATAGAGTACATGTCCCATAATTTCTTTATCCAGTCTACTGTTGATGGACATTTGGGTTGGTTCCAGGTCTTAGCTATTGTGAATTGAGCTGCAATAAACATTAGGGTGCAGACAGTTCTTTTATTTGTCAATTTACTTTCTTTGGGTCAATTCCAAGGAGTAGGATGGCTGGGTTGTATGGTAGGGTTAGATTCAAGTTTCTGAGGAATCTCCAGACTGACTTCCATAGTGGCTTGACCAGTTTGCATTCCCACCAACAGTGGGTTAGTTTCCCTTTTCCCCCACATCTTCACCAGCATCTATTGTTGGTAGATTTCTGTATGTGAGCCATTCTAACCGGGGTGAGGTGAAACCTCATTGTGGTTTGCTTTGCATTTCCCTGATGGCTACTGATCCTGAGCATTTTTTTCATGTGTCTGTTGGCCATGTGGATTTCCTCTTTTGAAAAATGTCTGTTGAGGTCCTTGGCCCATCTCTTAAGTGAGTTGTTTTATTGTTGTGGAGTTTCTTGATCTCTTTGTAGATTCTGGTTATTAACCCTTTATCTGTTGCATAGTTTGCAAATATTTTTTCCCATTCTGTTGGTGGCCTCTTCACTCTCCTGACTGTTTTTTTGCAGTACAGAAACTTCTCAATTTGATGCAATCCCTATTGCTAATTTTGGCTTTGACTGCCTGTGCCTCCAGGGTCTTTTCCAAGAAGTCTTAGCCTGTGCCTATATCTTGCAGGGTTTCTCCGTTGTTCTCTAATAATTTGATGGTGTGAGGTCTTGGATTTAGATCTTTAATCCATGTTAAGTGGATTTTTGTGTAAGGTGTTAGGTAGGGGTCTTGCTTCATGCTTCTGCATGTGAAAATCCAGTTTTCCCAGCACCATTTGTTGAATAGACTGTCCTTGTTCCAGGCATTGGTTTTAGATCCTTGATCAAATAGAAGTTGGCTGTAGATGTTTGGGTTGATTTCTGGTGTTTCTATTCTGTTCCATTGGTCTATCCATCTGTTTCCGTACCAGTACCATGCTGTTTTGATAACAACTGCCCTGTAGTATCTCCTGAAATCTGGTATTGTGATGCCTCCAGCTTTATTTTTGTTGTACAAGACTGAGGAATTTAGTAGAACATTAAATTGAGATATTGATAAGAAATTAAAATGAAATGAAGAATTCAATAGAACAAATAAAAAGCACATTGAGAGCCTTAAAAACAGAATCAGTGAGGTAGAAGAGAGAATATCAGACTTAGAAGACAGAGCATGGGAAAGTACATTCAAACCAAAGAAAAGAATAGGAAATTAGAAGTCTAAAAATTATTGTTGGGAATCTACAAAAATACTATTAACAAACCCAACATTTGGGATCTAGGAGTTCCTGAAGGCATGGAGAGAGAGAAAGGATTAGAAGGCCTTTTTAGTGAGATACTAGCAGAAAACTTCCCGGGTTTAGAGAAGGAAAGAGACATCCAAGTACAGGAAGCACATACTGAGGAATATCCAGACTGACTTACTTCAGGAGTCTAAAACGCAATCTGAATATTTTATGTGGCTGCCAGGTATTCAAATACTGAGCCATCACCTACATCCCTCCATGATAAGCCTTACCAACAAACATGTTAAGGAAAAGAGTGCGGAGACAGGACTCAATGTCAAAAACTTCCTTATGGAAATCAGATGTCTAAAGTGATAGATTAATATGTTGCACCAAATGCCCACCATCATCTTTGATTTTTATTTAGTCCTAATGTATTCACTGTATTGTCATTATGAAATAGTATTCATTATTTCTGGTAGCGTCTTTGTCAAAATATGTTTAGTCTAATATTCACGTAGTGATTCTATATTTCTGCTTGATGTTTACCTGATAGATACCTTTCATCTATTTTCAAATTCTCTCTGTATGTATATTCATAGTATATCTCTTGTGACAATTGGTTATCCCTTTTTTATCCACACTTATAATCTCTCAATTTTAAATTAAATGTTAGTAACATTAAAATTGAATATAATTTGTAACGTGGCAGAATATTTTATTTGTTTGCTGCTGGACACTGCCTCTATCCTGAATTATTATTCTCTGTTCCTCCAGTGCTGCCATATTTTATATTACTTGAATTAATTTTAGTTTCTATTTTTTATTGATAAATATTGATAAGTGTGGTCATTTCTCAAAGAATTTCAGAGTGTTGTCCATTAAGTTTTATAGCCTAATAAGAGTTAATATTCTACTATTTCACACAAAATTTTAGTGAATCAGCCATCAAGTAGATCAATTTTTCATCATCCAACCCATGCTATAATTATCAAACATATCAGCATACATTATAAAACTGCAAAAGAAAATATAATGATTTTTCTTTCAATAGTACATGTATTTTGAAGTTATCAGAAAATATATATACAATTACACAATTACTTAATACATTTTGATGCTGTTTATTTCCTCCTAGTAAGCCTAATTCCCATCCCATCTGGTGTCATGTCCCTTCGACATGAAGACTTCTTTCAATGTTCTTTGTGAGTAGATCTGCCAGTAATAAGTTATTTAAGTTCATTTTATATTTTAAAGTGTCTTGATTTATCCCTGGTATGCAGGGATGGTTTAATGTGCACAAGACAATCAATGTGATACACCACATTAACAGACTGCAGAAGAAAAACCATATGATTATCTCAATAGATGCCGAGAAAGCATTTGATAAAATACAACACCCGTTCATGATGAAAACTCTAAGCAAACTGGGTTTGGAAGGAACATTCCTCAATACAAAAAAGCAATCTATGAAAAACCCACAGCCAACATCCTATTGAATGGGGAAAAGTTGGAAGCATTTCCACTGAGATCTGGAACCAGACAGGGATGCCCGCTCTCACCACTGCTATTCAATATAGTTCTGGAGGTTCTAGCCAGAGCTATTAGGCAAGAAAAAGAAATTAAAGGGATACAAATTGGGAAGGAAGAACTCAAACTATCCCTCTTTGCAGATGACATGATTCTGTATTTAGGGGACCCAAAGAACTCTACTAAGAGACTATTGGAACTCATAGAAGAGTTTGGCAAAGTAGCAGGGTATAAAATCAATGCACAAAAATCAACAGCCTTTGTATACACAGACAATGCCATGGCTGAGGAAGAACTTCTAAGATCAATCCCATTCACAATAGCTACAAAAACAAGCAAATACCTTGGAATAAACTTAACCAAGGATGTTAAAGATCTCTACGATGAAAATTACAAAACCTTAAAGAAAGAAATAGAAGAGGATACCAAGAAATGGAAAAATCTTCCATGCTCATGGATTGGAAGAATCAATATCATCAAAATGTCCATTCTCCCAAAAGCAATTTACAGATTCAATGCAATACCAATCAAGATACCAAAGACCTTCTTCTCAGATCTGGAAAAAATGGTGCTGAAATTTATATGGAGGCACAAGAGACCTCGAATAGCTAAAGCAATCTTGTACAACAAAAACAAAGCCGGAGGCATCACAATACCAGACTTCAGGACATACTACAGGGCAGTTGTAATCAAAACAGCATGGTACTGGTACAGAAACAGATGGATAGACCAATGGAACAGAATTGAAACACCAGAAATCAACCCAAACATCTACAGCCAACTTATATTTGATCAAGGATCTAAAACTAATTCCTGGAGCAAGGACAGTCTATTCAATGAATGGTGCTGGGAAAATTGGATTTCCACGTGCAGAATCATGAAGCAAGACCCCTACCTTACACCTTACACAAAAATCCACTCAACATGGATTAAAGACCTAAATCTACGACCTGACACCATCAAGTTACTAGAGAACATTGGAGAAACCCTTCAAGATATTGGCACAGGCAAAGAATTTCTGGAAAAGACCCGGGAGGCACAGGCAGTCAAAGCCAAAATTAGCAATAGGGATTGCATCAAATTGAGAAGTTTCTGTACTGCAAAAGAAACAGTCAGGAGAGTGAAGAGACAACCGACAGAATGGGAAAAAATATTTGCAAACTATGCAACAGATAAAGGGTTAATAACCAGAATCTACAAAGAGATCAATAAACTCCACAAGATCAAAACCAACAACCCACTTAAGAGATGGGCCAAGGACCTCAATAGACATTTTTCAAAAGAGGAAATCCAAATGGCCAACAGACACATGAAAAAATGTTCAAGGTCATTAGCAATCAGGGAAATGCAAATCAAAACCACAATGAGGTTTCACCTCACCCCGGTTAGAATGGCTCACATACAGAAATCTACCAACAACAGATGCTGGCGAGGATGTGGGGAAAAAGGGACACTAACCCACTGTTGGTGGGAATGCAAACTGGTCAAGCCACTATGGAAGTCAGTCTGGAGATTCCTCAGAAACCTGAAGATAACCCTACCGTTCGACCCAGCCATCCCACTCCTTGGAATTTACCCAAAGGAATTTAAATTGGCAAACAAAAAAGCGGTCTGCACCCTAATGTTTATTGCAGCTCAATTCACAATAGCTAAGACCTGGAACCAACCTAAATGCCCATCAACGATAGACTGGATAAAGAAATTATGGGATATGTACTCTTTAGAATACTATACCGCAGTAAGAAACAACGAAATCCAGTCATTTGCAACAAAATGGAGGAATCTCGAACACATCATGCTGAGTGAAATAAGCCATTCCCAAAGGGACAAATACCATATGTTCTCCCTGATTGGTGATGACTGACTGAACACCAAGAGGGAAACCTGTTGGAGTGAGGTGGACACTATGGGAAACGGTGGCTAGATCAGCATAGCCCTGACTGTTAATGAACAACTTAATACATTATCCCTCTTAGTAGTTTTTTTATCTGTTCTACTTAATATGACTGGTTTAGATCTGTAATTGATGCACAGTTATTCTTAAGTGTTGAAAATTAACTGAAATGTGATCCCTGTTGAACATGGTGGTGGGAATGGGAGAGGGAAGAGATGTATAATTTGGGACATGCTCAGGCTGACTTGCCCCAAGAGGTGGAGTTGGAAGCATACCAGGGGATTCCAATTCAATCCCATCGAGGTGGCATGTACCAATGCCATCTCACTGTTCCAGGTGATCAGTTTCAGTTCACAGTTGGTCATGGTGGAGGGACTGGGAGTCAAAGGGAGCACATAGACAAGTCTAGTACCTGCTAACGCTAACCGATGGAGTAAATAAAGGGGAGAGTGATCCAACATGGGAAGTGAGATACTCAGCAGACTCATAGAATGGCAGATGTCCTAAATAGCACTCTGGCCTCAGAATCAGCCCTAAAGGCATTCGGAGCTGGCTGAAAAGCTCATGAGAGTATTTCAGGCATGGAAAGCCAAGACACTCTGGCAAAAGATCTCTGTGAGTGAGATCCCAGTGGAAAGAACAGGCCATCAAAGAAGGAGGTACCTTTCTCTGAAGGGAGGAGAGAACCTCCACTTTGACTATGACCTTGTCTAAACAAGATAAGAGTCGGAGAACTCAGAGGGCTTCCATAGCCTTGGAAACTCATGACTGGAGCATAGGGAGATTACTGATGCCATAGACAGGAGTGTCAATTGGTAAAGTCAACAACAGGAGTCACTGTGCACTTACTCCTCATGTAGGATCTCTATCCTTAATGTGCTGTACATTAAGATTTAATGCTATAACGAGTACTCAAACAATATATTTCACTTTGTGTTTCTATGGGGGTGCAAACTGTTGAAATCCTTACTTAATGCATACTAAACTGATCCTCTTTAAAAAAAAAAAAAAAAAAAGAAATTATCAATTCCCAACTTGACTCTCACTGGGATTAAACATGACAATAGGTCTGCTCTGATTTCATCATCATTTAAAAAAAAATCATCTATTATTTTTCACTTTATGTTTCTGTGTGGGAGCAAACTGTTGAAATCCATACTTGATGTATACTAAGCTGATCTTCTGTATATTAAGATAATCAAAAATGAATCTTGATGTGAATGGAAGGGGAGAGGGAGTGGGAAAGGGGAGGGTTGTGGGTGGGAGGGACGGTATGGGGGGGAAGCCATTGTAATCCATAAGTCGTACTTTGGAAATTTATATGCATTAAATAAAAGTTAAAAAAAAAAAGTGTCTTGATTTTGAAGAGTGTGCTCATTGCATGTAGAATTTTCTGCTGAATATTTTTTCTAATGCTTTGAAAATCTTACTCTCTTGTCTTCTGGATTCCATAGTTTCTAATCAGAAGTCAGGAGCATTTCTTTGTTTATCATTAGGTACAGTTATAATAACTAGTATAGAATCCTTGAAGACTAGATCCAATTTCTGAATCTTCTTGAATTTCACTTTTTTCTGTTGAGCATGGGTCACATTCTCCTGTTACTTTTTGTTGTAGCTTTGCTTGTTTTTTGTCATTTTTTAAGTTTGTACATTATGAATGTTATATTTGTAACTGAATCATAGGATAGTTCTTTGAGGAGTCTGAATTTGCTTCTACTACTTGTTTAATTTCACTTCATCCTGATTCTTGGTATTGCAAAAGTATATCTTTTATTTATAGATTCTGGATAATGATATCTCCCTATATGGATAATTACCCTACTCTCTGGATAGGAACAGATCACCTCAATATAACCATAAGTGCAACTGACAGAATGTTAGCTTGAAGCCTCTGTTTAAAACTATTTTTTTGTATACATGTTACCAGAATATAGGCCTCCAGGATTCTCTTTTAAAGGAGAAACTTGACTTATTTTAAATTTTATTTTGAAAGATAGTGCAACAGAGAAAGAGAAGGGGGGGAGGGAGGGAGGGAGGGAGAGAGAGAGAGAGAAGGAGAGAAAGCTATCATCTTACATCTGTTTATTCACTCCCCAAATGGCTGAAAAAGTCAGGACCCCGCCAGGCTGAAATCAGGAGTCAGGAGTTTCTTCCAGGTCTCCCACGTGGGTGCAGTGACCCAAGCACTTTGGCCATCCTCTGCTACTTTTCCAGGCATGTTATTAGGGAGGTGGATTGGAAGTGGAGCAGCTGGGACTCAAACTGGCACCCATAAGGATGCTGACACTGCAGACATGGCCTTTAATCTGTTGGGCCACAGAGTCAGACCCCAGAATTCTGGATTGGCAGTCTTCTTGTAATTTAGAGGCTTTCTTCTTAGTGGCTTCTAAAATCCATTACTTTTTCAAGACCAGAAGACTGCTAAAACTTTTATTCTGCTTTACAGTCTGCATAATCCTTATCATGCTATTTACAAGGCTGAAATGGAAAATGCTTTGGTGGTTAAAATTTGCCCAATGCAAAGGTGGCTTTATTTGGCCTTTTTTCTTGTAGAGATAATAGTCTTTCAAATTCTGGCAAACTCAAACTCAAAATTTACTTTCCTGTACTGAGGAAGTTGCACTGAAACTCCTCTGATTTTTCTATCATTATCTAATCTGGTCTGAAATGGGGGATGCTTTGAGAGGAAAGTAACCTGGACACACCTTGATGAACTTCATTTCTCCTTTGATCTGATACTCATATTCTCGTACTTTAGAAATTATTTAGTATCTTCATCCAGGCTTTTACACAGTATTTTTCCAACTCTAAAAAGTCATTGTAAGTAAATGTGTGATAATATTCCATTATGGTAAGGCAAAATACCTATAATAAGTCTCTGTAGATATTTGCTAAAGTGATTTCATAGCAAAAAATGTATATGATCATACTATATTCCATCAAACTGCTGTACTATATCTTCCTTAATACCCTTCTATTTTACTATATTTACAATGATCTCAGAATTTTTTTGCAACAACTACCTTAATTAATTAACACACACACACATTTTTCAGAATAAATTACCAAGAGCAAGAGACCTTTTAATGTTTCAAAGAATATGAACAATGTTTTGTTCATTAAAGTAATTTCTTGATAACCTTTCAAAAAGATGTAGCAATCTATCACATCACCTAGAATTATATTTCAAATGCTCCCCCATTGAAGCATTTTACAGCGTTTAACTCTAGATGATTTAATAATTATAAATAATATATCTTCTTTTTCTTTGATCACTTACAAAGTTAAAAATTCTGTTATTAGGAGGAAATTGGGAATAATTTCAAAGATTGCATGGCAGTAGAGCTACTGGGGAAATTTCCATAATCGTAACAATATGAGTTCATTTCCCCAGTTGTTTGTGATATACATTTCCTTCTATTTTCAGAATTTTGCATAATACTCAAGACATAGACCTCACTCAGTAAGCATTTATTACATTGATTACCATTTGTTCTTTCATTTTTTTCAGTGACTTTAGTCTTTGAACATTTCAAAGGCTTTAGTTGCACATGGTATAAAATTGTAGTTTATCTGTTCAAATCATTTACCCTATGTCCAATATGTTCTTTTCCAAAATACCTCTTTCTGATGTATTTTACCATTATAAGAAATAATAGATTCATAAGTTATATGTCTGTTATCTAGACTTATATTGGTAGGATTTCTTCTTATCTGTAGCAAACTGACAAAGAGGACTCAGCTATATTCCTGGGCTTGAGCAGGCACATAATAACAAAGGTTTGAAAAATGAGGACATTATTCAAGGCTGCCAGATAAGCCATGTCAGAGTTTTTGATTGGAAAACAGTTAGTTTTGCCCAATCATTATATAAAGTCCTATCATTCTGTAAGCAAAGATAATGTGGCTAACTTGTCATCACTAATGTGGTGCTGAGTTGATTTTCCAAGACTAGTATTCATTTGCAATGATCCTTCTTATTTGATAAAATGTCTCAATAAGTTGGAATCATGGCAAAGAAGTTTATTATCGTTAATGTCATTTTCAGAAAAAAAGTCCTCTTAAAATGTACAATATTAAGAATTACTTATACATTTAAATAATTCTTCAAAAATTCTTTAGAGATTCAAAATCATTTAGAAGGATAAAATGTATTATGGGCACCTTTTCACATGAAACAAATACATTTGTAAATAGTTATGGTTTAGTTTAGCCAAGTTTAATATAGTTTAGTTTAGCTAAACAACAAATTAGCAATGTTATAATTTAATTTCCTTGTAGTTTTTTATAACAAAGCCATAAAGTACTTAATATTAAACATTATAACACCTTTTCTGTATGAAGCAAACTAAAATTTTGAAAAGGAAGACTATTCATTTGTTAAATATAAATAAATACATGCTTTTGATCTACTGCTTCCCAGAGAGACAAACAGAAAAACAGTAATTTTTAAATTAAGTATATCATTGTAAAAATTATAAGAATAAGAAAAGAAAGAGGAGGGAAGGCAGCATGGGAAGTATCACTATGCTCTTATGTTTGTATATATGAAATTAGTTCACCTTACATAAATAAGCAATGTAAATTAAAAAGTGAAAAAAAATAAATTGAACCTCCAAATACAGGGAAAGAATATTTATTTGGTTTTATTTCCTAATTAAAAAAAAAGCCCTTCAACTCTATTATGTTTCTCATCTACACCATAAATAAACATTCCTTCCATCTTCTCTCATAGATAGTTACCTACACTCTGGAATTTCATAGTTGGTGAAACATTCATTATAGGAATGATCCATGGAATCCAAAGTTGTTTTGAGGTCTCATAATTTTGTTGGGCTTATACAATAAACCAGTAACTAAGAAAGCCTGACATCTCAACTGTGTCCCATTATAAAGAATATTTTAACACCAAAAATAAAAAAAATAGTAAGACATAGACTTAGGATAAAGATAAGCTTTTTATTGAATACATTTAGCTTTCTAGAAAAATTGTAGTTTCATTTTTTATCATTTTTAATTTCTATATTTATCTATTATTTTGAGGAACAATTGTTAGTTAGATGATTATATTCACTTTGCCTCAAAACACAAACATTTTTAAAGTTAAAAACAAAAACTTTATCACAGATTAGATTGAATTATCTAATTATCTAATCTATGTACCCACTACAAAAATATTAGTGCTTTTAAAAATTAAGACACTCCAGCTTTTAGAAGTATTTTAATTCTTTTAAATTAAAATCTACTCCCTTACAATGTTCTCCCATACACTCTAGATTTATCTTCTAGATCATTTGGAATAAGGCTATTCTTTTCTGTAACACATCCCATTAAGTATTAAACAATTAGTGGGGGCGGGGGAAAAAGACTGGAATCACATTAGTTGTTCTAAATGTCTTCATATCAGCTTTAATTATTTTCAGGGTCTTCTGAAACCTAAAGCTTTGAACTGATTGAGGACAACTTTCTACAATTTAATGGGCTAATTCATTTATTTTGTGAGACTTCAAGCAGGTATGTGAGCTTCAGATAATAAATGATACTTTTGAAATAAGTAGTAAGCCAGAATCAGATTTTCTGCCCAAAGAGTGCCAGATTGCTTTCTCTGTTGAATGTGGGATTCAATTCCAGTATCAAATGCTGGAGCTTCATTTCATCTTCTGACTTTCAGAAATGCCTTTCCATAAGTCCTTATGTGAAGCATGGTGTTCTATCCCACAAATACCATAATGGGCATTTATCTAATGAGAAGTGTCCCTGGTGGCAGACATGGATCTTACTTGCTTTTCAGAATTATGTTGTTTGTCTTTGGTTATAGAAATCATGATGATGTATTCCTGCATAATTTAGCATCCTTCTATTTCAACATTCATCAAAATCACTCTGGATTGAGTAAAAGCTGAGTAATAGAATTATGGCATTTATTCAAAGGGCTTTAATTCGAACATTAGTCCCATCCCATTTTCCATGTTACTACAAAACTTTCTACAAATGTCGTCATCACTTTCATAGTGGCAAAATGTCATTTTCAGAGTAAAATACAGGATCTTCTACATGAATTGGAGATCCTTCCTGACCTGACCCTTCCTGCTTTATCTGCATCATCTTTTGATAGGACTGACCTGATTCAAAACTACAAGGATATTGAACTAGCAGCACTTCAATGCCTAAAAAAGATTCTTTTCTCAGTGGCTTTCTGTTGAGTGCTCCCTTTTCCTAAAATACCCTCCACTGAGGCATGACAGTTAAGATGCCCACATCCTGTATCAGAGTGCCTGCTAAGACTTCAGTCCTGGCTCCACTCCTGATTTTAGGTTCTGCTAATGCTCACTCTGGGAGACACCAAGTGATGGCTGAAGTAGTTGGGCCCTGTCACATATTTGGGAAAACTGAACTGAGTTTCTAGCTCCTGACTTCAGTCCCAACTTAGCCCAAGTTCTTGTGGGTATTTGGAGAGTGAAACAGGAGGTGGGATCTCTCCCTGTCTCTCTTACTCTGCTTTGACCTCCCTCTGTGCGTCTCTCTGCTTCTCAAATAAATAAATAATTTAAAAAATAGTTTAAAATGTTCTATCCCCCAATATCTCTTTTGGATTATATTTACCAATAGTTATCACCTCATCAAATATGATTCTCCTAAATTTGCATACCTTCTTGCTAGCATAGCACTATATATACAGCTCTATTCCAGCACAGCAAAAATTGTAATGGAGCTTTTATGTTAACCTCCATTAGACTGCAATCACCTTAAAGATGAGGACCTTATCATATCCCTTCTATCCCTGATACTTTGAACAGTGCCTAGCATTTGGTAGTCTCCTTGGAGAGTTTGCTTTTCCAGTTTTCCAGTTTGATAGTTGATAAATGTTCTTTAATACAATTCATTTTATGACCAACTGCACACATTTGAAGGGAAACTGAGTAGAAGTTGGGATGAAAATGAAAGAAATCTACACTCCCCTAATACATAACAAAACAACACATTTAGCCTCACTGAAAAAAATTACCCAACCATATAGTGAACATGTCATGAGCCTTGTGATATCCATGTCTCACTACAAATAATAGGCATTTTCCTTTCTGGTGGTGCAGTGATCCTCGCTGTTTTTGTAAAGATACATCAAATTCTACTGCTAGTGACAACCATAGTGCTTATGTGGCCACTGTATGTAGAACAGATGACAACTGTGAAGTCAGGATAACAATGAATTTGTCATGCTGTTTTATAGTGAGAAGCAGGAAACACTGCTTTATACTTTTAGTTTCCTGGTAAGTACATTTTATATCTTCTTTCAAATATTTCCCAGCCATCATGCCTGATGGGTTGAGAAGCTCAAAATCATTTTCTCACGGAGAAAATTTAGCAAACTATCACAACTTGGTTTAAGATAGAATGAAGTTCAGAAAATAAAAAAAAAAGGAGTAAAAATGATTACTGAATGTATTTACATTATTTCTCCCATTTACATTAGGGAGAAAACTCAAGACTCTGCATGAGAGCATTCCACCTTTGTCCAGACACATACATATACATTAATCCTTCTGAGTGCAGTAAAATAACAAATGCTGCTAACAGAGAATCCTGAAAGCAAAGAGTGCTATTTTTTCTTAAGGTTAATGCATTAAAAGTAATCTGGTGACTGGTCATTTTAATTACACTAATCCAGACAATATCTCTTTGTAACTCTGTGCAAATCTTTTGCTATAGATATGACCAGTTTAATTATCACATCTGTGTGTGTAGTGAGTCCACCAATGTCAGCTGTATGCAATCATATACTCAATTGTGAGTGTGACATAATCAAAGGTGAGATATTTTTTGAGAGTTATTTGTTCAAGCTAGCTATTAGTTCAGCTTTATTATATGATTATTTAATCTTTAAAAAATTATGGGTAGTTTTATGTCTTTTTGCAAAGGAGGAAACTGGATCAATTCAACAGTCAACCCAGGATTCAAATCCAGGTCTTTATTTTGGTATCATATGAGTTCCTAGCCCCTACTATGATGCTGGTTTCACATTGTCAAGGAGGCTGCACTTACAGTCACATCTTCATGTAGTCTACATGAACACTGAGTAGAGTAGGGAAGAGCTCAGGAGCAGCAGTAGGTGACCACCAAATCAACCTAGATCATCTGCTTCAGCACCATTTGTCCCCATTTCTTAAAATATATAAGCAGACATTTTCATGGACAGAAAACACGTATCTGTGGATTTGAAAACTTCACAGAAGATTCTGAGGTGTTGCTTAATTATCTTCTACATTTTTCTTTCTATTGGAACCATGAACACTTACTGAAAATCTTCTGAGGCACTCTACCAAAGTAGATTTTCCTAACTGACATTTTCTTGGAGCCTGGGCAATGGCCTTCATTGACCAGATACTGTCTCAAGGGTGCATTAGATGTAAAATTAACTTATGAACCCACACAGATATCTTCCAAATATAAGCGAAACCAGGGGCTGGGTTGCTTTGCTTTAGCTTATCAGGAAGCAGTCTGTGCCTGATCTCTGCTCTTTGTGATAAATAATAGTACTTCAAAAAGTCTGTGGATTTCTTCTCTCTCTCCCTACATCCTTTCCAAATAAAAATAAAATTAATAAATTTTTAAAAAATTTTGTCTTAAAATGGAAAAAAATAAGTTTAATTGAGTGCAAAAAATTTTTGAAACTCATGCATAGTTTTCACTACATATTTTCCATGGTGTTTTGAAGATGCCTCATACAATCTCATGTCCATATGCCTTGGCCTTTTAAAAAATCAAACCAACAAACATGATTTCCTTGATTAAAGATCAATGAAGTTTAAAATGTTACCTTAATGATCTCATTCTATTACCAGTGCATCTGAAATGACCTTAGTTTCTTCAAGTTAAAAGGAAAATAAATTATAGCTTTGGGAGAGAGACAATTTTCTCTTTATTACAAAACACAAACCACAGACTCAGAGTTTGTTGTCTGATATGTAAGAAGTATAGAAGTCACCCCCCAATCCTAACAACAAGCAAAAAGGCAAACAGTCTGAAAAATCAATAATTCTACTGTATATCAGAGAAATACAGCCACATGGAAAAGTGCTTCTGCCAAAATTGGAGAGACACACAGAAACAGAATCACAAGTTATTGAAGCAAAGATCCACAAGCAGAACTCTCCACAGAAACCATGCCAAGTTGCGAAAACCTAAACTGTATTTGGCAACTTGATGAAGGCTCATTGTGGACAAGTTTTAAAGCAGATTTCCACACTTTTGAATTTTCCCCAAGGAAACCTACCAGTAAATGTCAGAGGGAAGTCTCCCAGGGCTGTGGCAGGGAGAGGAGAAACATATTCATTTTCAAGTACATTACAGCAGTCTTTTCTTCACAGGTGCCATCAGAAAACACTATTCAACCAGGACCAAACCTGCTGGGGTTATCTGAGCCTAACATACCTGGAGACAAGGAAATGCTCAATTCCAGTTCCCACTAGCCTTCTGTACTGTGTAGAGGGAATACCCAATTCTAGATCCTCCAGCCACGCTGTTCCACTTAAGAAGGCAGGAAGTAGGGGGCTGAGATGCACTGGTGAATTCTGCAGCTTAGGGGCACAGACTTGTCAAAAGACCAAGACCTAATCGCAGGCTATGCTTCCACTCCACTCACATTTTAAAAAATGCTGTGTTTTCAAAGCCTTAATTACCAGCATTCTTTTTACCTGCTTCATTATGCCCATCCCCCAAGAAAAAAATATAAGATATATTAAAAAGAAGAGAGACAGAACAATCATTAGTGTGTAACAGATATAAAAGAAATGTTTGCATTGTCAGAAAATAATTTTTTTGAAAAATATGACTAATATGCTAAAAATGGAATGGAAAAGAAGTAAGCAATACACAAAATCAGATGGACAATGTTAGCAGAGACATAAAATTTGTGATGAATAATCTAAAGAAAAACTAGAGATCAAAACAATATATCAGAAATAAACATCATTTGATGAGCTTGTTTGTAGACTGCACAAAGCCGAAGAAAGAGTCTGTGAAATTGAGGATATGACAATAGAGACTTCTAAAATTGAGGAGTAAAGAACAAAAAAGATTAGAACAAAGAAAATAGTTTAAAAAGATTAGAACAAATAGAAAAGTTTACTCAAGAACCATGGGAATAGTACAAAAGATGTGACTTATGCAAAATGGGTTGCTGGAAAGAGAAAGGGGAAAGAAACAGAAGCAATATCTAAGGTAATAATGACTGAAAATTTCCTCTAAATTATGTCATACATCAAATCACAGATTCAGGAAGCTCAGAAAACTCCAAACTGAATAAATGCTACAAAGCTGTACCAAAAAACCTACTTATTATATTTAAACTTCAGAGCATGAAAGATAAGGAGAAAAATCTAGAGCCAAAGGAGAAAAACTTATTCCCTATAGATAAATAAAGATAAAAACTTCATGTACTTCTCATCAAAAGCCATGCAAACCATAACAGAATGAAGTGAAATATTTAAGGTGTTGGAAAACAAAACTCTGCAAACAGAATTCTATACCATGTAAAATTATTCTTCAAAAGTCAAGGTAAAAGAAAATACAGTAAAGTTCTTATTCTTGTTAATCTTTCAGATAAGTAGTATAGTGCTATTTGAAAAGGGAGTTGGATTAGTTGTAAATAAATGCTAGGGCAACAAATAAAATGCCCTTTAAAGGTATAATTGACATGCCAATTAAAATGCAAAAGGCAGAGAAAACACAAAAGACAAAGATTGAACAAAGACAAGAATGACAAAAATCATTAACAAATACAGTAGATATTAATTCAACTCTATCAATAATTACTTTGAAGTTGCTGTAATTGTACAAGCAAAATATTACTGAGCCATAATATTAAGTAGAATGATAAGGAGAATAGGGATTAAGGACTGGAAAAATTTTTCTTAGTTGTGGGAGTGTTGTGTTCTGAGACCATGAAAGTCCCTGTAAGACATCAAAGTTTTGATGTTAACAAAGCACATGAGCAACAAAACACCTGTTACTGGACTAATGAAATCAAGAATAAAGCTAATTGAATATATCTTTCTGTCTCTATAGGAATCCAACAACCACAGCTACATTTTTGTTTTGAAAAAGATTTCAAGTAATAAAAACATTGGGCTGCAGGACATCAGACTTAAAACTCTCCAAAAATGGAAAAAAAGATTCACTTCCAAAATGTGTTTATGGACGTTTATCTAAACACCAGAAATTGAACACACTTGAGTACATCGTAAGTGTTGTCTTAGCACAGGACACACTTTTTAAAGATTTATTTATTTATTTGAAACTCAGAGTTAGAGAGAGAGAGGGAGAGACAGAGCAAGAAATCTTCCATCTGTTGGTTCACTCCCCAGGTGACTGTAACAGCCAGGGCTGGACAAGCTGAAGCCAAGAACCAAGAGATTCTTCCAGATCTCCCCCATTGGTAGCAGGGGCCCAAGCACTTGAGCCATCTTCCACTGCCTTTCCCAGACTGGATCAGAAATGGAGCAGATGGGACACAAACTAAATCCCTTATGGGATGCTGACATTTCAGGATACGGCTTAATCCATGACACCATAACACTGGCCCCCACTGGGGCACTTATTGGTGAGAAACTCGGTAATGTCCCACAAATGTACTTTGTTTTAGCTTCCTTGGAGTTTTCCCTTTGCACAAGGTGAACAAGCTGGGAGAAATCAGAGGTCTAAGGGCAGAGACTGTACTAGAAGATATGATGATATGACAAAATATTGACGTAGAGAGATCAAATTTGAAAGAGCATAATAATGAAGGAGAATGAGCAAAGGTAGAATTTTGAGAAGAATTAGATTCACAGGAGACCATTTCAGTCTCAAGGAATAGTAATACAGCTCGCTCCTGAGGATGAAGAGGACAAGACTATGAACAACTGCAGCAGACGAGGTGGACAGGCAGACACTGACAAATTATGAAAACTTGAGTCTTGGCCGGCGCCGCGGCTCTCTTGGCTAATCCTCCGCCTGCAGCGCTGGCACACTGGGTTCTAGTCCCGGTCGGGGCACCGGATTCTTTCCCGGTTGCCCCTATTCCAGTCCAGCTCTCTGCTGTGGCCCGGGAGTGCAGTGGAGGATGGCCCAAGAGCTTGGGCCCTGCACCCGCATGGGAGACCAGGAGGAAGCACCTGGGTCCTGGCTTCGGATCGGCGCAGCGCCGGCCGGCTGTAGCGGCCCTTTGGTGGGTGAACCAACAGAAGGAAGACCTGAAGACCTTTCTCTCTGCCTCTCTCTGTCTCACTGTCTAACTCGGCCTGTCTAAAAAATAAAATATTAAAAATTAAAAAATAAAAAAAAATTTAAAAATGAAGACTTGAGTCTCAGATTTTCCAAATCAGCTGAGTTCAGGGTCAAATGTACTTTTGAAACCATTCTGGGGTATTTTTCCTCTCTTGGACGCCCCCTCTACACTGCTCTGGCTGGAGGCCTTTGACGCTAAGAAATACTTTTAAATCGGAAGGAAGGAAGGAAGGAAGGAAGGAAGGAAGGTAGGAAGGAAGGAAGGAAGGAAGGGAAAGAAAGAAAGAGAGAGGGGGGGAGAGGGAGGGAGCGAGCGAGGGAGGGAGGGAGGGAAGGAGAGAGGAAGAATTCCTATTAGTTAAGTATGGCTCAAGAATGCAAGGACACAAATAAACACATCTAAAAACTAACCAGTAGTGGGTGTAGGCTGAAATTATGTCTCAAAGAAAGAAATTAACAGTGAGGATAAAAGCAAAGGAAAATGAAAATATATAGATCTTCAAAAAAGATTTATGAGTCTGTTAACACAACATTGTATTACTTCTCACAGCAAAATATAAAAAACAATCAGTTTCAAGTGCTAAGTCTAACCTGTAGATCAGTCTCTTCCTGAGATCATTCTGTTTCAGAGGAATTTTGCCAAGACTGTCTACTTTTGAAAAAGATACATGAAGACACCAATACTTTCTCCTCCGGGTTTTGTCAGTCACCTTTTGTTATCATGCAAGTATTTGTGTGATATTCAATTCAAAAACAAAATGCCTGATTTTGGAGATGGTGTCAGAAATAAATTTTTTAGACACTTAAAAGAATGCCCTAGACATGAACCTTTGAAATGTGTGTTTCAAACTTAAAATACCATTTTTTTTCAAATATATGAAATATGAAAAAAGGTGAAAATATTAGTAGAGGTCTGTTTGCATTTGTATTGTCAGGGTTAACGTCATAAGTGTTAGCAATTGTGTGTGTGTGTGTGTGCATGTGCAGAGTTTTACTTTAAGTAATAGACCTGGGGCTGGCCCTTTGGTACAACAGGTTAAGCTCTCACCTGCAAAGCTGGCACCCCATATCAGAGGGCTGATTCAAGTCCTGTCCGTTTCACTTCCAATCCAACTCCCTATTAATGTGCCTGAGAAAGCAGCAGAAGATTGCCCAAGCACTTGGGCCCCTTCCAGCAACATAGGAGACTTGGATGCAGTTCCAGGCTTTTGGCTTTGGACTGTACCAGGGGACATGTTCCTTCTTTCTCACTAACTCTGCCTTTCAAATAAGTAAATAAATCTTTAAAAAATAATTGACTCTTGAGATTATGAAAATTGGCAAACATAAAAGATGCCAAGTAGACTAGCAGGCTGGGGACTCAGGAAGCATTGATACTACACTTCAAATCCCAAAGCTGCCAGATTGGAGAACCACACAGGATCAATGTTTAGTTCCAAGTCTGAAAGCCTGCTGCTAGCAAAATTCCCTTCTGTGGTCTTTTCAAGCCTTAAGTTGATTGGATAAAACCCACCTGCATCATGGGAGAAAATTTGCTTTATTCAAAGTCCACTGATATATAAATGCTAATCTCATCCAAATAAACACTCTCACAGAAACATCCAGAATAATGTTTGACGTCATATCTGGGCACTGTTTCCCAGCCAGTGCTTCCCAGATGCATAACATTAACCATCAGAGTATCTACATAACATATTCATTTTTAAAATTTCAGTCTTTCTTCCCCAAATTATAAACATGTTGCCAGAGAAGACCTCTTAAATATAAAATATTTCATTAGTGGTCTACAATATGTAATGAATAAGAAACTGTCACAGTTCCTATTTATAGCAGTACTTTAAGTGTGGATATAACTGGCATTTTCTCAATGCTCAGTAAATTAGATTCTGCCACAGAATTATCTTCTGCTTAACAATCACAGAAAAGGAATATGACAGGCCACTATTTCCAGAAAAATATCTCACTTTCTCTAAGTCACTTTATACTCAAAGTTGCAAAAACACTAAGAGATCAGAAATATATAAGGTCAGTTCACAGAAAGAACTGCTAATAAGAAGCTCAACTTGAAGGCCAATAGTGTTTGACACATCGAGGCATTCAATAAATGTGCATGATCAGCAAGAATAGAAATTATCTGTGAATAGCATGCATTCCTTCTTGCTTTTGAGATAACATAAATAAAAGTATAACCACCTTATATCACATAAATATTCTCTCAATTTAAAAAAGTCCATTCATTTTGGACTCTCTTTCTGCTCATTAAGTAGTGTTCCAAGTAATTTCTGAAAAAGCTTTATAAATTTTTTATACATGCTTGTACTGAGCACTCAACATAAATACATGCATGTCTTTTTTATTACTTTTTTCTTCATTTGACTCCTTTCTTTACCCTTACCATCCTTCTGTTTTGTGTTTCTCATTTATTTTCTTCTTTACAGGGCCTTAGGCTTAATAGTGCCCTCCTCAACACTTCGGTATTGTTTAGTCCTTCCAGACTAACCTAAACCAGGCAGTTTTTCAGGTCTTCAGTGGTCTCCAAATCAATCATTTTGCTCTTTGCATTGATAAATTTAGACCTCTATGTCATAAGGTCCTGTACAAAGTTTAAATTTAATGAAAGATATTATAAAGATGATAATGACTGATAGAATGATGATGACGATGGTGACAGTGATGATAGCAATGGTGCTGGCAAATGACTTGCAGTATGGATTATTAGTATTTATCATCCTCTATTATAACTTCTCATTTTGGTAGAATAAATGACCTTTGACAAATGTGGCATTTAGAAAAAATTTTTCTCCTAAGTGAGGCAATCAAACAAAATGACACCTAGCAATGCTGGTTAAATGAAGACCAAACCGGTCCATGACTTATAATTTATGAAAAAGAGAAGTTGCCTCTTAAGATTCCAACTCAAGGACTGAAACCTGAAGTCTTCATTAAGAGTATGTGCTAAGGCCGGCGCCACGGCTCACTAGGCTAATCCTCCGCCTTGTGGCGCCGGCACACAGGGTTCTAGTCCCAGTCGGGGCGCCGGATTCTGTCCCAGTTGCCCCTCTTCCAGGCCAGCTCTCTGCTGTGGCCAGGGAGTGCAGTGAAGGATGGCCCAAGTGCTTGGGCCCTGCACCCCATGGGAGACCAGGATAAGTACCTGGCTCCTGCCATCGGATCAGTGCGGTGCACCGGCTGCAGCGCGCCGGCCTCACCGGCCATTGGAGGGTGAACCAACGGCAAAGGAAGACCTTTCTCTCTGTCTCTCTCTCTCTCACTGTCCACTCTGCCTGTCAAAAAAAAAAAAAAAAAAAAAAAAAACAGAGTATGTGCTAAGAGGTAGTGATAAAAGCTGATGCTAGTGGTCATTATCTGAATATATCCATGTATCTTAATAGATTAAAGTCAGAGCATTAGTGGATCTCAGTAGTGAAGATAAACACAACCAGCTCAGGAGAGTAACAAAGTTGAGGAACTACATAGTGTCTGAGAGATGCAAGCAAACTAATTTTCCACTTGAAATTTCCGATTCTATTTCCTTTTTCTCTATGATTTCTAATATTCCTGAGGTGTTTTCTGTTTCTTTATATCATAAGAGTCTTGTTTTTAAAATTTTTTTATTTACTTGAGAGGCAGAATTACAGAGCGAGGAGAGACAGAGAGAAAGGTCTTCACTCCCCAAATAGCCACAACAGCTGGAGCTGAGGCTATCTGAAACTAGCAGCCAGGAGCTTCTTCCAGGTCTCTCACATGGTTGCAGGGGCCCAAGCACTTGGACCATCTTCTGCTGATTTCCCAGACCATAGCAGCAGAGAGCCGAATCAGAAGAGGATCAGCAACGACACGAACCAGCATCCATATGGGATACTGGCGCCACAGGTGGAAACTTAACCCACTACACAGCAGTGCAGGCCCCGTAAAAGTCTTGAGAGTGTCAAGAGTCTCTACCTCACAAGAAAGAAGAATTGCGATTGTGATTTTTAATGGTATTATATCCTTAAATTACATACTCTACACAGTTGTTCAATCTTTCCTCAGCTTCTGCCTCCCTGGGAATCAGAACTAGTATATAGAAGTATTGTATTTTGTCTTAATAAACTTGAATATCTCCCACTACCTTTTCTCTCTTCCCTTTCCCTTCCTTCTTTCTTTCTTCTTTCTTTTGTTTCCCTTTTGTAATAGAACCCCCAAATCATAGCATGTGACGTGTGCCCACAATGTTCTGTTTCTCTGACAACCCCTTGAAGGTAGGAAAGGTTATTTAAGTAGGTTCTATCTGGGAATGGAAGTGATATATGCGACTTCTACTTTAGAATGTGAAAGATAGGAACATGCTGCTTACACTGTCTTATTCCTTTCCCATTGGCTAGAAGGCAGCCAATATTGTAGCAATCATCCTAAGACTATCTTAGCTCATGATAGTCATCTCCAATATTAAAGACCCTCCATTTAAAATCTGCACTCTTGTTTCTTGTAATTTTGCACAAAATGTCTATGCTATTTAAGCCAATGTTATTTTTTCCTTTTTAGAGTAACCAAAGAGATAGCTTAACATACATGAAAATTAAATTCTGTTACTAGAATGAAGGAAAAGAATCAAAGGTAACTAGATGAAATAAGATGATTGAGTTTTTGAATTTAGTGACAAACACGTAGTTCATGAAGATGTTGAAGAAAGTAGACAAGAAGAATGAAATCTGCATAAAAGTCATTCTCAAAACCACAAAAACTGAGTAAAAATGAAGGGAGCAGATGTTTCACTGAATATACTTAGGATAGTAGTTAAGGCTGAATATTGCAAACATCTTCCTGATTGCCATGAGAGGAGGGCCCCTTCTCTGTGTTAATATCATTAAGGTAACTAATAATACATATAGATAAAGCTGGAACAATTCATATATCAGGCAACATCACATCCAAAGGAGGTTCAGGTATTTATGTTATCAACACAAACTAAGGGCCATGAGTGAAAAAATTTCTGTTATATAAAAAAATCTAATTAGAAACTATGCTTGAAAAATATTCTGTGAATAGCATACTTGTTCTTCCTTATGGCTGTGCTACATGTTGCATATATAATAGGTAGGTAGCTGCAGACCCACATAGTCTCACCAGTTTTAGCTACTGACCTTACTGACTTGAAGAGTTCCTTAAGAAATGATGTTAAGCTCTTTTTCTTGGTGACCCGTGTCACTGCTTTGTGATCAGGGTGCTTGTAGAAGCTTGCTTCTTAGATTCTTTTCCTTGCATTTATCACTACTAACCAGGCAGATTGGAATGGCCTTGAGGGGGCAGTGGGAGGAAGAGATAGAGGGAGAAGAATCTGTGTTAATCTTAGAAGTTTAAGAAAAATTCCGAAACCAAATGTTCTCAAGTCCCATCTGTAATCAACATAAAGTGCCTGTTTTGATGAAGTGTCTTCACATCTATGGTGATGGTTCATCAAAGTTGGAATAGAAATCTTAAAGACAATAGATGTGTTTATTCCTATCAAATATTGGCTATATTTTTGGTATGATAATAATAATGATCATTATAGAATTGTATTTGTTAAACATAGTCATCACTATGTAAAATAGATTCTCAAAGACAGTGATGAATAAAGAAGTAAATAATACTCACTCACAGACACTTGTTACATTTCCAAATAACAATAAGAGTTTCATTTCTCAAAAGACACAGGTAGTTTTCACTCTGAGAAATCTCAGAATTCTTACTCTTGAATTTATAGGAGGTCTTCCTCCTCTGTGCTCCAATAACAAAACTTAACACCTCCTTGTAACATTTTTGTAAATTACTATTCTGCCTTTATAAAGTAAAATTTCTGATATTGGGAACATATATATTACTTGATCAGCACATGTTCAAGTTATTGATTACTACATAACAAATAGCTCCTAAAGTTTGTGGCTTAAAAAAAGAAGAATCCATTTTTGTTTTTTTGTTTGTTTGTTTATTTTTTTTCTTTTTCTATTTCAAATCTGCATTTAGATGGGACTCAACAATGAAGTCCTGTCTTTCTTACAACACAATGATAGTGAGGTGGTTAAATTTAGGGTTGAAAAACCACTTACAAAATGGGACTTTTGAAGGGCTAATGTATTTTTATCTTTGAGAGTATTTTAAAAACTTCATGGAAAATAGAATTAAAAGATAAGTTTATTTGAATGGAAAAACATTTTTGTTAAAGTGATAATATAGATAAGATGAAGGGTCTGGTAATAATAATAGATACAATTAAGGAATGAATGCTCCAACAGGGGAGCAGTCCACACAGAGGATTCATAAAATGACAATTGCTTTAAGAAGAACTCTGACCCAGAATCAACCCTTAAGGTATTCTGGTCTGGCTAAAAGCCCACAAGAGCATTTCAAGCATGGAAAGCCAAGACACTATGGCAAAAAATGTCCTACATGAAGGACCTCAGTGGATGAGACCTCAGTGGAAAGAAATGGTCATCAAAGAAGGAGGTACTTTTCTCTGAAGGGAGGAGAGAACTTCTACTTTCCTTATGGCCTTGTCTAAATACTGACAGAGTCTGCAGATTTAAAAGTCTTCCATAGCCTAAGCAGCTTATGTTAAGAGCCTTGGGTGATCACTCATGTCATATGTAAGAGTGTTAACTGTTAAATTAACAACAGGAGTCACTGTGCACTAACTTCCCATGCAGGCCCTCTGTCCTCAAAGAGTTGTATTAGAACTATGTCTAAATGCTCCCAAAAGATGTATCATTCTTGGGTGCTTCTTTAAGTTAATTAAGTTTCCAAAAAAAAAAAAAAGAAGAAGAAGAAGTGAAATTACCTTCATGATGCAATGACTTTGAATAGCCATTGTCTCTACTGTTAAAGAACAGGTTTTTTTTTTCCATGCAAATTGTTGAACTCTTTACTTACTATAGAGTTGGTCTTCTGTGTATAAAGTTAATCAAAAATGGATGTTAGTTGAGAGTGGGACTGGGAATGGGAGAGGGAAGAGGAGGAGGATGGGAGTGTGGATGGGAGGAAGGGTATGGTGAGAAGAATCACTATATTCCTAAAGTTGTACTTATAAAATGCATGAAGCTTGTATTCCTTAAATAAACGATTTCTTTGGGGGAAAAAAAGAAACATATGCACTCTATTCATACTATGCATTTTCCATGAACTTTTTGAAGACCCCTCTATGTGTGGATTATAAGCGGTTTTTGGCATCAAAATAAAATCTTTTAACATTATTTCCATGAACTATTTGAAACATATTTGTAGTGTTGCATAACTCAGATTTAGAAGTTTAATAAGACAATAAACACTTATTTTCCACACAGTTTCTGTGAGTAGATCATTTGAGGAAAACTGGTTGGGTTTGTTATGACTTTCACTAAAAAGCCGAGACTTTCTCTAGGGCTGCGATTTCCTAAGGCTTTAATGAGACTAGCAAATTGTTTCCAAGAGAGCTCATTCATAGGGATATGAGTTGGTATTGAGAAACATAAACAAAAAAAGATCAGTTCCTCACCATGTGAACCTCTGCACAAGGCTGCTTGACTGACCTCATGGTATGGCAATTGGCATTCCTCTGTGTGATCTGAAACATAGAAATAAGCTCAACAGCTTTCAAAACTTAGCATAAGAAATCACATGCCTTTATTTCAACACTATCTTATTGGTCACCCAGTAAAATCCTAGTCAATATATGAGAACATTGTAGATGGCCATGAATGCTAGAAGACAGGGATAATTTGGGGCCACTTGAAAGGCTGGTCAGTTAACACAAATGTCATATTGATATTGCCTATTACTAATGTTTCCCCCTACATAAGACTGCTTGGGCTTCCTTACAGAATGATGGCTCTGTCTCAAGACAACAAAGCCAAGTCACAGGAAGAGATACAAGTGACTGGGTCAGTTTTCAATTCTGTGTATAGAGATTGATACAGCATCATTATCGCCTGAACACTTCATCAAGGAAATATCAAAGAATTTGTGAGTCTAAACTCTGACGTGATTGTTATGACGATCATGTGAATAACTTACTTAGAACAATATTTGGAATGCCATAAGCATCAACCAAATACAGATTCAAAGAATGAATGGACTTTGGGTTTATTTTTTTAAAGTATTATTTGGCATCAGTACATGCTACAACATTTTAGAAATTTTACATATATTAGTACAATCACAAATAAAGGGAATAGAAGCTGTTTTCATTTGTGGTTCCAGTTAAAATACACATTAAAATACACAAAAGTAACATTATGTTACTTAAGGTGGGAGATGTAAGTGTTGCCCTTCCAAAAGGAGAAAATCACATCATGGAAGTTACCTTTTCAAAATAACTTTGTAAAAATGAGTCTTTAGTAACTGGAGACTGTAAAGCCTCTAATGATATAAAACCATTAATATTTAAATTAATAGAGGTACATAGTATGTCTATTAAAGAATGGAATTCATGTATTACTTTCAAGGATTTTAGTACCTTAAAAGGTAGAGAAATAAGAGGACTGCTAAGAAAAAGGTTCATGATATTTCTAGGTATCTTCTAACATATGATTTACTCAGAACCAACAATACTAGGAATGTGTAATTCCATTTTGTTTTTTACACTGTTACACAAAAATACACTCTAAATAGTTTGAGCAAAACTCCTTCAATTAAAAACAGCACTTGAGGGGCCGCCCTAGCCTGCAGCACCAGCATCCTGGATAGGCACCGGTTTGAGTCCAGATCTGATCCAGCTGTCTGCTATGGCTTTGGAAAAAGCATTTCTGAAAAAGCTTTAGGGAAGGCAGTAGATGTCTCAACTCCTTGGGCAACTGCACCCCTGTGGGAGACTCGGAAGAAGCTCCTGGCTCCTTTTTTCAGATCAGCCCAGCTCTGGCCATTGTAGTCATTTGGGGAGTGAACCAGCAGAATGGAAGGCCTGTCTCTCTCCCTCTCTCTCTCTGGCTCTACCTGTCTCTGTCTTTCAAATAAATAAAATAATTCTTTAAAAAAAACAGCACTTGAAGTGTTAATGTCTATGTTGTTCACACTTTTTAACAAAGGGCTCACTGTACTTTTCAAAAGGTACCAAAATACAATTGCAATCCTACTGAGTCCAGTTTCACCTTTATATAAACCATTTCAACCAATTTATAAAGGTTTTATAAAAGCAACACAGATATTTAATTATTATTACAAGAGCATGCCATTCAAATATAACATTCAGTAATATATATCACCAATCAAATTGAATTTTTAAGACCTCTTTGTGCAAAATACACACTTGATTATATTTTCTGTGTCATGAATTGTTTCCTAAGAACCTTAATCTATATTGGCTTTAACCCTGTGTCCTAGGGTTTCTTGCAGCATTATCTGAAGTGAGAAATTTTAATAAATAGAAAAACAGAACAGTTCAGAACAGTATCTAATGGCAGTATGCAAATCATAGCACAGATTGGATTTTGTTCCTATTTCACAGCTAAACACAAACTGTTAACAACCTTACAGTGACCTGAATAATCAGAAAAATAACTTGCATTAATTTTCACCTTGAATGGTTATGCTGAAGCTTTATTTATCAAAGAAATTTTTCATAAAGTTCATTAACACTTCTAGGGAATTATCTTGAAAATAGAGCAAAGATTATAATAGCTCGTTGTATGTATATGCCATACACAATGAAGGTAACTTGTACACTATGAAACATGATAGCCATTCACAGGGGGGAAAAAGTGTCTTGATAAATTTATTACCAGAGAGCAGTAAGAGGGGAGCGTTTGGCCCAGCAATTTAAGACACTGGTTGAGACTTTCATATTCCGTATCAGTGTGCCGGGGTTTAATACCTTCCTCCAGTTCCCAACTCCAGCTTCCTGCTAATGCACACCCAAGGAGGCAGGATGTGATAGCCCAAGTAGCTGAGTCTCTGCCACCCATTGGAAGACCTAGACTGAATTTCCATCTCCTGACTTCAGCCTGGCCAAGTTTCAGTGATTTCAGGCATTTGGGGAGTAAATCAGGAGAAGTTTTGCTATATCTCTCTCTCTTCCTCTCAAATAGTTTTTTTTTTTTTTTTTAAAGAAAGCAATAAATAGAAAAATTCTTTTGGGGTGATGTTTAAAATCAAAATATGTGGGATAGGTGTTTATCACAATAGTTAAGTCAACACTTGAGATGCCCCCATCCCATGTCAAAGTGCCTGGATTTGGGGCCCAGTTCTGCTTCTGATTGCAAATTCCTGCTGTTGCATACCCAGGAAGGCAGCAGATAGTGCAATTAGTTGGGTCCTTGCTATCCAGGTTTCATGAATAGATTATAAGGGTGCAAAATGCAACTGTGGAGACAAATTAAGATATAAGTCCATCAAAGTTAGGGAAGATATTTACTTAAACTAGAGTAGAAAAATGATAAAGGATTGGAGTGAACATGCTTGAAATGTGTTATATCCAACTAACGGAACTAGTGATGGATTGAATGTGGGATCTCCAAGATACAGAAATATTGAGGAAGACTACAAAGTTTCTGAATAAAGTAACTGGTATGATTTTCACATCATTTAACGGGATGGGGGGGAAGACTGGGGAAAACCAGGATTAGAGAAAATTTTTATTTTGAGACATATTAAGTCTGAAATGTTTATGAGAAATGTAAATGAGTAAATTAATAAATAAGAGTATCATGGAAAAATAACCATGCTGTAGTAATAAATATGGGGGTTGACAACTTAAATATGATTTTTTTATTTTTAAGTTTTTATTTAATGAATACATTTTTTCATAGACACAACTTTAGAAATATAGTGGTTCTTTCCCCCATACCCATCCTCCCCCACCAACTCCCATCCCACCTCCCTCTGCCTCTCCCATCTCCTTCTTCATATGGTTCATTTTTAGTTTGATTTTATATGCAGAGGACCAACTGCATGTTAAGCATAGATTTCAACAGTTGGCACTCACACACACACACAATATAAAGTACAGTTTTGGAACAAAATTTGCAGTCGATTCTCAAGTGCAACTCATTAGGGATGGTGGTCCTATTTGGAGAGTAAGTGAACAGTGGCTTCTGTTGTTCCTTTAACAATTAACACTCTTATTTATGATGTTAGTCATCACCAAAGGCTCTTGCCATGGGCTGCCAAGGCTATGGAAGCCTTTTGTGACCATAGAATCTATCAGTATTTGGACATAAGCAAAGTGGATGTTTTCTCCTCCCTTCAGAGAAGAGTACATCCTTCTTTGATGACCCTTTTTTTCCACTGAGGTCTCACAGAGATCCTCTGTGTCGGATTTTTGCCACAGAGTCTTGGCTTTCCATATCTGAAATGCTCTCACAGGCCTTTCAGCCAGACCAGGAAGCCTTAAAGGTTGATTCTGAGGTCAGAGTGTTATTTACAGCAAATTTCATAGGAGTCTGCTGTGTGGACTGCTTCCCATATTGACTTTCCTTCCTTTTTAATTCTATTATTATTACTGGGCACTTGATGTTATTTATATGACCACTTTTATAATTAAACCAATCTATATGTTGACTTTAACATTTAATATGATCATTTTAACAGTTAAGATGGCATTTATACCACCGATTTTTATGGGTCTGGAGACCCGTGACAAGTTCTTAGGCTGTACCCTTAGAGGTAAGTCTGTAGGACTGTATGCAGAGCTATACTGCTTTACAGTTATAGACTACCTCCTCCATCTCTTATCCACCCTCTTATTTTTAACTGGGATCTTTTTCCAATGGACTTAAAACACATATGATTAATTCTGTGTTACATAAAGAGTTCAGCATATAGTATGAAAAAGAGAAAAGAAAAAGAAAGAGAGAAAACAAATCAAAACAAAAAAATATATACAAAATAAAAAGCAACAATGATAAACTGCCCCTCATCAGTCAGGTCAAGGACTGTTCAAGTCATTGATTCTAAAAGTGATGATTTCTCTTGTATAGCTTTCATTTTAAGCATGCTAATAATTCTCCCAAATCAGGGAGAACATATGGTATTTGTCTTTTTGGGACTGGGTTATTTCACTAAGTATTAAGTTTTTCAGCTAGCTCCATTTTGTTGCAAATGACCAGATTTCATCCTTTTCTATTGCCATGTAGTATTCCATAGTGCACATATCCCTCAATTTCTTTATCCGGTCTTTGATTGATGGGTATTTAGGTTGGTTCCATGTCTTAACTATTGTGAATTGAGCTGCAATAAACATGGAGGTGCAGATAGTTCTTTTGTTTACTGATTTCATTTCCCTTTGGTAAATTCCCAGGACTGGGATGGCTGGGTCATATGGTAGGTCTATATTCAGATTTTAAGGTATCTCCATACTGTTTTCCATAGTGGCTTTTTTACCAGTTTACATTCCCACCAACAGTGGGTTAGGGTGCCTTTTCCCCACATCCTCTCCAGCATTTGCTGTTTGTTGATTTCTGTATAAAGCCACTCTAACTGGGGTGAAATGAAACCTCACTGTGGTTTTGATTTGCATTTCCCTGATGGCTAGAGATCCTGAACATTTTTTCATGTATCTGTTGGCTATTTAGATTTCCTCTTTTGAAAAATGCCTGCTAAAATCCTTGGCCCATCTCTTAACTGTGTTGTTTGTTTTGTTACTGTGGAGTTTCTTGATCTCTTTGTATAAATCTTTCTTTAAACGAATATGAGAAGGATGGAATCAAGAAAATAGAACAATAGGAAAGGATACATTCTAAATGGGTACACATGGGACAAGGTATGAAATGATTATTTCAGAGAATGAGAAAAAAATTTTACAGTAAAACACAGCAGAACTAATGTGATAATAAGGGACCTTTTTGAGATTTGTAATTATAAATTTAAAGTGAATCCAGTACTGGTAATTTTCTTTGGAAATATTCTTTATTTTAGGTACAAGTGTAGATGAGAAAATATTTTTTCTAAGGTTGGGATATATTGGGTCATAAAAAAAGAGGGATTGAGGGGCAAATGAGCTAAGGGTATTTGCTAAGATATGACTATAGTTAAAGACTAGGGAATTTAACCTGAACATGGAATACAATAAAGTTGGAGGAAGAGAAGAGGAAAAAGATAATGAGAAAGGATGATGGAGTACATGCTTTAGGTATCAATGACATTGATGACTTAAAGTTGTGGATCTAGAATAAATAGCTGAGTAGTATAGAAAACTGTTAGATACTGGAATGTTTGAAATCCAAATGTAAGAGAAGGCTTCAATTCTGATGACGGCAAGTCCCATTGAGCATTGAGGGGAGCAGCTGGCTGAGATGGGGTGGAAGAAATACTCGTTGTAGGGGTAGAAGTAAAGGACTGAGATTCAAGTTCCGGTAGACATCAGAGATATGAAAGTCACTGAGAATGTGGGGAGGAAATGGTGGAAGCCAGTAACAGGGGTCTTCAAGGTCTGCAATAAGCCACATTCCAGTTATTAAATTGACTAGGAATGGAGCATATTCATTTTATCGAGTTGGTCTCTTTAGCAATTAGATTTATTTCTCTTTGGTTTATATGATCTCATGAAAAGTGAAACATTTAAATTCCACTTTTTTCAATTATATATTCTGAAAATTTATGCATTGCAAACCAGAACACCTAATCACTTCAGTTCTGGGAAATGCTGAATACAGAAATGTTGAGGACAGTAACTAAGATACCCAGACAAAACCAAGAAGGTCACAAAAGAGCTAGACACCTAAGAGCAGAAGAGAGAAAGACATTTGAAAGCCAAAGCATTACATGTGAATAGAAAAGAGGAAATACATTTTGAAAAAAAGTCATGTGATTGTTAAAAGGGATGAATTATGTATTCAAATAGCTCCTCCATTATTTACGAGCTGGAAATTGTGATCATTACATAGTCCAGTATCTTGAATAAGAAGTAAAATGGAGATATGACCCTGGACATCCAATAATTGTAAAAATTAAATGAAAGAAAATATGCATAGACCATTTATTATTTAGGATATTCATGGGTTTTGCAACAAAAGATCTAAAATTATAGTTACTTCTAAATGTAAATAGTGACTCAAGAGGACATTTATTTCTCTGCCACTTAAAGAACTTGGTAGATAGGGTGAGCCTTGCTTCGCAAGGCCATTCAAGGACTCAAATTCATCCCACCCTGCCATAGCTTATGGCATGGTTCTCAGAGTTGAAACTGACTGACCTTGGTGTCTGCATTCCTGTTTTGGGAGACATGAAAGAGTGAAGGGCAGGGAAGACAGATTTTCTTCAGGAAGTTGGAATATGCTGTACACATTACTTTTGTTTGCATCCCACTGATGGAAACTTATTCACAAGGCTAGTAGGGTCTCCAACAGGCCAATCATGTTTTCAGCCTTAATTTGGTGAGTTAAGGGGTCTATTACAAAAGGAAATAAGAGAAAAAGAAACTCTGGGAGAGGGTTTCAGTCTCTACAATAGTACCATTAACAATATTTGATTGATACTATTTCTATTTAATAGCATCATTAACTAGACTTTTCAGAAATTTCTTTATTCATTATTATATATGTTATAGACATTTAAGTGACAATGCATTGAATTTTTATTCATAAATATATTAATAAGACCTAACACCCTTTCAGGAACATTATAGACATGATCCTGATTTATGATGGTTTTACTTTGGATTTCTCAACTTTATAATAGTGCAAAATGATGCAGATTCAATAAACACTGTATTTTAAATTTTGATCTTTTCTCACATGCTATCGGTTGTTCCCTATAAGACTCATGATGAAACTTGATTTCACAGTAAGAATATTGAGCAGTAGGGCCTTTAAGTGATTATTAGGTCACCAAGAGAGATTATCACCTTTTTCCATTGAGTGGGTTCTTTCCTGTGAGAGTGAGTTGTTAGAAAACACAACTGCCCCTTGTGCTTTGTTTGTCCCACATATGTGTTCACCCTTCTGACTTGAGTTGAAGCAGCACAAGGCTCTCATCAGAAGCTAAAAAGACACCTGCACCTCACTCTTGGACTTCTCAGCCTACAGAATCATAAGCTAAAATAAATATAATTTCCTTATAATTACTCAGTCTCAAATATCCTGTCACAGCATTTGACAGCAGACACTAGGTGAGAAACAAGCCATATGATGCCCTTGTGATGCTGGGAAATGGCAGCAAGCTGTGGCTCTGCTCAGCAGTCACAGTGGCAAGCAACTGATATTCCACAGTGTGCTGTGTTGTAAAGCTCTATTAAATACATTTTCCACTTCCAGTGTTTTCACATAACATTGGGTTTATCAGGACACGACTCCATCATAATCCGAAGAACATCTGTACAAGTATGTGCTTGTATTTAATCTGTTGTTTTGCTGAGCCTATTCTCATAACAAAATGATGGAACACTGTGCAGTTTAGTGTATGGAGAATTTTTATATAGACTCCCCACAAAGACATTTGTTATGTCTGGATATAAGTGGAGATGAATCTATTATGTGTCTACATGCAACAGATTTATGTATGTAAACCTAGCCAGGTACAGCTACTCACACGTGCAAGTTAATAAAATAACCATAAATCAAATACCATTCACTTAATTTGGTAAATGACCTTTCAGTAATACATTATCTCTGCCAAAAATATTTATGATTGCCTAGTTTTGTTTCCTCTGTTTCACTTACTAAGCATTTTTCCCTTATGAATACCGTGGGTCATTCAGCATATGTCCACCGAAGCAAGAGAACATTTGCCTCTGATTCCACCAAAGCATTTCCAGTAATGAGCCTATGCTAAATAAAGCAGCTGTAGCAGCACTAGGGACATGTAAATCAGGATGTTAATGAAGAAATGAATGCTTTCAAATTTAAAGACTTCCCAGGAATATGGCTCATAGACCTGAAATAGGTCATTACAACTCGAAGTCGATTTTATTGGGGGAAATAAGACATTTAGCTTCTCTCAGCGAATAACGAATCTTGTAAAAATGACTCTATAAAATCAATGAAAAATATGACTTATTTTTTTAAAAAGTAATAACTTTTTCAACTGTGGAGCTATGGGCAGGACAAAGCACCATCCCACTTTCCTTGTTTGGGTAATATGCATCATCTCCTTTAAGGTTCTTCTACATCTCACTTTTTCAAGAAAGTTTTCCTTCATTATTTTCTGTACTCCTGTGTTCTGTTTTTAACACTTTAAACACTTTAAAATTTTAAAGCTCTTTAGACCCTTTCATATCTAAGTCTGTAAAACCAAACAATATTATTATGACTCATTGCTTAGTTACTAACATTAAAACATAAATACAGGCAGAGAAAATAAAACTGGCATACTTAGCACATGATATACATCAGTTTCATTCATATACATATTTTCATTTAATGCAAAGTTGTATGATGATTAAAAAGTAATGTTCCATAATCACATAGTCCTAGATATGATATACCTGCTTGCCAGTTGTTGCTTAAGTAAGCTTTTCCAAGGTAGGCCTCAATTTTCTCAGTTTAATCATTACAGAACTTATCTTGCAATGTTGCTGAAAAATAAAATATAAGAATGTGTATAAAGCACCTAGGTTATCCTGATATGAAATCAAGTTTAAGTAAACACTTGCTAGGGTTGTTGTTATCAAAAACTAATTCTGAAACTGATATTGGAATTTAGCCCGCTAAAATATATAAGAAATTTGGCCAGATAAAGTTCCCCAGAAGGAAAACATGTTATCAATATTTGGGGTGCCATACGATATCACCATATGCTTATTAATAAATCCTCAATATTAATAAGCCCAAGTGGGTTCTTGCCTAGTATTTAGAGAAGAATTCTAAATACCAGCATAAATGAACGAGGCAGCATGGCACATTTTAAGCTTTTATTTAGTGTGAAAGATGCATAGGAGAGTGAGAGCTTTATCTAAGAGGGAGAGGTAAATATGAGTTCATACGGAGTACCAGGAACCAGCCACATAGAAGACCATCTAGGCCAGAAGCATGGGGCGAGTAGGCTAGGAAGCCTAGGATGGGTGGCCCAAAGGCCACATGCCCTGGAGGCACAGGGCTACAGCCAGCCCCCTCCTAGCAAGAGGTCAGGGCAAGGGAGGGAGGAAAGGCTTTTAATACACTCTCATAGGGGAGTGGTTAATTAACCTGATTGGGCACTAAGATGTGGCCAGGTAGGGGCATGAGGTCACACAGGGGTGTGGTGAAGACATGGTCTTCCAGCTCACAAACTTAATCAATTTTAACCTGTATGCCTGTCTACTTCTTTTTTTTTTTTTTTAAACTTTTGTTTAATAAATATAAATTTCCAAAGCACAACTTTTGGATTATAGCAGCTTTTCCCCCCATAACCACCTTCCCACCTGCAACCATCCCATCTCCCGCTCCCTCTCCCATCCATTCTTCATCCTGATTCATTTTCAGTTATCTTTATACACAGAAGATCAATTTAGTATATACTAAGTAAAGATTTCAATAATTTGCACCCACACAGAAACACAAAGTATAAAGTACTGTTTGAGTACTAGTTATACCGTTAATTCACTTAGTACAACACATTAAGGACAGAGATCCTACATGGGGAGTAAGTGCACAGTGACTCCTGTTATTGATTTAAGAATTGACACTCTTATTTATGACGTCAGTAATCACCCTAAGCTCTTGTCATGAGCTGCCAAGGCCATGGAAGCCTTCTGAGTTCACCAACTCTGATCTTATTTAGACAAGGCCATGGTCAAAGTGGAAGTTCTCTCCTCCCATCAGAGAAAGTTACCTCCTTCTTTGATGACCTGTTCTTTCCACTGGGATCTCACTCGCAGAGATCTTTCATTTAGGTCATTTTTTTTTTTTTTTTTTTTTTTTTTGCCTCAGTGTCTTGGCTTTCCATGCCTGAAATACTCTCATGGGCTGTGTATCCCGCTTCCCATGCTGGATTGTTCGCTCCTTTTTAATTCTATCAGATAGTATTAGCAGACACTAGTCTGGTTTATATGATCCCTTTGACACTTAATCTTATCATTATGATCAATTGTGAACTGAAATTGATCACTTGGACTAGTGAGATGGCATTGGTACATGCCACCTTGATGGGATTGAATTGGAATCCCCTGGCACGTTTCTAACTCTACCATTAGAGGTAAGTCTGATTGAACATGTGCTAAACTGTACATCTCCTCCCTCTCTAATTCCCACTCTTATATTTAACAGGGATCAATTTTCAGTTAAATTTAAACACCCAAGTATAATTGAGTGTTAATTAAAGAGTTCAACCAATGGTATTAAGTAGAACAAAAAAAAACCTAAAAGAAATAAAGCAGTTTTTTTAAAAGATTTATTCTATTTATTCGAAAGACAGAGTTAAAGAGAGAGGTAGAGACAGAGATGTCTTCCATCTGCTGGTTCACTCCCCAGATGGCCGCAATGGCAGGAGCTGGGCCGATCTGAAGCCAGGAGCTTCTTCTGTGTCTCCCATGTGAGTGCAGGGGCCCAAGTTCCTGGGCCATCTTCCACTGCTTTCCCTGGCTATAGCAGAGAGCTGGAATGGAAGAGGAGCAGCCGGGACCAGAACCGGCGCCTCTATAGGATGCCGGCGCTTCAGGCCAGGGCTTTAACCTGCTGCGCCACAACGCCAGCCCTGCCTGTCTACTTCAAAACCATAGTGTTAGGCAGGAAGTCAGAAATGAGCTTACGTGTGTGTGTGTGTGTGTGTGTGTGTGTGGACAAGGGCCTAAGGAACTGACATCTACAGCGGTCCAGCATCAGCATCTCAAAGTCATCCCGATAAACGTCCAGGTGCAGACTAGTGTAAGCACTTCAAAGTCCTGCCCAGATCCTGATGACCTTCCAGGGGATCCTATCCCTTCTACCTGGCCTGGTAAACATCCTTCCTCTAAGAAGGGGTGATGCCAGCCAGGCTTCCCCCTGTCTGATAACTTCAGTGGGAAAAAATCAGAAAGGAATTTTTCGTATTTACACCCTACAAGTCCTTGTGCGGGAGGAGAAGAATGAGAAGGGGAGAGAAAGGGCAGAAAGGCAAGACCCATCCCCTTAAAAGCCCCAGCCTAAATGTGCACTAGGCACTCTCTCCCAGGTCCTGTCTGGAGAGGTGGCCATCTGTTCTTACGGATGTCCCTACCCTAATAAACCTTGCTATTTTGCTTTCCACTGCTCTCTGTCTCATGCTTGAATTATTTCTTGCTCGAAGACAAGGATCCTTTGCTTCTCCGGTAACAACAGTTCTTATAAGCCTGACAGTATAGGCAGAAAAAATCAAGACCAAATATTTTATTTTATTTTATTTTATTTTATTTTATTTTATTTGACAGGTAGAGTTAAAGACAGTGAGAGAGAGAGAGACAGAGAGAAAGGTCTTCCTTCTGTTGGTTCACTCCCCAAATGGCCACCACAGCCAGTGCTGCGCTGATCCGAAGCCAGGAGCCAGGTGCTTCTCCCTGGTCTCCCATGTGGGTGCAGGGGCCCAAGCACTTGGGCCATCCTCCACTGCACTCCTGGACCACAGCAGAGAGCTGGACTGTAAGATGAGCAACCAGGAATAGAAACCAGCACCCATATGGGATGCCGGTGCCGCAGGCAGAGGATTAACCAAGTGAGCTACGGCGCCGGCCCCCAAGTTCAAATATTTTAGATAACCATGAAAACATGTGTGGAATCTAAGATCTGGAATTCAAACCTTTATTAAATCCAAATGTATTGTGTTTTCTTTCCCCTTCCTTCCTTCCTTCCTTCCTTCCTTCCTTCCTTCCTTCCTTCCTTCCTTCCTTCCTTCCTTCCTTCCTCTTTCTTTCTTTCTTTCTTTCTTTCTTTCTTTCTTTCTTTCTTTCTTTCTTTCTTTCTTTCTTTCTTTCTCCTTCCCTCCTCCTCCTCCCTCTTCTCCTTCTTCTTTCTTTCTTTGCTTTTTGTATCTTTGTCTCTACCAACACCTTAACAGTGTTGTTTACAGGACAATTGTTCCAAACAGCAAACCAGTTTCTAGGTAGAGACTCAATGGTTTCTGTATCATGAGTGGGTTGAAGTAGAAAGATAATAATTGCTACCTGATACATTTTGGATCCTGTTGGTTTTTCATATGATAGACCATTGTTTTTGGATTCTACACAGCTTTTGTTCTTCAAAACCAGCTGCCTCACTTCTCTGTGGCATTAAGGGAAGGTAGAGGATACAGAAGAAACCTATATGAGTCAAATCAAAAGCTAATTGTTCAGACAGTGGACAGTGAAGGAACTCGGTGTTAGGAAAAGAGGCACAAAATAGAGAGGAAGCAGTGTACAAATTTACAGCCAGACCAAATTTATTCAGAGAAAATCAATTCATAGAGGTGGGTGACCAACTGCCCGCATGTACATTGACATAACACATGGTGTTGGGGGCTGGGCCTTTTTATATTTGAGGAGAGCTAGCGATGGGGTTGGTGGTGGGGATAGCAGGCAGAGGGGAATTCCTAAAACTGATCTTTCAGGTATTCCAGCAATTGGTCTTTCAGGTGGCTTTAGGGGGTGGGCTAAGAAAGCAATAGGGTGTGAGACCCAATTGAGACTCAAGGCCAAGGAATAAATTCCAGTGCTTATCTATCTTTTGGGCAATGAGGGAGAAGGGCTGAGACTTATGTCTTTGTTCCATCACTAGGCATTGATTAGATTCTGCAGGACTCAGAGCCAGCATATTTACTGTACTACATGCTGTTGCTTCCTGAGAGAAATAAAACTAGCTACCCTCTGAGAACCAGTATAAGAATTCAAAAACTGTATGTGGTACACCAAGTAAAGATTTTAATGAAAAAGTTCTGATATCAAAGAAAGGACATACAAATGTCAAGGTCACGAGTTATCATTCTGAGTCACTAAGCTACACTTTGCTGTCCATTCTGTCTTTTGGGAATCAATTTGCAATACTATTATTATATATGTATATGTATATGCATATGTATATGTATATATGTATATATAATATATATATAACATGTGTGTGTGTGTGTGTAAAATACCTGAAAAGTTCATGGAAATAGAATCGATGCAATTTTTTCACAATACACTGTTTTCCATAAATTTCTTGGAGATCTGCCAAAAATTTGGACTTAAAATACTTTCACATCAAAAATAATTCCATTCCATAAGCTTTTTGATGTCCCCTCATATGTGAGTGTGTATATATATAACTTAATTGAGTTACTTCTAAGGCTTGGTGCTTTGTTTTTTAATTCACAGGGAATTCCTGTTATTTGTCTGAGGGATAAATTTTGCCAAGGATGTTCCATTTTTATACATATCATTTTGTGAACGTAGGTGAAAAAGCTCTGTAAGATTTCAGTGCTATTAGGACACATGGATCCACTGTTGGAAGCAATTTTATTGGTTTGTTGGATGGGGAATATGATTTTTGGTGACAAAATGAGAAAAAAATGTGATGCTCTGGGTGACAGAAGATGAGAAACTGAATTAAATGATGATGTGGTGATAAAATTCTTATAAACAAAACATTAGATTAATATTTAGATGTTAAGCAGGAAAATTACAGAACAACCTTGGAACAAAGCTTGGATATAAGCTTTAATGACAAGTGAACAGGATTTTAAAAGAAAGGTAAAAAATAAATCAGGAACAAGTTGAGTTTTAAAAGTTACGTGATCATAAAAGTCATTTAGATGAAAGTAAACTACACACAGTAAAAAATGTTTAATAATTTTTTACCTTAAACTTAATCAATCATTTAAAAACTATACAAACACCTACTATGTGCTTCAGGATAGTTACCTTCAAGCATCATTTAGAGGTATTATTGTGACTTAACAGGTGAAAATGTGTATTTTGAAGAAATTTAATTGAAAATGTTAAAACTACCCTAATGTTTTTATCTTTATTCAAAGATTTACTTGGCTTTCATCTAGGGTTCTCTGATCCATTACAAATAGAATTAAGTTTGATTATTGCTGGAACATTTAGACCTACAGTCTTATATATTATATATTGGTTTATATTTGTTTTAGATAAATGTTGCTCAAAAAGGATTTTTTTAAATTCCTTATATCATTGCTTTGAGCTCATCATAACTAAACGTCATTCACACTTCTTAGTCTATGCCAAGCATCCAGATTGAGGATAAAAGTTCAGTTAATCTGGATGAGCCCAAATCACTGAAAATGTCACCTGAAATCAACAATTCAATTTTAGTGCACTTTCATCAAAGAAAATGATTTGACTCTGATTTCTCATATTTCAGGACACTAACCATTCAGGTATTTTTATTCATCCCACTCTTTACTACAATTCAGATGGGAGATTTCAATAATGGATAAAAATGAAATATATTTTTTTAATTTTGTTTGGTGACATTCTATTGACATATCTTAGGCAAAGCAACATAACATTAATGAAAACATCATTTCTTTTTTCTATCAGAAGAACACTTCTATTTTTAATTCTACTGTGTTGGGAACAGAAAAACAATTTTGCTATGGTGGTATTAGCTCAATTTGCCATAGATCTCATTGTCCACAAAGAAGTCAAGGATGCCTTCAAATAATATGAATAAGCTAATTTATATAATAATTCTTTCCACCTATTTCTTTTTTGAAAAACCATAAAATTCCAATATATTTGTCTTCCACAATATGAAATTGTATTGCCTCTGATTAGAAAACCAGACATCATTGCAAATTTTGTGAAAATTAACATACTTAACAAATGTTATCTTCAGGTCTCTTATTTACAAAATCAGAATAAAACACTCTAATTCTCAGAATTAATGCAGGAGTGGAGAAATTATTGAGAAAGCAAGTGAGATAGTAAGGTATTTTGTAGAACTGTAAAGCCTTTTAGTAGCAAGGATTATTTTGCACATGCAACACACTTTGACCAGACATTCTCTATTTGCCAGTCATTAGAGATATGAAGATAAATAAGACTAAAACCACTAAGAATCTCAGCCTAAGTGGAAACATGATAATATAAACATATATAATATGTTTAATGCCTCATGACCGAAAAAAAAAACACAACAAAGTGTGAACAAGGCTTGGACAATACATAAAGAAGTCCATATATACCTCAGCTGAGAGATTTATTTATGAGGATCCTTGAAGGACAAGTAGTAGCTATTGATTGGGTTAACAAGATAAACATGACAGTGTTACCTTAAAGGATGTTCAAGAGTAGAGAAGCTCAAATTGGGATGCTGGGGCTTCTGGTTCTACCAGAAAAGGAGTACCCCTTTTCTCTCAGGGCCTTCAATTGATAATTGGAAAATCTTGGACCTAAAATAATAAGGACAGCATCAGCAGTGTCCTGGAGAAGTTTCTGTACTTCAAAAGATACAGTCAGGAAAGTGAAGAGGCACCCGACAGAATGGGAAAAAATATTTGCAAACTATGCAACAGATGAAGGGTTGATAACCAGAATCTACAAAGAAATCAAGAACTCCACAACATCAAAACAAACAACCCACTTAAGAGATGGGCCAAGGACCTCAACAGACATTTTTCAAAAGAGGAAATCCAAATGGCCAACAGACACATGAAAAAATGCTCAAGATCACTAGCAATCAGGGAAATGCAAATCAAAACCACAATGAGGTTTCACCTTACCCCAGTTAGAATGGCTCACATTCAGAAATCTACCAACAATAGATGCTGGAGAGGATGTGGGGGAAAAAGGGACACTAACCCACTGTTGGTGGGAATGCCAACTGGTTAAGCCACTATGGAAGTCAGTCTGGAGATTCCTCAGAAACCTGAATATAACCCTACCATACAACCCAGCCATACCACTCCTTGGAATTTATTAGTCTTTTTAAAGGTGTAATAACATTAAGCTTACAGGTAAATTTAGAGAGAGAAAGAGGACCCCTACATGCTTGTTTACTCTGCAATTGCCCACAACATCATGGGCTGGGCAAAGTTGAAGTCAGGAATCAGGAACTTAATAGGAGATTCCCACAGGGGTGGCAGAGACTCAGCTATTTGAGCCATAACCTCCTGCCTACTAGGGTGCACTTTAGCAAGAAGCTGGAATTGGGAGTGGAGCTGGGAGTCAAACAAAGGCACTGTGATATGGATTGTGGGCATGCCAATTGTAAGTTAAACCACCACTCCAAACACTCAAATCCCCCTTATTATCTTTTAATGATTCCCATTTGTGTAGTAATACTGCTAGTTTAATTGTAAAACTAGTTATTAATATATTTTCTTATTTTACTTTTCTCAGTTTTGTTATAGGTCCCTCTCAAATCCCATTCACATCAAGATTTATTTTCAATTATCTTTATATACATAAGATCAATTTAGTATATATTAAATAAAGATTTCAACAGTTTACACCCACACAGACACACAAAGTGTAAAGTACTGTTTGAGTGCTAGTTATAGCATGAATTCACATTGTACAACACATTAAGGAAGAGATCCTACATGGGGAATAAGTGCACAGTGACTCCTGTTGTTGACTTAACAATTTGACACTGTTATTTATGACGTCAGTAATCCCCCTAGGCTCTTGTCATGGGTTGCCAAGGCTACTGAAGCATTTTGAGTTCACAAACTCTGATCTTATTTAGACAAGGTCGTAGTCAAAGTGGAAGTTCTTTCCTCCCTTCAGAGAAAGGTACCTCCTTCTTTGATGGCCCGTTCTTTCCTCTGGGATCTCACTCACAGAGATCTTTCATTTAGGTCTTTTTTTTTCCAGAGTGTCTTGGCTTTCCATGCCTGAAATATTCTCATGGGCTCTTCAGCCAGATCTGAATGCCTTAAGGGCTGATTCTGAGGCCAGAGTGCTGTTTAGGATATCTGCCATTCTATGAGTCTGCTGTGTATCCCGATTCCCATGTTGGATCATTCTCTCCTTTTTAATTCTTTCAGATAGTATTAGCAGACACTAGTCTTGTTTATGTGATCTCTTTGACTCTTAATCTTATCATTATGATCAATTTTGAACTGAAATTGATCACTTGGACTAGTGAGATGGCATTGGTACATGCTACCTTGATGGGATTGAATTGAAATCCCCTAGCACATTTCTAACTCTACCGTTTGGGGCAAGTCCAAGTGAGCATGTCCCAAATTGTACATCTCCTCCCTCTCTTATTCCTGCTCTTATATTTAACAGAGATCACTTTTCAGTTAAATTTAAACACCTAAGAATAATTGTTAATTACAGAGTTCAACCAAAAGTATTAAGTAGAGCAAAAAAAAAAAATACTAAAAGGGATAAAGTATGAAATTGTTCATCAACAGTCAGGACAAGGGCTGATCAAGTCATTGTTTCTCATAGTGTCCATTTCACTTCAACAGGTTTCCTTTTTGGTGCACGGTTAGTTGTCACCAATCAGGGAGAACATATGATATTTGTCCCTTTGGGAATGGCTTATTTCACTCAGCATGATGTTTTCCAGATTCCTCCATTTGGTTGTAAATGACTAGATTTCATTGCTTTTTACTGCTTATAGCATTCTATAGAGTACATGTCCCATAATTTCTTTATCCAGTCTACTGTTGATGGGCATTTAGGTTGATTCCAGGCCTTAGCTGTTGTGAATTGAGCTGCAATAAACCTTGAGGTGCAGACAGCTTTTTGTTTGCCAATTTAATTTCCTTTGGGTAAATTCCAAGGAGTGGGATGGCTGGGTTGTATGGTTGGGTTGTATTTAGGTTTCTGAGGAATCTCCAGAATAACTTCCATAGTAGCTTTACCAATTTGCATTCCCATCAAAAGTCGGTTAGAGTCCCTTTTTCCCTACATCCTCACCAGCATGTTTTTGGTAGATTTCTGTATGTGTGCTATTCTAACTGGGGTATGGTGATAAATATTGAATTTATAACATTATTTTATAGAATCCTCAAGAAAGCCTTACCTAATACTAGCTAAATAGTTGCACTTTATTTCTACCTGCTGTCTCCTCCATATTGCTTGTTGACATTTAAAATTTCCCCATGTATCCATCTTATTGTCTTAATTCCCACATTAAAAGATAATCTCCTTGAAGGATGACCAATTGTCTGCTTTTTTAATCTTTTTAACTCCAGAGCCAAAGTTAATGTCTGGCACATAGTTGAAATTAAATAAATATAAGTTCATTGACTTCACAGATGAACATAAAGGAGAGTCGAGGAAATTCTACCTGTAATATTTTTTTAACAAGTGAATTTAAATTGAATTTGACAGGCTGATATTGTGGTGATGTGGTACAGCAGGTTATCCCTCAGCTTACAATGTCAGCATCCTTTTTTGGAGGGCTTGTTTGAGTCCTGGCAGCTCAGCATCTAACCCAGCTTCCTGTTAGTGTACCTGTAAAAGCAGCTGAAGATGTCCCAATTCCTTGGGCTGCTGCCACCCATGTTGGAGTCCTGGATTTGACCTTGCCAAACCCTGGCTGTCAAATCTGTATGGAGAGTAAATCAGCTGATGGGAGATCTCTCTCTCTCTCTTTCTCTTCCCCATACCTATTTCTTTATTGCTCTGGTTTTCAAAGAAACAAAATAGATAAATCTTTAATAATAAATAAATAAGTTGAATTTTCCCTAGTTAAACTTAAGTAAACAGAAAGAAAATGTACTTCAGGAAAATTTTGGTGGACAAAGAGGATTTTATGGAATAGAAGACATGACAATGAAATAAATTAAATAAATTAAAATACAATAAAGGCTAACAAGTAAATTAGATAGAGCAATAATGATAGCGGAGAACTCACACAAGCCGGAAAGAAAGGACACAGGCAAGTTTTCATAAGACCAAACCAATTACAAAGAGTTGAAACTCAGAAAAATTACAAATAACACACTGGAAACCATTTTTCATAAAGGCAATATCTAAGAAAGACAGCAGATATTCAATACAAAGATAATTGACATTCCTTGAAAAGATAGCTGGTCTAATAGAGAAACAAAAAATTCAGAATATAAATGAGAGAAAACTTTCTTAAATGAAATATGATATAAATCTGCATTTCCACTAAATCTTTTCATCCGTGTCATGTGTGGATTTCTTTAACTCATGGATTTGCTTCTCATTGCTTCTGAGTAATCCTATGATAATTCTTTTGAATTCCTTTTCAGGCATTTCATCAATCTCTTCATCTTCACATTCAAATATTGAAGTGTTGTTGTGTTCCTTTGGGGGAGTCATGTTGTCTTCCTTGTTCTTGTTTCTTATATTTCTGCATTTATTTTTAGGCATTTGTGGAAATATTTGTTGGTGTTCTCCACTGTTAAATTTTATCTTTGACCTATGCCTCTGTATCTTGGTGGAGTATTTGTTCCTACGGTGAGTACCCAGAGGGGTGTGCTGGGTGTGGCCAGGAAGCTCTGGTCAGTGCTCAGGGTGGAGCGAGAATCCAGGGTGACACCTCAGTTCTGCTTGGTAGATGGCCTCTATTGTCAGTAGAGGGGAGGGTATGAGCACACGTGTTGGCATAATTCTAACCTTATCTCCTCTCTTCCAAGGTGCTCAATGCCCAGGGTTAATCCCCAGTGGGTACAGCCTTCACCCGTGTTGGTGCATGAACCACACAAAGGATCTGTGCAGTTCTCAGTGAGAGCATAGACTCCTGTGCCATGACCCACATCAGTCAGGGAGCTCTGGGGGTGTGACACCAGATATACTGACTGCTGCAAGATCCAGCTACACCCCACATCCTGTTGTGCACTCACAGGGTTCCCACAGTCACAGTTTATAGAGGACCCCTTCTCCACACCATGAGCCTGTCCCATCCACAGAGGGAGCACAGTCATTCCAGAGCCAGCTGCCAGTGGGTGCTCTGCCTTGGCAGCTTGAGCCGCAGAGCCCGTGTTGAGTTGAGAGGATACAGAAACCTCACAGTCCTAGGTACCCAGTCTCCTGTCAACCCTCCCAGCCAGACTTCAGGGCAATGGGAAATCCATGTTTTGCTCTCTGCTAAAATCTGGTTGTGTGTCTGAGAGCTGCCGCAGCCTCCACTTGTGTCAAGATGGCACCTTCTCCCCTCTGGTTGCTGGGTGCTCTCATCGGGGAATGGGGACAAAGAATGTGACTTTCGTTCTCTGTACTGGGGGCAGCCTGCCTCCTGCTGGGGCTCTCAGCCAGAATTCTCATCTAGAAAGGATTTAGCTACAAGAACTAGATTTACTATATAGGAAAAAGCATATAGGCTATCATCAGATTTCTCTTAAGAAACATTGGAGCAATGTCAAAATCTGAGCAAAAAGGGTACAGTTAAAGACCTTTATTCATCCAGATTGTGATTTACTTGTATTGGCAGTAGAAACATTCTCCAATACACCAGGACTGTGGAAGCATCACCTATGTGGTATTCTTCAAAATGTACTTTTAGGTATTCTGGTCAAATGAAAAATGAGTGAAAAAAATCAAATAGGGAGAAAAAGTAAGTCTTACTCTTGGACTTTATAATCTTTATTTTGAAACGCAAAGCTGAATGAATTCCTTGTTCTAGTCAAAGTTTGCCTTCTTTCTAATGCAATGAAAGAGTTGAAAGTTAAGCAGCCCAGAAACAAGAAAAGACTTTGTGAAAAAAAAAGAAAATTTTGTTTACAGTTTTCAAATAACTTACCTCAAGTGGGGAAATTTTTTGGCTCAATTGTTATGCTTATAATTCTGTTGAATTTGATTCCTCAAGTCATTGTGCTTTTTTTTCCCCTTAGATAATCAGCATTGTCATTTCCAGTACATCTAGATTTTAAATTACACATACTATCCTGAGAAATTCTCTCTATTATATCTCACAATTTATTTATTTATTTATTTATTTATTTATTTATTTTGACAGGCAGAGTGGATAGTGAGAGAGAGATATATAGAGAGAAAGGTCTTCCTTTGCCGTTGGTTCACCCTCCAATGGCCACTGCAGCCAGTGCGCTGCGGCCAGCGCACCACGCTGATCCGAAGGCAGGAGCCAGGTACTTATCCTGGTCTCCCATGGGGTGCAGGGCCCAAGCACTTGGGCCATCCTCCACTGCACTCCCTGGCCACAGCAGAGAGCTGGCCTGGAAGAGGGGCAACCGGGACAGAATCCGGCGCCCCGACCGGGACTAGAACCCGGTGTGCCGGCGCCGCAAGGCGGAGGATTAGCCTAATGAGCCACGGCGCCGGTATTTATGATAGCCTCATACATATTATTTCTTTTTCTGTTTTTGTAATATTGATCTTTCATTTGATTTTCTCTATTGTGGTATCTATTTTTCTTCAACAATCAGAAATGCTGGGCTATCTTTCCATGTTTGTGTTGACATTTCCTCCGGGACTGATTGTGGTACTCATGAAAAATGACTGGAAGTGTGAGCTACTAACTTGCCTTTGGAGTTTGGGTACCACTCATCCCTGCTGGAGTTATCAACCCACATGGGACAATCTGCACTCCCCAGTTTCAATGTACACATCTCCTCCTTTAAACCTGAGGGAAAAGACCCCAGCTGCTCTCTATTCAGCCAACTATAGGGAAAGAAATGGACAATAACCCAGCTGCTGCAAGCATAGCTCATCAAGAAATAACCCTGTCATTGTCTTTCCCTCCACTTCCATCCCTGTGCTCTGAGGTGCCTTTCCCAAAATCACTCCCGTTACCTCAAGACTCCTTTCCTGATATTCTCTACTTTCTATTTCAACAATGTCTTAAAACTTCTAGTCCTTCTTGATTGTACCTAAACAGAAATAGGCAGCTAACATGAAATAGGGGTAAGAAACCACTTTTTGATGAAATGGCATTTAAGAGACCTAAATTAATTGATAATAATATCTAATCTAATCTAATTGTTTATCTGGGAGGCTAGACTTCCATAAGGTGGGAATAACAAGTAGAAAAGTCCAGATATAAGAATATGCTCCACTTGCTGAAGGAACCCAGTGGACCCGGAATGCAAAATAATAACTGTCTCTTGGTAGAAGTGATGAAGATATGACCACAAAAGGCTCACAGTGCAATGAGGGTGCCAAATGCAAATACATGTAAAAGCAACTCAAATGGCATTAAGAAAAAACTATGAAAAGGATAATAATAAATTAACATTACCTTTAATAATTAATTAATCTCTAATATCTTAATAAGTTTTTTTAACTTTTATTTAATAAATATAAATTTCCAAAGTACAGCTTATGGAATACAGTGGCTTCCCCCCCCATAACTTCCCTCCCACCCGCAACCCTCACATCTCCTGCTCCCTCTCCCATCCCATTCACATGAAGATTCATTTTCAATTATATTTATATACATAAGATCAATTTAGTATATATTAAATAAAGATTTAACAGTTTGCACCCACATAGACACACAAAGTGTAAAGTACTGTTTGCGTACTAGTTATAGCATTAATTTACATAGTACAACACATTAAGGACAGAGATCCTACATGGGGAATAAGTGCACAGTGACTCCTGTTGTTGATTTAACAATTGACACTCTTATTTATGATGTCAGTAATCACCCTATGCTCTTGTAATGAGTTGCCAAGGCTACTGAAGCATTTTGAGTTTGCCTACTCTGATCTTATTTAGACAAGGTCATAGTCAAAGTGGAAGTTCTCTCCTCCCTTCAGAGAAAGGCACCTCCTTCTTTGATGGCCCATTCTTTCCACTGAGATCTCACTGGCAGAGACCTTTCATTTATGTTTTTTGTTTTTGTTTTTGTTTTTGTTTTTGTTTTTTTGCCAGAGTGTCTTGGCTTTCCATGCCTGAAATACTCTCATGGGTTTTTAAACCAGATACAAATGCCTTAAGGGTTGATTCTGAGGCCAGACTGCTGTTTAGGATATCTGCCATTCTATGAGTTTGCTGTGTATCCCGATTCCCTTGTTGGATCGTTCTCTCCTTTTTAATTCTATCAGTTAATATTAGCAGACACTAGTCTTGTTTATGTGATCCCTTTGACTCTTAATACTTTCATTATGATTTGCAAACTATGCAACAAATAAAGGATTAATAACCAGAATCTACAAAGAGATCAAGAACTCCACAACATCAAAACAAACAACCCACTTAAGAGATGGCCCAAGGACCTCAATAGATATTTTTCAAAAGAGGAAATCCAAATGGCCAACACACACATGAAAAAATGTTCAGGATCACTAGCAATCAGGGAAATGCAAATCAAAACCACAATGAGGTTTCAACTCACCCCGCTTAGAATGGCTCACATTCAGAAATCTACCAACAATAGATGCTGGTGAAGATGTGGGGGAAAAGGGAAACTAACCCACTGTTGGTGGGAATGCAAACTGGTGAAACCACTGTGGAAGTCAGTCTGGAGATTCCTCAGAAACCTAAATATAACCCTACCATACAACCCAGCCATCCCACTCCTTGGAATTTACCCAAAGGAAATTAAATTAGCAAATAAAAGAGCTGTCTGCACATCAGTGCTTATTGCAGCTCAATTCTCAATAGCTAAGGCCTGGAATCAACCTAAATGCCCATCAACAGTAGACTGGATAAAGAAATTATGGGACATGTACTCTATAGAATACTATAAGCAGTAAAAAGCAATGAAATCTAGTCATTTACAACCAAATGGAGGAATCTGGAAAACATCATGCTGAGTGAAATAAGCCATTCCCAAAGGACAAATATCATATGTTCTCCCTGATTGGTGACAACTAACTGTGCACCAAAAAGGAAACCTGTTGAAGTGAAATGGACACTATGAGAAACAATGACTTGATCAGCCCTTGTCCTGACTGTCAATGAACAACTTAATACTTTATCCCTTTTAGTATATTTTTTGGTCTACTTAATACTTTTGGTTGAACTCTGTAATTAACAAACAATTACTCTTAGGTTTTTAAATTTAACTGAAAAGTGATCCTTGTTAAATATGAGTGGGAATAAGAGAGGGAGGAGATGTACAGTTCAGCACATGCTCACTTGGACTTGCCACAAATGGTAGAGTTAGAAACGTACTAGGGGATTGCAATTCAATCCCATCAAGGTGGCATTTACCAATGCCATCTCACTAGTCCAAGTGATCAGTTTCAGTTCACAGTTAATTAAGTTTTATATATGGGGGTTGGTGCCATGACTCACTTGGTTAATCCTCTGCCTGCAGTTCCGGCATCCCATATGGGTCCCAGTTCTAGTCCCAGTTGCTCCTCTTCCAGTCCAGCCTCTGATGTGGCCCAGGAAGGCACTGGAGGATGGCCCAAGTGCTTGGGCTCCTGCACTTGCATGGGAGACCAGGAAAAAGCACCTGGCTCCTGGCTTTGGTCGGCACAGCACCGGCCATAGCAGCCATTTGAGGAGTGAACCAACAGAAGGAAGACCTTTCTCTCTGTCTCTCTGTGTGTCTATAAAAAAATAAAAGAACTGATATATGAGTCAGTGCTTGAAAATTTAAAGAGAAAAAAAAAGGTTTATATATGAAAAATGTCAGAATGGGAGAAATTAATCCTGACAAGATAGAGAATGCAAGGTTTTTGAAGAAGACCCAGAAAATGAGCTGGACTTAAAGAAATAAATTTTTTTTTTTTTTTGACAGGCAGAGTGGACAGTGAGAGAGAGAGACAGAGAGAAAGGTCTTCCTTTTTGCCGTTGGTTCACCCTCCAATGGCCGCTGCGTCGGCACACTGCGGCCGGCGCATCACACTGATCCGAAGCCAGGAGTCAAGTGCTTCTCCTGGTCTCCCATGCAGGTGTAAGGCCCCAGGATTGGGCCCTCCTCACTGCACTCCTGGGCCATAGCAGAGAGCTGGCCTGGAAGAGGGGCAACCGGGACAGAATCCGGCACCCCAACTGGGACTAGAACCCGGGGTGCCGGCGCCGCATGGCCAAGAATTAGTCTATTGAGCCACAGTGCCAGCCTTAAGGAATGAATTTAATTCTCATTAATGTAAAAGTGTGACTTTGCGGTCTAGCACTGTGGTGCAGCAGGTTAATGCCCTGGTCTGAAGCGCTGGCATCCCATATGGGTGCTGGTTCAAGACCCAGCAGCTCCACTTCTAATTCAGCTCTCTGCTATGGGAAAACAGTAGATTTCCCAAGTCCTTGGGCCCCTGCACCCAAGTGGGAGACCCGGAAGAAGCTCTTGGCTCCTGGTTTCTGGCTTCTGATAGACACAGCTCTGGCCCTTACAGCCAATTGAGGAGTGACCCATCAGATGGAGGACCTCTCTCTCTCTGCCTCTCCTCTCTCTGTAACTCTGTCTTTCAAATAAGTAAATAAATCTTAGGAAAAAAAGTGTGACTTTGTTGACCTTGCAGCAAGATCTGGATTCCCTTATTGTAAAGTACTGCTTTTGTCTGAATGCTATAAAATGGTATTGTAGTCAACAAAAAGAAGAAATGGAAATGGCAGGTTTTGCCCCCTCCTCATAAGAATGGGACTTGAAATTCATGCACATTATTTCTAGATACATTCTATGAAGCAAAAAATGTAGTCTCATAGCTAAACCCACTATAAATGGAGATTGGAAAGTACAGACTTCATGGTACATGCTATTCTACTCAGCCAGTATATCTATCACTTTGGAAAAGGGAAGATATAAGGGAAACTTGATAGTCTACATCACATGTGTCAAAAAGAAAATCTTCATAATTCCAATAATCAAAATATTTCAATTTTAAGCATGATTAAATGTCTACCTCTATATACGCTTCAGTTCCATTAACCATTTAAAACATCACATTCACCTTGGTGGGGTACTAAGTACATTTTTTATTATATTGAGATTTAGATATTGTGTGGAACATTATTTGACTTTTTGAATTATTGTACTAATAGATTGCAGCATAAGCTCTTTAAATTAGGTAGATATTCTACAGCCAAACAACAAATATTTCATAGGTTACCTGTCAGGTTCCAAATTTCATTGAATAAAATTTTTATTACCTTATTTCCCATCACCCTCATGGATTCTTATATAACCATTTGTAAGGGTCTCTTCTATTTCAAATTTGATGGATATGCATAGAATATGAAGCAATCTATATTTATGTTCCTTGCAAAGGCCAGAAGTTGACTAAACACATCTAGAAACTGCTCCTGTCAAAATGTAGTTGTACACATCATGAATACATTATTGCTACTGCAGCATCTGCATTGCATTTGGCACAAACTGCTGCAGACTCTCAGCAGACTGCAGCAAATGGCAAATATATACTGCTCTTTGCTCCAAGGGGAAAATGCTGCATATTTTTGTGAGAGTACAGTCCCCAAATTAATGTCTACTGCAACAAAACACAAACCCAAGTATCTCAGTAATTGTTATTTTCTAGGTTAGTTTTAGTAATTCTATACAAATGTTAATAGGTAAAAAAGGTTTTTATCCTATGCTAACTATAATCTCAAACTGCAGATTCTGAATGAGATGCAAAAGTCAATTTCAATGGAATAAAATAGTATTTGTGTAACCAAAATACAAATATTATCTAAAAACAAGTCATAATCTAAATGCAAATGGAAGAAATAATTTCTAGTTTATTAAATGACAAAACAAATGTTATTTTCTATTAGTTATATTGTCTATATAATAAATAGTTCCACAGTTTAGTAAAAATAATAGAATGAGGGAAATAGATATTTTTAAAAATAAAAGCACTAACTGGGTTATTTTTTTTTTGTTGTGGAGTTTCTTGATCTCTTTGTAGATTCTGGTTATTAATCCTTTATTGGTTGCATAGCTTGCAAGTATTTTTTCACATTCTCTTTGTTGCCTCTTCGCTTTCCTAACTGTTTCTTTTGCAGTACGGAAACTTCTCAATTTGATGTAATCTCGGTTTTTAATTTTGGCTTTGATTGCCTGTGCCTCTAGGGTCTTTTCCAAGAAGTCTTTGCCTGTGCCTGTACCTTGCAGGGTTCTCCAATGTTCTCTAATAATTTGATGGTGCCGGGTCATAAATTTAGATCTTTAATCCATGTTCAGTGGATTTTTGTGTAATGTGTTAGGTAGGGGTCTTGCTTCATGATTCTGCATGTGGAAATACAGTTTTCCCTGTACCATTTGTTGAATAGAGTGTCCTTGCTCCAGGAATTGGTTTTAGATCATTGATCAAATAGAAGTTGGCTGTAGATGTTTGGATTGATTTCTGGTGTTTCTGTTCTGTTCCATTGGTCAATCCATCTGTTTCTGTACAAGTACCATGCTGTTTTGATTATAACTGCCCTGTAGTATGTCCTGAAATCTGATATTGTGATGCCTCTAGCTTTGTTTTTGTTGATATTGTGATGCCTCTAGCTTTGTTTTTGTTGTACAAGATTGCTTTAGCTATTCGAGGTCTCCTGTGTCTCCATATGAATTTCAGCATCATTTTTTCTAGATCTGAGAAGAATTTCTTTGGTATTTTGATTGGTATCACATTGAATCTATAAATTACTTTTGGGAGAATGGACATTTTGATGATATTGATTCTTCCAATCCATGAGCATGGAAGATTTTTTCATTTTTTGGTATTCTTTTCTATTTCTTTCTTCAAGATCTTGTAATTCTCATTGTAGGGATTTTTAACGTCCTTGGATAAGTTTATTCCAAGGTATTTGATTGTTTTTGTGGCTATTGTGAATGGGATTGATCAAAGCAGTTCTTTCTCAGCCATGGCATTGCCTGTGTATACAAAGGCTGTTGATTTTTGTGCATTGATTTTATATCCTGCAACAGGATCCTGTTCAGGATCACTAGCAATCAGGGAAATGCAAATCAAAACCACAATGAGGTTTCAACTCACCCCGCTTAGAATGGCTCACATTCAGAAATCTACCAACAATAGATGCTGGTGAAGATGTGGGGGAAAAGGGAAACTAACCCACTGTTGGTGGGAATGCAAACTGGTGAAACCACTGTGGAAGTCAGTCTGGAGATTCCTCAGAAACCTAAATATAACCCTACCATACAACCCAGCCATCCCACTCCTTGGAATTTACCCAAAGGAAATTAAATTAGCAAATAAAAGAGCTGTCTGCACATCAGTGCTTATTGCAGCTCAATTCTCAATAGCTAAGGCCTGGAATCAACCTAAATGCCCATCAACAGTAGACTGGATAAAGAAATTATGGGACATGTACTCTATAGAATACTATAAGCAGTAAAAAGCAATGAAATCTAGTCATTTACAACCAAATGGAGGAATCTGGAAAACATCATGCTGAGTGAAATAAGCCATTCCCAAAGGACAAATATCATATGTTCTCCCTGATTGGTGACAACTAACCGTGCACCAAAAAGAAAACCTGTTGAAGTGAAATGGACACTATGAGAAACAATGACTTGATCAGCCTTGTCCTGACTGTCAATGAACAACTTAATACTTTATCCCTTTTAGTATATTTTTTGGTCTACTTAATACTTTTGGTTGAACTCTGTAATTAACAAACAATTACTCTTAGGTTTTTAAATTTAACTGAAAAGTGATCCTTGTTAAATATGAGTGGGAATAAGAGAGGAAGGAGATGTACAGTTCAGCACATGCTCACTCGACTTACCCCTAATGGTAGAACTAGAAACATGCCAGGGGATTCCAATTCAATCCCATCAAGGTGGCATTTACCAATGCCATCTTACTTTTTAAAGTGATCAGTTTAAGTTCATAATTGATTAAAAAGATAGGATTTAGTGTCAAAGGGATTACATAAATAAGACCAGTATCTGCAAATAATTGATAGAATTAAAAAGGAGAGAATGATCCAACATGGGAATCGGGATACACAGCAGACTCATAGAATGGCAAATGTCCTAAACATCACTCTGGTCTCAGAATCAGCCCTTAAGGCATTTGGATCTGGCTGAAGAGCCCATGAAAGTTTCGCAGACATGGAAAGCCAAGACACTGTGGCAAAAAAAAAAAAAAAAAAAAAAAAAAAAAAAAACTAAATGAAAGATCTCTGTGAGTGAGATCCCAGAGGAAAGAATGGGCCATCAAAGAAGGAGGTACCTTTCTCTGAAGGGAGGAGAGAACTTCCACTTTGAATATGGCCTTATCTAAACAAGATTGGAGTTGAACTCAAGAGGCTTCCATAGCCTTGGCAGCTCATGACAAGAGTGTAGGGTGATTACTGACGTCATAAATAAGAGTTTCAATTGTTAAATCAACAAAAAGGGTCACTGTGTAACTGCTCCCCTTGTAGGACCTCTGCCCTTAATGTGTTTTACTATGAGAATTAGTGGTAAAACTACTACTCAAAGAGTACTCTATATTTTGTGTGTCTTTGTGGGTGTAGTCTGTTGAAATTTTTACTTAGTATATACTAATTGATCTTCTGTGTATGAAGATAATGAAAATTAATCAGGATGAAGAATGGTATGGGAGAGGGAGTGGCAGATGGGATGGTTGCAGGTGGTAGGGAAGTTATGGGTGGAAAAAGCTGCTATAATTCAAAAGTTGCACTTTGGAAATTTAAATTTATTAAATAAAAGTTGAAAAGAAAAATAAAATATCTATACTAGCAAAAAAATAAAAAAGGCGTTAAATTTGAATATACTAAAAACTGATCTGTATATAAAGAGAATCAAAATGAATCTTGATGTGAATGAAAGGGGAGAGGGAGTGGGAAAGGGGAGGGTTGCAGGTAGGAGGGACGTTATGGGGGGGAAGCCATTGTAATCCATAAGCTGTACTTTGGAAATTTATATTCATTAAATAAAAGTTAAAAAAAAAAAAAGAAATGGAAATCATTCTAATTTCCAAATCACCCTGACCAGTATATTTTGAAAAAATAAATAGAAAACTACAATTAAATTCATAAGAAAAATAAAGAATTACACTTACAAAAGACAGTGGAAACATAGTTGAATGTTTTGGGAAATAACCTCACTTAATGGAGAATGAAATAACATAGTTACTGGGGACAGCTTTGTGGCTTAGCAGGTAAAAATGCTACCTGTAACATCACATATGAGCTCAAGTTTGTGTCCTGGCTGATAGACTGCTGATCCAGCTCCCTACTAATAGCCTGGGAAAAGCAGCAGAGGAGGGCCAAAGTGTTTGAGCCCCCTGACTCCCATGTGAAAGACCTGGAAGATGCCTCTGGTTCCTGGATTCAGACTGGTGCAGTCCTGGTTATTGGAGTTATCTACAATTGCAGTCAACGAGGGGGTGGGCCAGTGGATGGAAGACCTCTCTCTCTCTGCCTCTCCTTCTCTCTCTGTGTAACTGTGACTTTCAAATAAATAAATAAATCTTAAAAAAAAGCTATTCATACTGAGAGAGCATGATTAGGTCACAAGAGCATTCTACCCACCACCCCCACCCCCTCAGAATGGATTAAGGTAGTTCTGGCAGGGCAGAGTTAGTTTGCACATGTTGTTATAAAATCAGGACACTCCATGAGCCTGGACTCTTCCTCACATACCTGTTATCATTGTCTACTCTCTTATAGTGCATCCAAGGGGACTAAACTGGGTTATAATATCATTCAGTTTGAATTTTCCAGTCATAAGAATCATAGTCAAATAAGCCTCTATATAAAATACATATATAAAGGTATTTTGTTTTAGCAAAATAAAGTAGACTAAAACAATGTACTTCAGCAAAACAAGGAAATAAAAAATGAGGAAGATTGGCAACAAAAAAGATAGATGAAGGGAATTTCTGAGAGGAAGGTAAAGGAAATTTCTGAGTGACAGTTAATCAAAGGCTGAGAAAAAAATGAGTCCAAATTGGAGCAAAAAAACAACCCAGTATGTGAAGGAAGACTGAGAGGTTGGAAGGAAAGGAAGATAAATAAGAGCATGGAAATGATAGTTTGTTTGTTGTTTTCACAGTATTTGAAATACTACTGCAAAGTGTTTGACAGATAATAGATCAGTGAAATGAAGAGCTGATTTTTTAAAAAAATAAACAAAATTGATAAATCATCGCCCTCCCTCAAAAAAAAAAAAAAAACAGGGAGAGGGGATGAAGATCTAAATTAATAAAAACAGAGATGAAGAAGGAGATGCTACAATTGATGCCACAGAAATAAAATGAAACATCAGGACTTACTACAAACAGCTATATGCCAACAAATTTAAAATTTAAAGAAATGGATAGACTTTTGTACATATACAACTTACCAAACTTTAGTCATGAAGACATAGAACCTACAAAGACCAATAACTAAGATGGAGTTTCAATCAGTAATAAAGACCCTTCCAACAAAGAAAAGCCCAGGACTGGATGGCTTCGCTGCTGAATTTTACCAAACTTTTAAACACTAAGCCAATTCTTAAACTATTCAAAACAATTGAAAGGGAGGAAATCTTCCCAAACTCCTCTTCTGAGACCAGCATCACCTTAATTCCAAAAGAATAAAATTAAAATAAAGACAACTATAGATGAATATCTGTGATAAAATAGATGCAAAAACACTCAATAAAATACTAGCTAATAGAATTCAAGAAACATTAAAAACATCATTCACCTGGACCAAGTAAGATTTATCCTTGGTATTCAGGGATAGTTCAACATAAGCAAGTCAATAAATGTAATAAATCATATTAACAACCTGAAGAACAGAAACCATATGGTTATCTAAATAGATGCAGAGAAAGCATTTGATAAAATACAATATCCTTTCATGATAAAAACCTTAAGCAAATTGGGTATAGAAGGAGCATTCCTCAACACAATCTAGGCAATATACAGCAAACCCTGCCTGTCAAGAAAAGAAAAGAAAAGAAAAGAAAAGAAAAGAAAAGAAGAGAAGAGAAGAGAAGAGAAGAGAAGAGAAGAGAAGAGAAGAGAAGAGAAGGGAAAGAAATAGAAGATACCAACAGTGGAAAAATCATCAATGTTCATGTATTGGAAGAATTAATATCATCAAATTGTACCTAATACCCAAAGCAATTTAGAGATTCAATGCAATTCCCATCAAAATACCAAAGTCATTCTTTTCAGATCTTGAAAAATAGACCCTTAAAGTCATGTGAAAACACAAGAGAACCCAAATAGCTAATGCAATCTTAGACAATAAAAATAAAGCTGGCAGCATCACAATACCAGATTTGAAGACACATTACATAACAGTTATAGTTAAAACAGTCTGGTATTGGCAAAGGAATAAACTTGTGGACCTATGGTGCAGAATAGAAACCACAGAAATTAATCCATGCATCTAAAACCTACTAATCTTTGACAAATGGGGTAAGATCACTCTGTTGAGAAAGAAGAACTCTGAGGTGTGGTGTGGGGGGGTCATGGAAACCTCTACTTACAGCAAGTGGTAAGAACCACCACGAGTGGCCTGGGAATTGTGACTGGCATCTCCAGTGGAGGCAGTCCTGTGCAATTAAACTTTTAAACCTGTGTACTCTGATGCTAGCTCCACATCATTTATATCAGAATTGAATCAAATGGCTGGACACCCACTTGGTAGCAGATAATTATTTAAGAAAACATCAGTTTTAACAAGAATGAAAGTGGTGTGTGCCAAGTGAAAGCAACCAGTGTCAGAAAGAAGGGGAAGAGTGGTGGAGATTTTGAGAGTCTGCACAGTCTACAGTTGGCAACCATCCTCAATGTTGGTTGATTAGCATAAAGTGGTTCTAAATATCTAATTTTGGGAATCCCTTTTTTAAAAACACTTTGGCAAACTTATTAAAATCATTTGAGGCATTTTGATGACAAACTTGTCTGTCAGCCAGATCTAGCATGTAGGCCACTTCTAGACTACAGATTTCCTTGCACAATGTGTGTATGCATCCATGCTACTACATGGGTGAATTGCTTTCTCATGGTATTATGTAACTGACTTTAAGATTATTAATTCTAATTTATTAAAACAAAATCAGTAACTCTGTATTAAGTCCCAATACGGAGTAGCCTTTATATTTAAAATGCTCTATTAAGTAACACAAGGAAATAAGACAATGCAAAAATCTGTGACTGTATAACTTCTCTTTGTGTAAATATTAGATCAGAATCCTGAGTCAAATAGTTAATGTATCATAATACATAAATCTTAATTTTAATAAAATGAAGACTTGCAAGACATGAAAAGCCCCTTAAGAAGTTCTGAATGAAAGTTAAAGCATAATTTTGACCTAAGTACAGTATGGAAAGAAGGCAAATTCTTATTCAGAAAATATCAACCAGATTTTTGGTTAGATTACAAATCTTTAACACTGTTGGAATTGAGTACACAATGAAAAAAATCTCCTTAATAAGCAATGAAATCAAGAAATTCTTATATATCCTTTATAAGCCTAACTCTCACTCTCTTAGTTGCAGGAGGCAACAAAATATCAAAAAATGAAACTGCCTTTGCAGCCATGAGCCAACAATATATATGCTTGATCAACTCGGAGTATCAGTTTTAAGTCCTTCTTTTCTTTCCCTATGTTTCTAAGGCAATGGAGACAATTTAATCCTGTATTTCTTCAATTTACACATGCACAGGCACCCATTTTAAAAGGTAGGTGTATCCTTCATAAATGTTTTATTGCTATATCTTTTAATATTTTACTTTCTCATTTGCTCTCATTTTTTTCTTCAGTGATACTCAAATAACATACAATTAGTTTAAACATCAGGGAGTTATTTATAGATACTTACATACATCTTGTGTTTATAATAGCTTTTTCAATTTTATTACTTTGAATAACATAAATAAATATAATCATCATAACCTCCCCAGACAGAAAGGGAATGGATAGTACTCATGTCTGATGATTTCCTCCTTTTCTCCAATCATTGCTTTAATTTTTTTTTTTTTTTTTTTTTTTACAGGCAGAGTGGACAGTGAGAGAGAGAGACTGAGAGAAAGGTCTTCCTTTGCTGTGGTTCACCCTCCAATGGCCGCCGCGGCCAGCACGCTGCGGCAGCACACCGCGCTGATCCGAAGCCAGGAGCCAGGTACTTCTCCTGTTCTCCCATGGGGTGCAGGACCCAAGCACTTGGGCCAGCCTCCACTGCACTCCCTGGCCTGGAAGAGAGGCAACCAGGACAGAATCTGGCGCCCGGACCGGGACTAGAACCCGGTGTGCCAGTGCCGCAAGGCAGAGGATTAGCCTATTGAGCCGTGGCGCTGGTGCTTTAATTGTTTTCTAATCCATTGTGGTAGATGCTGTGAGTTCTCTGCCCACATAATATTTTTGATATGCATTACCTCCAAAGAGCTGAAATTAGCATCTCTGACTACTAGAACCAGCTTTATCTGAGAACAAGGAAGGTCAGAAATGTCTCCATATAGAACACAGTCCAGTGTGTAACACTACCCAGTGAACACTGTGTACAGGAGTTGAGAATCTCCCACGGTCTTGCTCCTGATTTAGAACAACTCAAAGACGGTACTTACATTGTTCAAAGAGTTCTATTGTAATATTGAGCCAGGGTTACATTTTGCGCCTTTGCTTAATATGTTTTGTTGACCACCCCCAGTTTCTGAATCCCCTATCAGTATGAGGTAATTTGCTAGGGCTGCCATAACAAAGCGCCACAAATTTGTTGACTCTTATTTCTGAAAGCCAGCTATTCAAGAGATCTCTAGAGTTGCTTCCTTTGGATCGCTGTGGTAGTGATTCTGTCCATGCCTTTCCATTAGTTTCTGGTGGTTTGATGGCAATCTTCAATGTCCCCTGACTTGAAGGAGCATCTCTCTGATCTTGACCTTTGTATTCACAGAGCATGCTTGTGGTATTCATGTCTGTGTACAAATATTCCCCTTTTATAAGTACATCAGCCACACTGGATTAAGAACACCTAGTTTTCACTAATCACATCTGCAGTGACCTTATTTCCAAATACAGTCACGTTCAGAGTTCCAGGCAGCTAGTACTTCAACATCTTTAGGTGGAATTGGGGGTAAAATCCAATACAGAATGAAGTATTTCTTAGTAAATCAGTTCCATGTGAATCCTTGCCTCAAGGTTGGCTTCCAGCAAGTCCATATGTCCATTAAATATTTAATCACTGTGTCAGTTAAAATGCATTAATTTTCAAAGAAGACAGTTCAACTTAAACTGTCTTAAATAATAAAAGATATGATTTAGTTTACATAAATAAAAAATTCAAAGAAAGATCAGATTCCAAGCATAATTTTTTTAAAGACCAGATGTCTTCAAAGAATAGTACCCAAAAATATTTTGAAGTATAATGAAAGAAATAGATATAACTCATACTTATTTTATTATAGATTCCTTTGCCCTAGAGTCACTTGTAAGAGTATAACAGAAATGGACCCACAAATGTGGAGCAACACTGTTCATAATAAGTATTGGAAATCAGAAAGGAAAAGACTAAGAAGGCAATATATAGCGTGGGAAAATTCATCTATTATATGAAATAACAATGAACTATTTCTAGCTCTGTCTCATTTCCAGGAAAACACTTCAAACAAACTAAAGACACTCTCACCCATGGTATACTCTAAATATTCTAAATATTTTCATCACTTAGTACTTCTTCAATTCGAATTTCTTTTGTTTCCCAATACACATCTTTCTGAATAGAATAAGAGTGTCAATCCTTCTATTTATGTTATCCACTTCACTTATTCTTTCCTGACCTAAATTTCATCCCTGGATTTCTTGGTTGACGACACAAACCACTGTCACCAATAGCCTCAGATCCTTCAGATTCATTTCCTCCAATTCTTTACCAATTCCACTGTTTACCGTCCCTGATCTAGGCCAGAGAGTACTGCTTTATAAAAATTATACAACCATAATTATATAACCAGACACTTTGGTTTCATTATTCATTCAAATTCATGAGTTTCAGTCTCAGAACTTGATCACTATTTATATTTAATTAGTATTATAGCCATTTTCATCAGACTTCTCAGATCTACACTGCTTGCTTCTTCTTAACTTTTACTTATTTTCATTGTATTTTTAAAGGCAGAGAGACAGAAAGAGAGAGAGAATGATACTGAGATAAAGGAGATCTTTCACTTGCTGTTGCACTCTCCAAATGCCTACAATACCCAGGGCTGAAACAGACCTGAAGCCAGGAGATCAAAATTCCATCTACATCTCTCACATAAGTGGCAGGGATCCAAGTACTTCAGCCATTATCTGCTGCATCTCGGGTTGTGCATTTACAGGAACCTGGATTGGAAGCAGAGTAGCCAAGACTCTATCCAGGTACTCCAGTGTGGAATGTGGGCATCCCAAGCAGTAACTTAACCACTGAACCAAATGCTCATCACTTTCTCATGGTTTTCTACAACCCCCTATCCTAGTTACTTTCAGCAAATATCTTTGGTTTCTACTTTAACAAAAATCTAATGCAGTCTGGTCTGATCTACCTCATCTTTTCTTCTCTCCACCTAGATTCATTTAGATATTTGAGCTAATGCACACTTCCTTCCTATCTCAGGGATAAAGGTGACCCTCATCTTATTCTTCCATTGAGCCCTCCAGTTGTTGCCTTGAACTGACCCACATTCATGGCCCTTGAAATGGTGCCTAGTTCACTTCCCATATCTCCAATAATTTCCACTAACACATTTCTCTCAATGGAGAGTGAGTATTTTCCCACAAGCGTCTCCTGTCTAGTCACTCCTCTATTTCACTCACTTCTTAATCAAGCACCTAGGAAAAAATTAAAGGCACACACTATTTCCATATTCTTTTCCTGCTTTTATTTCTCAACCCTCTTCAATCTCCTAAAACAAGCAAACAAATAACAACTTCTTTTCATCTCCAGGAAATTCTCCATTAACCATTTAGGATGCATTCTAAGTCCTTATTTTTTGGAGCTTTTCTTCTACATTTAAGCTTGTGTTTCACTTATTCCTTTTGGAAAGTCTCTAGTGTTTCCAAAAATTTTAAGAAAATTAGTCTCTTGAAATACTCTTTTTACAAAAGGTTTCTGGGACCCAGTCTAAGAAGGAAAAAGATAGGTAGATATCTTTCTTGAAGATCTTTAAATACATTATGACTTTAACATGTTAGCATAGCTTTCTACCCTTGGATGCCGCTGAGGAAGCATCATCAAATTTTCTCTTCCCACCGCCACTATGTCTAAGTCAGAGTCTCCAAAAGCGCCAGAAGAGCTACAGAAGGTTTTCATTGGGAGGCTGAGCTTTGAAACAACAAACGGGAGTCATGGTGAACAATGAGGAAAGCTTGTTGACAGTGTAGTGGTGGGTGATCCCACACACCGAGGGCTCCAGCGGCTTTCAGTTCATCACCTCTGCCACTGGGGAGGAAATGGTTGCAGCTCTGAATGCAAGGTCACAAAAAGTGGTGGTAGATTTGTCTCAAGAGAAGATTCTCAAAGAGCAGGGAAAAATCAAAATGATTGAAATAGTGACTGATCGACCCAGGCAGTCACAGCAGGAGGGATTCTGCTTTTGTGAACTTTGATTACCATGACTCTGTAGATAAGAGAGTAATTCAGAAATATCATATTGTGAATGTCAGAATTATGAAGGACAGCCCTGTCCAAGCAGGAGATGTCTAGTGCTTCATCTACCCCAGGAGGTCAAAGTGATAACGGAAATGACCCCGTAAAATCAATATGAAAATGTTACCCCTTAAAGTTCCCCAGAAACGCCATCTGGGATGCCACATATGTTACTGGAGTTTGGGGTGCCATACGATATCACCATATGCTTATTAATAAATCCCCAATATTAATAAGCCCGAGAGGGTTCTTGCCTAATATTTAGAGAAGAATTCTAAATACCTGCATAAATAAATGAGGTAGCATGGTACATTTCAAGCTTTTGTTTAGTGCGAAAGATGCATAGGAGAGTGAAAGCTTTATCTAAGAGAGAGAGAAATTTGGGTTCATGCCAAGCACCAGAAACCAGCCACGTGGAGGAGCATCTAGGCCAGGAAGATTAGAGCAGGTGGCCCAAAGGCCACGTGCCCTGGAGGCACAGGGCTACAGCAAGCCCCCTCCTGGCTAGAAGCCAGGGCAAAGAAGAGAAGACTGACACACCATGTCCCAGCCTTTTAACCCACTTCCGAAGGGGAGTGGTGTGGGGCCCCATGGGCTGGCCAGCCATGGGGCCCCCATGTCAAGGTCAGTCTGATAGCTGTTGCTGTGTTTCTATCACAAGGCGGATGTTGCTAGTTTCGGTTAGGGCAATGCTTTCCAACAGTCGGGACTTTCCAGAGGAACTGAGCCTGTCTCGTAAACAACAAGATGGCACTGAGGACTATGCAGTGAGCCTGCCTGCTGCGTGAAACCTCATCTGATTAGCCCAAGGACGCGTGCACACCGTGTGAACAAACAGCAGATTGGAGTGTTCTGTGCATGGACTTGAGCCCGCTTGCAATTGGCCAGATTTTGTATATAAGCTGTGTGCCCAGGAAGGAGGGGGCCTTTTTTTCATCTCCTCTTTTCCTCCCTCCATTCTTTCTCTGTCGTTGTTATTTTCTTAATAAAAGTCTACAGAAGACTGATTAGCTGTGAGCAGCGTTGTTCCTTTGCGGGCAAGGGAGCGACAGAGTGGTTAATTAACCTGATTGGCTGGTGGGCACCCAGGTGTGCCCACTGGGGCATGGTGAAGGTATCAGGTAGGGCGTGAGGTCACACAGGGGCGTGGTGAAGGCATGGTCTTCCAGCTCACAAACCTTATCAATTTTCACCTGTATGCCTGCCTACTTCAAAAGTGGTTCTGGAAACTTTGGTGGTGGTCATGGAAGCAGATTTGGTGGTAATAACAACTCTGATTCAGAAGGAAACTGCAGCTACAATGAATTTGGTAATGATGGAAGTAATTTTGGAGGCAGTGGAGACGACAGTTGACTTTGGCATTACAACGATCAATCTTCAAATTTTGAACCCTCAATGAAGGGAGAATACTTTGGAGGTAGAATCTCTGGCAGCTGTTGTGGTGGCAGCCAATATTTTGTCAAACTATGAAATTAAGGTGACTATGGCAGTTCTATCATCATCAGTAGCTATGGCAGTGGCAGAAGTTTTGTTTGTTTGTTTGTTTTTCTATTTGATAGATAGTTAGACAGTGAGAGAGAGAGACAGAGAGCAAGGTCTTCTGTCCATTGGTTCACTCCCCAAATGGCCGCTACAGTCCGAAGCCAGGAGCTGGGTGCTTCTTCCTGGTCTCCCATGCGGATGCAGGGGCCCAAGCACTTGGGCCATCCTCCACTGCCCTCCCTGGCCACAGCAGAAAGCTGGACTGGAAGAGGAGCAACCAGGACTAGAACACGGTGCCCATATGGGATGCCGGCGCTGCAGGTGGAGGATTAACCAAGTGAGCCAAGGCGCCAGTCCCAGTGGCAGAAGTTTTTTAAAGACTGCTAGGAAACAAAGTCTAGCAGGAGGGGAAAGTCAGAGAAGTGACAGATTTGTAAACTCAGATGAGCAAAGTAGTGGCAGGGCCTAAGTGCTACAAAGAAACAGTACTCTATACTTTGTGTGTCTGTGTGGGTGCAGTCTGTTGAAATCTTTACTTAGTATATACTAAGTTGATCTTTTGTATATAAAAATAATTGAAAATGAGTCGGGATGAAGAATGGGATGGGAGAGGGAGAGGGAGATGGGATGGCTGCGGGTGGGAGGGAGGTTATGGGGGGAAGCTGCTATAATTCAAAAGTTGTACTTTGGAAATTTATATTTATTAAATAAAAGTTGAACAAAGAACATGTTTTAGGTAATACTCATGTCTTGAAGACTGTATTCATGATTAACCGTATAACAGATTCTGTTCTGTGAAAAGTGCAAAGCATTCTGACAAAGGGTTTTAATGAAGTTTTTTCTTTTTTCTTCTTTTTTTGCACCCATGATGTTGATTATTAAATGTAATAGAGTGATCATGACACTGAATAAATGTGTCTTTTTATGAAAATTAATTAGTTAACAAAGTTGCATACCATTTTACTCCTCTATCATGTAAATCATGTCTATTGCATTTTTTTTTTCACTATAATAGGCTTGGAGAAGGAGAATAGAAGGAGTGTATTACAATTTAATGAAGTTTTGGTCAAATTCCCGGAAAGAGAAAATTTCTTCTTTTTGGATTGCTGATGTAAATTGGAAAGAAATCTTGAAGTAAAGGAATTGGGATGTGTGTGTCCCGATCTTTCATATCCAGTCTAGAGAACATTACTTTGCCATGGCAATTCAGGGGCAGGAAGGCTATTCTCTGGGTAGTTTTACTGAGAACACGCTGTAAAATGATTCTGCACAACCAAAGGCAATCACACAAAAATATGATTAAGTCAGTTTCATAGTGTGTACAGACAGACACTAACCAGACTCACCTGATCAGAGTGCAAATTCCAGTTTTCCCTGTGATATAGGGGGTATCTTTAAGTTCCCAAGTGGCACAGAGAGCATCTGACTAGTGAGCTTAGTACAGAGTCACTGAAAGTGAAAAATAATGCTGAAGTTATAGATTAGTACTCAGCCCTAGCAATATCTCGACTTCAAGTGCCAGAGAAGACTTATCAGGGAGTATCTGACCAACTTCACAAAAAACATATCCTAGGGTAGACATATTGGAATATCAGGTTAAGCCACCATATGGCATGCTTGCGTTCTCTATTGCAGTGCCTGGGATCATGTCCTACCTCTGCTTCTGATCTAGCTTCCTTTTAATGCATCTTGGAGGCAGGAGAGGATGGCCCATATACTTGGATTCCTGCCTCCCATGTGAGAAACCCAGGTGGAATTACATCCTCCTGGTTTTGACCTGATCCAGTTCTGGTTATTGGAGGCACTGGAGGAGTGGAATGGCAGATTGAAGATGTCTTTCTCTGTGTATCACTCTGATTTTAAAATAAATAACCAAATCTTAAAAAAAAACTGAGGCAAGAATGAAATTTTAATATCATAATTTTTTTTAAAAAAAGAAAAAATAAGCATATTCTAAACTCATCAGCTCCGAACCTTGACACTGAAATCTGCAAAAAAAAGCATCAACCAAGTAGACAGGAAATAACCAGTACAAATCCCAAAAAAGAACATCTGAATATGAAGCACCCTTTTTACTGTCCCTAGCACCAGAAGAACACATAAATCTGCTGGAGAAATCCAAACACCATTTAGGGGAAGAGAAGAAAATTACAGAAATATGAAAACCTGAGTATTGACTTATATGGGACTAATTTAAACTGAAAACCATTATAATTAGATAATTTTGAAAAGTTAAAATCATTTAATAAAAAAGTTTTTTTCAAACTATCCATAAGAGTGAGAGTAATGAGAAAGATTAGATTCACAAATATTAAAAATTTATATATTTTACACTTTCATCAGCTGTACTATAAACATTTGCAAGATGAAACCAAGAAATTCTCAGATATAATTACAGCCAACCTCTGTTTTTCTCTGTCTTCACTCCCTCCATCTTTCTTTTAGTACCCATTAGCATGTGATGAAAGAGATGTTCTGAGAAACATATTTGCTTATTTTCTGGTCTACCTATTTACTTTCACCATAATATGCTTTCAGTGTTTCTGAATTATTCAGGTTACTCCTGAGAAAGAGAACCATTAGGAAGTGTGTGTGTGTGTGTGTGAGAGAGAGAGAGAGAGGGGGGGGGGAGGTTGAGAGGGAGAGAGGGAGAAGGAGATGGGAAGGTGGAGGGGGAGGAGGAGGGAGAGGGAGAGAGGGAGAGGGAGAGAGAGAGGGAGAGGGAGAGGGAGAGACAGGGTGGGGGGAGAGACAGAGAGAGAGAGAATATATGAATTTTAAGTCCAAATGTCTATCCTAAGCTTTTAGCATCAAGATAGCCAATGGCACACATGAAGTCTAAGAGTGGTGGGTTGACGAAATTCCTCTTGCTGGTCTTGTCTCTTTTCTTTTTAGGCTTTAAAATGATTGCTGAGGCCCATCCCCATTATGGGCAATCTATTTATTCAGAGTCTACTGATTCACATGTAATAGCACCCAAAATAGTTTCCAGCCCATCCTTCTGCCTTTTCACTTGTAGTGTTCTTTATGGGTCTTTTTTCCCCTTGCTTAGCCCCCTGCTTTTTCTCCAGTCTACAACTTCATCCAGCCACATGATTTAAAAAAATATTTATTGACTTCATTTCATCTGCTTCATGGGCAGAGCAACAGAGACAGAGACACAGAAAGAGAGAGAGAGTGCATGCCTCCATCTGGTTGACTCTCCAAATTCCTGCACAGCCAGGATTCCAGAATTCCATCCAGGTGTTCCATGTAGGTGTTAGGACCCAAGCAGTGAGCCAGCATCTGCTGCCTCGCAGGATATATTTGCAGCAAGCTGAATCAGAGGCAAAGGTTCCAGGATTCTTAACAGTACTCCCAAGCCATGACTGGACCATAATGCCCACCTCAGTCTCAGGATTTCAATTGCTGCCTATACTCCAATGATGCAAATCCATCTCACTCATGATCTTACCTTTAAGCTTTAAATGTATATATTTCAATATTCACAGTAACCTTTCAGCATAACATAGACACTACTTAAATCCCTACAAACCCTAACTGGACATTCCTTCTATGCCTAATTTATCCCTAATCTTGGTGGTTTAATCTTAGTCTTTTGAGGTCTTGATACTTAGCTGGGCACACAAAGTACTAAGTGATCCAAGGTTGCCCACATTTTCCTGACACTGACTTCAACTTTTGAGATACTGGACTATATAGCACAGTGTCAAGAAGAAAACAAAGCTGAAACAATTTTGTTTTCAGACTCAGTTGAATTTTCTAAGTTAAACTGGTTAACTTTACAAGGCTTCTATATAGCAATAGTTCTGAGGCTCTGGTCTGTGGAACCCTAACTGCTCCACTTCTGATTCAGCTCCATGCTAATGCACCTGGGAAAGCAGCAGAAAATAGTCTAAGTAGTTGGGCCCCTGCACCCATGTGGGAGAGCAAGAAAACATTCCAGGCTCCTGGCTTTGGATCGACCACTTGGGGAGTGAACCAGCAGGTGGAAGACCTTTCTCTCTCTGCGTCTACCTCTCTGTAACTCTGCCTTTCCAATAAATAAATGAATCTTTAAAAAAAAATTAAGCAAAAACAGAATGTCAATTTCACTTTAGATTGTTCTTGAAAAATAATTTTAATTAATTAAATTGAATATTTTTCCTTTTAATACATTTGTGTGACAAAAATGAGAAATGTGCTAAAACATTTAACCTGCATAGCAAAAAACCATAATGGTATCCAAAAAAGCTCTTAAGTGATTAGAATTGCAAACTGAAATAATTTTTCACAAAATAATATTTTAAGATGAAAGAATGACAAAAAGACAAATCATAGTTATTCATACATGGATATTTGGCATATATTTCCTCAATACTGAACAAAACTAGTCTGACATCTCAAAGAAAACAATTTACAATATTGTTGCCAGTGAAAACATTTAAGCTTTCAAGCAAATTTAGAATTTGGGAAAACGTAGGTTTGCCAACATGAGATTGACAGCTTCCCAGTACCACAAGCCTTTTCTGATTAGCTGATGCTATCTTTTAACTGTATAATAAAAGGTTAACCTTTGGGAGAGCTGTATTAATTAGTGATTTAATGAACAAGCATGATGGTACAAAATCACGCATGGGTAGAAGATCCATTCAAAATGTAACTGAGATCAATGTCATTTCCTGTAACAGGATACAGAAAGTTTATTGGCATTGTTTGATTCCTTGTATTCTATTTTTATCTGAAAGGCAGAGAGACACAGCGTGGGAGGCAACCAGTCATCCTATCTATTGGTTCACTGCATAAATGTCCAGGAACCAAGAATTCAATGCAGGTCTCCCATATTGGTGGCACGGTCTAAACTACAGGAGCTGTCTTTCTGCTCCTCTTCATTTACATATTATCGGGAAGCTCAAACCAGAAGCAGATTTGGGACTTGAATCCAGGCCCCCTAATGTGTGAAGTGGGCATCCCAAGTAGCATCTTAAGTGCTCTGCCAAACACTTGTATTACACTACCTTTTATAAAACTATCACTAATCCAGCTTTAGTGTAGCATAAAAGAATACACAAAATTATGTTAAAATACTCCAGTTTCTATCTGCATATCTATATAAGGCTTCTTGAAAAGGTTCATGGAAAATGGAATTAAAAGATGCTTATTTTGGTGCAAAAATTTTTGAAATCCATACATAGTGTTTGTTCATATTATGTATTGTCCATGATTTTTTGAAGACTTCTCATATATGTCAACCAAAAAAACATATGGTGCATATATAGCAGATGTAATAACCTATCTTCCATTAATCAAGAAATCTAAAATAATGTAAAATGGTGTCTCTATTCTTACTGAATTTTAAAATTTGAAATATATAACTATTTTAATAAAAATAATTTAAGCTTTAATAATGCTATTTATGTTAACATGTGGAAATCTTACTGATGGTATTTGAAAGAGAATTAATACATAAATTAGAATCTTTCAGCTTTAGTTTCTAACATGGTAAATACAAATAGGCATACATCATGTTATAAAAACTCTTTAGGGAACCCGGTGCTGTGGCCTGGCAGATAAAGCCGCCTTCTCCAGTGCCAGCATCCTATATGGGTGCCTGTTTGAGTCCCAGCTGCCCCATTTCCAATCTAGCTCTCTGCTATGGCCTGGGAAAGCATCCTTGTGGGAGACATAGGAGAATCTCTTGGTTCCTAGCTTTGGATGGGTGCAGCTCTGACTGTTGGAGCAATATGGGGAGCGAAGCAGCAGAGGGAAGACCTCTCTCTCTCTCTTTGCCACTGCCTCTCTGTAACTCTGACTTTCAAATAAATAAATAAATAAATAAACCTCTTAAGGTCCTCAACATGTTTTAAGAGTATAACAAGGATCCTGAGATCAAAGTTTTGCAAACTATCCTTACACTGATACTTACTGTAAGCTGCAAACAACTGACAAACATTTTTATTACTGATTTCTAACATTAAATATTTCTAATTTAAAAATTTTATTTTTAAAAAATATGTATTTAAGAGGAAAAAAGGGAGGAAGAGAGACATAGAGAGATAAAGAAAGGAAGATATCTTCTAGCCACTGGTTCACTTCCCAAATTCCTACAATATCTGAGTTTCCTATATGAGTGTCAGGGACTCAAGTACCTCAGCCATCATTGGGTGTCTACTTGCATCCTACAGTCCTTTTATTGTATCCTCTCATGGTGAAACAGGGTGAGAGAGCTCTCTGGGGTCTCTTTGATAAGGGTATTAGTCCAGTTCATGAGAATTCTGCCTTCATGACCAAATTATCTCCCAGAGGTACAACCTCTTAATATCACAATGAAGGTTAGAATTGAATATATGAATTTTAGAGGGCACACAAATATTTAAAACACTGCCACAAGTGATCCAATTCTAACCAATAAAAATCAGAGAAAAGTTTGGCAAAAGTGTATAAAGAATTATTCATAACATTTAAAAAAAACTGTGAAGTATCTTTTTATGTTTTAATCACATATTTTTATTAACATAAAGAGAATAGATTTCACACATTCCATAAATGCAGTTCCAATAAGACAACCACACAATCTTCCCTGCTCCCCTCCCAGCCCACCCCTATACTTCCTCCCCATTTTGTTTCATCAATTTTTGCAAAGACCCAATTTTAATGCACTCTATATTCACTGACAATTCACCACTAACCATATCACTTCAAATGTCTCTATATGATTTAAGTTGAAAATAGTAACTACACTATCAGGCAGGTACCTGTGGGTAAGGATATAGAAAGGACATGACAACACTGTTTTGATATTATGTCCACTGACTTTGAGATTTTCTCTCCATTTGGAGTTCACATTATTTGAGCCAATGATTTGTCTTATTATTAAACTAATTTGAATCATATTTTTAATCTGTGTAGCAAAAGGCATCCTTAGCCATAAGAAATGTATTTTTTATTATCAAATTTCTCATAAAAATAATTTTATAGACTTTTTTTTTTACCCTCAATTGTTGCTTTCTTGCCATAGGGAATAATTTACAGGGAAACCGATGTCAAAGTTATTCCATTTGTCTAGAACACCCTCTGCCCATTTGGCTGACTGATTCAGCCCCCAGGTAAAGTCTTTTGAATCTTTGGCTTTATATTTTTCATAGTAATAAGGATTTATGATACTGTACTAACAGGCTGTTTAACTACAATTACTGGTGTCTTAAGTGCATTCTTTTCACACTTTTGAGAGCTAAATTTGAGAGTATTATTATACTAACTCAAATATTATCTTAATGGCTATCCAATGATTTTACTCTGTTTTTCAAGATTTATTTATTTTATTTGAAAGTCAGAGTTACAGAGAGTCAGAGGCATAGAGAGGAGACAGAGAGAGTTGTCTTCCATCTGCTGGTTCACTCCCCAGATGAGTGCAACAGCCAAAGCTGGGCAGATCTGAAGCCAAGAGCCAGAAGCTTCTTCCAGGTCTTCCACACAGGTGCAGGGGCCCAAGGACTTGGGCCATCTTCTACTGCTTTCCAAGGTCATAGCAGAGAGCTGTATCCGAAGTGGAACATCTGGGACTTGAACCAGCACCCATTTGGGATGCCAGCCCTGCAGGTGGCGGCTTTACCCATTATGCTGCAGCATAGGCCTTGGATTTTACTTCTATTCAAAATTCACACTACTGGGACCAGTATTGTGGCGTAGCAATAAAGTCACTGCCTACAGTGCCAGCATCCCATATGGGCACCAGTTTGAGTCCCAGCAGCTCCACTTCCAATCCAGCTCTCTGCTATGGCCTGGGACAGCTGTAGATGATGGCCTAAGTCCTTGAGCTCCTGCACCTGTATGGGACCCAGAAGAATCTCCTGGCTCCTGGCTTCAGATCAGCACAGCTCTGGCCATCGTGGTCAATTGGAGAGTGAACCAGCGGATGGAAGACCTCTCTCTCTCTCTCTCTCTCTCTCTCTCTGTAACTCCAACTTTCAAACAAATGAATAAATCTTTAAAAAAAAAAAAAGTACACTATTGATGCCTTGTATAACATGTTCTCCATGTGAAAAAAAAATCAATAGACTGAAATGTAAGCTAACCACAAAGTTCATTTCCTTTACCTAGAACCTCAAAATCTTCCCATAAATTATGCTTTGCTTTCATGTAAGAAACCGCATAACTAAAAGTGGCCTAAGATCACTAATTTTTCTATAATGAAAAATGCCTGAAGGTGGGTAATCCCAGGATTGATTCAACAGGACAAGAATGCCAGGATTCTGGGTCCGGTTACCAGTGATTTTCTCCCTTCTCTTCATGATCTGCAGACTGCTACAGCTCCACTTGACCTCCTCGATTTACACAAGTCACAGTCTTATGCAAGGGAGGGCACAAGTCTTTTTTACATCCTCTTTTTTTTCTTTATCAGAAAAAAAAAATATTCCCACAGAAAACCATGGCAAGCTACTCCTCCTGCCATATGGCAAACCCAAAGCAAGCATTAGGAAAGTGTCATGGGGTTATCACGATGGTCTCCATATCCTTTCCTTATAATGTTAATGCTCAGAATATGAACAAAATCGGATTCCTGTTGGTAAGACGGGGAAAAGCCTGAACACTGACAACAAGAAATACCTCCTCCTTACCATTTTTAATATGAACTGTAATTTACCTTTGTTTCTCCTAAATAACTTGACTTTATCTAAGTGGAATCCATCACTCACCATTGTGGTAATGAGCAATGTTTTCATCAACTTCCAAAGATAAGACAAATGTTAGCACAAACCAAGGGGAATGAGAAGGACTGTTATTAGAAAAGAATCAGTATCTTCACAAATCAGTCAACTCTGTCTAATGGACAGGGTGAGTGTGATTTAACAAATAGTGCATATTTCTTAAAAGAATGACATTTTAGCATAATATTAGGAATGACATAATCTCAAAAGGAAAGGTACTTTTAGTGAAGAGTAACACAGCTGTAAACCTCCTGTGATAACTAATGGAGAAATGGTAGATAAGTGTAACATTTTATGTTTTAAAGTCCCTCTGGTCCAGTACTTATCTTCATCCCAATAGTGCGAGGCAATTACACATTAGAAGCAATATCTAAACAAACTAAGGCATAGGAGTAAAATTTTAAAAATAGAAATCTATTTGTACAAATTATTTTCCTATCATTTTGAAGGCTTTTTACTATTTTCCTGTAAAGAAGTCAGGCAAAGAATAAAGAAGCTAAAGGGAAAGGTTGGAAAGAGGAACTATTCATTCAAAGGGCTTTCTGGGCCATTATGACGTCAAAAGTGCATGAAATGGAGGTTGAGGAATTGAAAGCACATGCACATGAAAAACACATCTGAACTATAGAAACAATAATCACAGTTACATAGATAATATTTACTTCTACTCAAAGTGTGGGGTCTGGGAGTGGCATTTGGGGTAGTAGTTAAGACGCCACTTGGGGCACCTATATCCCACATGAGAATGCCTGAATTCAAGTCTCAGCTGTGCTCTCAATTCCAGCTTCCAGTTAATATGCACACTTGGAGGCAGCAGGTGATGGCTCATGTGGTTATGTCTCTGCCCTGGATTAAGGCCTTCATTGAGTTCCCAGCTCCTGGTTTCAGCTTGGTCCAACTGTTGCAGGTATTTGGAAAGTGAATGAAAATCCCTTCCTCTCTTTCTTCTCTTCCTCCTCCCCCTCCTCCACCTACTCCCCCTTCTATTTCTTTCTCTGTCGCTTTCAGCTAAATACAATCATCAATCAATCAGTTTTTAAAAAGTGGGATCCATATGAATTCCTAAATTATATTTAAAATTTAAAAATTTAGTGTTGACATTATTTTCCACTTATCCTCCTACGTTTCAAGTTCCATTTCTTCTAAGAAGTCTTCCATGATTTATTTAGCTAAAAGTAATTCTGTCTACTTAGCTGAATTCTTACAAAGAACAATAAATGATGAAAGAACACTTTCTTAACTGAAAATATTTTTTAAAAAATTAGCTCATGTATTCAACAAATATTTCCTGACCTCCTACATGTACAAGAGTCCCTCAGGGTACTAGACATATACTAGTCATCAGGAAGACAAAAATCTTTCATGCAGTTCACTTTATTGTTGGAGAAACCAACAATGAACATGATAAATAAAATGTACCTAGAATTAAGTGCTCAGGAGGATAAATAAAAAAGAAGTTATATAACATTTGTATATGTGGTTTGTCGCTCCTCCGCGGGCTTGCGGGAGAACGACACCGGACCGGACACTGTCTCTGTCTCTTTGTCTCTGTAGTTTCCCTCCGGTATTTTCCCAGCTTTCCTCCTCCCGTCCGAATCCAAGTCATGGAACCACTTGTCGCTCCCCAACTCGCGGAGGAACGACACCGGACACTGTTTTCTTTCCCCGGTCCTTCCCGGATTTGCTGCCGCTCCCCCGCCTCCGTGGAGGAGCGGCACCAATGAGCTCTCCAACCGACTCTCTCAGGGGGGCCCTGGATGTTGTCTCTCTCCCCCTTTTATAGTCCTCTCCCACCAATCCGTGCTCCGCTGCCCGTGTGCTGAGCACGCCGCTTTCTTCCAAACAGGGGTTTGGTCAGGAATCAGCTAATTAACGAAGCAGCTGTGTAAGATTTGTTTCCTCTCTCTCAGCACCATATGGTGGGAGATCAGATGCATAGAGTTAGTTTCAGTCCACAGTCTCAGTACTTATTTGTCTCCCGGGTGCCCCGCCATGTTGCGGGAGACAGACCCTGTTCCCCACAGTGGTTAAAATTTATATAGGATGACTGTGAAAGATCTCATTGAGAAATGATTTTTGATTAGCAATCTAGAAGTAACAAGATGAACTCCTTGGAAATTTGGTTAAAAAGCAATCCATGTAGAGGGAAGTGAAAATACAAAAGTTCCTGTAAAGGAAATGTGTTTAGAATGTTGGAAGAATGAGTAATGATGGAGCAAATGAGTGAAGGTAAAAAGTAGAGAATGATATCAACAGATCAAGGAAGAATATACATGTAGATCATGCAAGGACTTATTTGTTAAATGTATCTGTCATTGATTAGTTTTTACAGTAAACAATGCAGAAATATTTCTGTATTTGAACACTCACAGAACACTCTAAGGTCACTTTCTTAGTGGTCATTATTGTTCTTCGCATGGGATCATAGCTTTTCTTCTTTATTAGGTCATAAGATTAACTCAAATTAATAATTTTGTTCCTTACATTACACTAAGCAAATTGTCCACCATAAAAACAAAAGAGTAGTATTTCCTTGGCAATATGTACAGTACAACTTGACTATTTGTATCACACACTTTTTGAACTGGCATCTGGTCTTTCTGCTCCTTTAGTTTCTCTCCATAAAGGAAATAAACAATGCAAAAGAATGATTACAAATGAAATTGAATCTTCTTACCATGTTAGACTTCACTGTGGATGTATAGAAAAACCTTTATTCTGAAGATATTCCTCAGTTTTTTTATAGAATAAAGAACCATACTTGTTGCACAATTGAAATAGCTTCAGGCAGAAACAGAATCAATCATGAAGATGTTTGAAGATCAGAACTACAAGGCAAATGCAGTCAACCATAGATGGTCAGATCCTGTTGACAATCTGGTAGACAAACATTGTTTGAGACAGGAATATTTATATATGCTTTATAGTTACGCCAAATTCCAGTATCAATGTGTGAATTACTCAGGAGCAGCAAAATGTTGAGTGTTTATAGGGTTGGTTCCAACAACAGAGACAAATGCTTTAAATTCACTCTGGGGGAAACTGGCTTTTGAAATTTTCATGCAGAATTAGGCTGCAGCCATAGAAGACCTTACCTGCTGAAAAAAGACAATAGTTAATAACTATAAGTTCTTCACACTAGTTTCTTCATCAGCAAATATGGCTCATTCATTGGTCTGTTTTCTTCAATTCACTCCAAGGATCTCAATAATATTATGGATTTCTACCTTTACAAGCCATAGTATCTCAATGCAATTCAGACGTGTCTACATATTCCACATTAATTGACCACTGCAGTCATAACAAGTAAAGATGCTTGAAAACACTGGCAGAAGCTAAAAGATCTACGGCAAGTTATTCACAAAGAGTCTCTTTTCCCTTCCAACTTAATAATTTACTTATGATTTTTGAGATAACATATTTTTATTAATATAAATATAATTGGTTTCATGAATTTCATAGAATTCTAAAAATATTTTAATACTTCCCTCTCTTACTCCTCCTACTTTCTTTTTTCTTTTTCATTTTTTGATATGTATGTTTAATTTAATTTATAATCACAGGCTTAATGTGCCACTAAATAATTAGTTCAACAAGTAAAAAGTAGGAATACCATTGTTTGGAAGGAATATAGACAAAGGCTATAAACAATAATCAAATCCCAAGATGTCAATTTCATTCAACAGGTGTCTTACACCTTCAAAGTCCCAATTAAAGAATTTGTTGAATACTCCTATGTTAACTTTGACTTTGATGAGGCTCAGATAGAGCTGAGGGACTGTGACTCAGTTCTTATGAATGACTTCCTTTTGGTGCCTTGTCTTGAGGATGTCATTGAAAATTCCAGTCTCTTCCTTTTTGAGACTTTTCGTCATATCCACCAGTATATCAGCATTAACATATTGGCAGACACACTGAACATGACTTCAGAAGAAGTTGAAATGTAGGTTATGAATTTGGTTAGGAATGCAAGACTTGATGCCAAGATTTTTTTTATTCCAAATTGGGTCATGTGTTTATGGGCAACAATGCAGTCTCAACCTATCAGCAATTGATTGAAAAGACAAAAAGCCTTTCTTTCAGAAGCCAAATGTTAACCATTAGTATTAAGAAACTTTATCAGAATAGTAAGTCAGAGGCTCCTAGTTGGGCAACTCAAGACTTTGGCTTCTACTGAAGAATGGCAAAGAAAAGAAGGAAAAATCTATAGGGGGCCGGTGCTGTAGCGTACTGCAGCAGCCTGCAGTGCCAGCGTCCCGTTTAGGTGAGGGTTCAAGTCTCAGGCTGCTCCACTTCCGATACCATTCTCTGCTATGGCCTGAGCAAGCAGTAGAAGATGGCCCAAGTCCTCGGACCCTTGTACTCATGTGGGAAGCTGGGAAGAAGCTTCTGGCTGTTGGCTTTGGATCTGCACAGCACCGGCCGTTGCAGCCAATTGAGGAGTGAACAAGCGGAAGGAAGACCTCTCTCGCTAGACTGCCTCTCCTCTCTCTGTGTAACTCTGACTTTCAAATAAATAAATAAATCTTAAAGAAATGGCAACTGTAAAAAAAAAAACTATAGGAAGAAAGATGAAATAATAAAAACATTTTTAAAATCTGTGGAAATGTTTAGGTTTTTAACACAGACCCTGTCATGAAGTCGGTACGTTAGGATCAAAGGCAGGAGCGATAAACTTTCTGCCACACTGTAAATTCCCAGTACAAGCTTTAATTTTTCATTAGTAGCACTGAAAAAATATTACTGCATAGGTATGTTATAGTTCAGTTTTTGAAGTTTTCCAGGCTTCTTTGAGGCACACCTCACTGTTATGTACACTGGTGATTTAACCATGCCCCTAGGTATCCCTTTTCTCCTGCATTTGATGCAGCCCAACAAAGCTTCTGTTTGGAAATAAATTTGACTACCCTGTCAAAAAAAAAAAGAAAAAGAAATAATAAAAACATTTTATTAAGTGACATATTTTAGAGACAATACATTAAGTATAACTTTTGGACAATTTGAATAACATCAGCTGTGGTTGATTAGAAAGACTACAACTTAAATCACTAAATTGATCTTTACTGGTGTTTTCATCATAGACAAATGATCACAAACTTGGCTCCTCCTCACATCAGCCAAAGTAGGATTCTGCAATATTTTGCAAGTTTTATTTAGATGTAATACAAACACCTGATTCTTTACCCTATGTACATAAATACCTAACAAAGTTTTGTTTAAGACCACTGTGTTCTGTAAATGTCCCCCAGATAGTATCAAACATTTAGCCTAATAGTTAAAATAGCCATTTTCTTCGAGGACTTGTGTTCAACTCCCAGCTCCTGACTCCAATTTTCTGCCAATGAAGACCCTCGGAGGCAGCAGTGGGAGTAAGAACTCCGAGATGGCCAAAGTAATTGGGTTCCTACCACCCACAAGTGAGACCCAGATGAAGCTTCTGGCTCCTGGCTTCAGGCCAGCCAAGACATGGCTGTTGTGGACATTTGAGGAGTCAACCAGTATATGGGCATGCTTTCTTTTTCTCTCTTTCACTAAATCAATAAAACTTTTTAAATGATTCATTTATTATTTATTTGAAAGAGTTAGAGAGAATTTCCCATCTGCTGGTTCACTCCCCAAATGGCCACAAAGACTGGGGTTGGGCCAGGCTGAAGCCAAGAGCCAAGAGTTTCAACCCACTTGGGTACAGGGGTGCAAGTACTTGGGGTATCTTCTGCTGTTTTTTTCCCAGGCCATTAGCAGGGAAATGGATAGGAACTGGAGAAAACAGGCCTTGAACAAAGACACGTATAGGATGCTGGCATCACAGCAGTGGCTTTACCTGCAATGTCACAATGCTGACCCCATAAAACTTTTGTAAAAAGGATTTCAAAAAGTTCCCAGGTGATACATATCCATTCAATAAATCAACAACAACAAAAATTCAACAAGTGTCTTGGCAAGCATTATGGAGATGTGGTGATGAATATGATAGACATTATCACTATCCACATAAAACTAATAGCCTAATGGAGAAGGAAATCATTATTTGTGGTTGTTATGCTTATGATTCTAGACTAACATGTAAATATGAAGGTTAATAGTAAATAATGTAATTGATAGTGCCCTTACTACATGCCAAACACATGTGAAGCACTTTATAGGTATTATTTTCCTCAATATTCATACAACCCAGAGAGGTATGTATCATTACTATTGAATAAATAGAAATACTTAGGAACTTACAGATGCAAAATTTGGACACTTTAGTAGAACCAGAATTTGAAACCATATCTTCCTTTCTTCAATTTTTTATTCTTAACCCCATAAACAGTTTCTAACCTGTTACCTCTAGGGAATCATCTAAAGTCATATATTTACTCAGTAATTCTGCATGGCTAAATACGACAGACAGAAGTATGGTTCAATGTTTCTCCATATCAGTTACCCTACCATGTCTGAGGACAGTAAATGGCCTTACAACATCCAAGTGATGATTTGTTACTTGACATATTATTGAAATTGAGAATGCGGATGACCATAGTTAAAAAGGGCAATGAAGATCGTAGAAAGAATTTAGGACTACTCAAAGACTTTCTAATTAACTGTTATTTCAGTAGTGTTTAGATATTACTTTATAAACACTTGCTTAGATGAATTTTGAGAATGCAATTTATGATATCATGTCATAATTTGTTAACATATATCTTTGAAAATTTCAAAACAGTTTGATTTGTTCCTTTTTCTATGAAATAGAGAGCTAAATGCCAAAGACTTTAAAGGAAATATATTATATTTGAGTTTTATGGGGAGGTTAATAATGATTTATCTGATTAATACTTTGTCCCCACTTAAAATTTTATGAACTAATCTCCACTGATAGGGCTGCAAACACAGTCAGGAAACATTATCATATTCTCTGGAACACACTCTTTGAGTCATTTTCTGATAGGAGTATTCTCCATAGGTGCACCTCTGCATGCTCTTCCTAGGATTTTAAGAACTCCTGAACTCTGTATCGCATTGAATCTATAAATTGCTTTTGGGAGAATGGACGTTTTGATGATACTGATTCTTTCAATCCATGAGCATGGAAGATTTTTCCATTTGTTGGTATCCTCTTCTATTTCTTTCTTTAAGATTTTGTAATTCTCATCATAGAGTCAGAACACATTATCATATTCTCTGGAAAACACTCTTTGAGTTATTTTCTGATAGGAGTATTCTCCACAGCTGCGCCTCTGCATGCTCTTCCTGGGATTTTAGGAGCTCCTGTACTCTGTGAGATATATAGGGCTATTGACAGTGAACCATTTTAAACACAAATTATCAAGGACTTAGAAATGTACCCTCATTTATGAATAATATTTCCTAGCAACCCCACTCCACTTTGAACTCATAAAATATTTCCTGTTAAGGTATTCATTCAGAATCATCTTCCTATGCTGATTTTTCACACTCCTCCAAAAGTCAGCATATATTCTTTGGAGCCTTTATTGCTTGCAATAAAAAGTCTGAACATGATCAGTGTTTCCTCATTTTAGTCCTTTTAGCCAAGATTCAGTGGAGTCATAGGGCAGAATCACATTTTGTTGTTTGACTTCCATGAAATCAATGTAATATTCTTTCTCAAACTATCTTATTCTTTGCACCAAATAATGCCAGTAGCCAAGCCTGAACTTTATGCTTGGTTTTCTTTTCATGTCAATTGTCAGTACTACCACTGACCCATTTTATTTTACAGAAAAAAGTATCCAGTATCATCTTCTACTCTCAGTTCTCATATTCATGCCCATTCTAATCTTCAAGACATAAAAATAATTTCAGCTACCATGAATTATCACAAAGAATAAAATGATCTATTTAAGAGGTGATCTTCAAAGATTTGTATATATTTTACTCCCCTTACTGGTTTGAACATATTGCAAGGGCTTGCATTATACTTGTTTATATTCATAATTCTTTGTACTAGGTAAACATTCTACTATGCTCTTTGCTTCATTTTATAAAAATAAATCATCTCTGAAAGTAAGATAGAAAGACAATTTCCTTATCTCTGATGCTCCTAGAAGTGGCATTTAACATTGGACTTAAGTTACTGAAAATAGAGGATCCAGTATCTCATTTTTTTCAGTGGTTTTTCAAACATTGATGAGAACTCACTGGATTTTAAGTTCCTGGAGTCCAGAGACTTGATCTATGACTATTTCATCTTGACTATGAAAGGTTGTGGGAATTGAGAAGCAGGAATAATAGAAAATAATTAATGGTCTGTGAAGGTTAAGATAAGAGAAGCAGTCATGTATGACTGCTCTGCTATGTTGTGAGGACAGTAGGAAGAGGGTGGATTAACAGTAGTAGCAGGGAATATGCACATGTTTCTACGTTTAAGAGCTGATCTACATTGCACTTTGATTTATAAGTTATGCTAGTTTGAGATGAAAATGTTTTGTGCTCTTGTGATAACATTATCAGGGAACAGCTGTCTGGAGGTGGTACATCAGAGAGCAGCTGGGTGGAGGTGGAAATAATCAACTCCTTCTTGGGGGAAAAACACATTTAAAATGGAGTCTAACTTCTGTGGAAAGAAGTTCGCAGTATCACACTGGAGCAAGGTACTAGATATTTACATCAACTGCATATATGATTGGATAAACCTTATCACGTAGCTGGAGATTTTGACCTTCCTGTTTCTAAGAGAGTCAAATGCCCAAGCCAATCATTGCCAATCAGTTAGTATCATACATTCTGCATTGCACATCAGGTGTTCGCACATATCTGACCTTCACTAAATGAATTAAATGACATCTTATACCATTTATGCCATCAACTGTATAGCCAGTAGAAGTAGAATTTAAAAATAGAGCTCAAAAAGACTTAAATTTAATAGCCATTTTTATAGAAATCAGATAACAGCATATAATTTCAATAAAATAATTAGGCATGTTAATAAGCATAGAAAAATAGTGAAAATATAAATAAAATGAATTTTACTCAAATAATTTTGGTATGCGATTATAGCTACGAAGATATTTGAACACACATGGTGGGTAACATAAGCAGGTAGTTAAATTTTGAATTAAGGAGTTTTTAATGTGATAATTCTGCTACCTATATAAAATTTTGATTTATTTCCAAGTAAGAGAAATAATCTCTGTAAATGGCAATCTTAATTTAACCAGATGTATACTAAAGAGAAACAGGAATTTATATAGATATATTTAGAAACAGAATATTTGGAAGTTAAATATAAATAGTAAAATCTCTCTAGTCTTTTTAGATATGCATTTAACATTATACCTTATTAGACTTTAAAAGATATTGTCTGCATCCTGATCCAGTATCTGTTTATATAATGAAATTATATTTAAGTAAATCATTTAAGAAAAAACACTTTCACTGGTTTAATGCTGCAAAGAAACTGTGTTCATTATGATTTTCATATTATCTATTCAGTCTCAAAGCTACAAGAGTCTTATTTAAAAAAAGATTCATTCATTTATTTAAAAGGCAGAGTTATATAGATAGATGGAAAGACGAAAGACGGGGAAAGGGAAAAGTTTTCCAACCACTCCCCAAACGGACAAAGTCAGGAGCCTGGAACTTCATCCGGGTCTCCCACATGAGTGGCAGGGGTTCGAATACTTGTACCCTCTTCTTTTGCTTTTTTAGGCACATTAGCAGGAAGTCGGACTGAAAGTGTAGCAACCAGGAGTAGAACATGTGCTCATATGGGATGCAGGCATTACAGGCAGCAGCTTAAATCACTGTCCCACAGTGCCAGCCCCAAGATTCTTATTTATTTTAATATGCATTGTGCTATGTGGAGAAGTTAATGTACAGAAGTAAATACTATTCATTTTTGATTAAAATTAAATATTAACCTTAAATGCCTGACAGTGAACTGTTTTTAATTTTATTTTACTTTTTCAAGAACAAATACATTAAATAACCCAAGCTTAGAGATATTGTTCTGTGACATTTTCCAGCAAAGAACTAAGAAAATGTAATGGAGTTGAAGATGACACACTGTGAACTGTCAGTGTCTTATGGGAAGAATAAGGTTATCAAAAACCCTTTGGCTGTATCTATGTAATGCTAAATTTCTGTCTAAACACTAAAGCATCCCTTTAACTAAACTGGGTGAAGGTTAGTTTATTGATGTGGTTTAAATCCTGGGAGATATCAGAGATTCTCAGATCTGTGACCTTTTCGTGGACGAAATGTGGAGACAGAACTGGATGCTGGGATAGTAAGGATTCATAATGAACTGAGAAAACTCAACACTTTTTCTTTTTCCCAACTAAAATCTCCAGGGACTTAACTAAAAACTGATTTTTTAATATCTATGTGAGCACTTCATTTCTGCTTACTTTTTGATATAGATTGAAAATACAGAGAAACAAATTTTTCAATTTATAAAAGATAAGGTAAATTCTCTGCATTTCAAACTTTTATAATCATGATTCTACATTGCAAACTTTCATTACTGTAGACACAGAGATAAAATAAGTGAAATATGTCTGTCAGGTTGGAAAGACTTGAGTGATAACTGGTACCCAGGGTCAATATTAGTAAGCAAATAGGAATTCTGATACACACTTTGTGAGAACATTAGCTAGTTTAACATTTGGGGGGGGGCAACACTATCCATAAATATTTTGTAAATGTAGTTTTTGAACTGTCAATGATATTTCTAAAAATATATACTAGACAAATCAACACAATAACACAGACATTTATTTATACAAGGATATTATTTGCAAAATTATTGCAGTGGTGAACATTTTAGACTCTAATAGCCACTAACAGGAAATAAACTACATAAAATATGATATATCCATGTAGTGGAATTCTCTGAAGCCTGTAAAAAGAATGAGGTACCACCACAACAATTCTAAAATAGAAGGATATTTAATAACATATAATTCAGCAAAAAGCAAGTTATAAGGTAGTATACATAGTAAGAATACATTTCTGGGGATAAATTAATTAAAAACTATATTGAGAAAAATTCAGAAAAGTGCACCACATTATTAACCGTGGCTATCTCAAGGGAAAAGATTATAGACAATTTTCATATTTCATGTTAAAAATTTCTTCATTGTTTGGAATCTTCACAATAAACATTTATTAGTTCTATGTTTAGAAAAAAATAAGTTCATCAGAGAATAGGTTTCATTATAGTCTTTAACAGTGCTATTTGCTATCAGGTTTTTTGCTTCCAGCATTTCCTAGCTTATTGAATTCTCTTTTATGTGTTTTGGGGATCAAAAATGGGCTAAATTCCCTTGGTGTCCTAACTTTTTGTCTTAGATTCACTTAATTTATTTATTTGAAAGGCAGGGAGAGAGAGACAGAGAGTTCCCATCATCTGTTTCATTCCCCAAATGTCTGCAATGACTGGCATTTGATGGGGATAGGAAACTTAATCCAGGTCTCCCAAAAGGGTGGCAGGGACCAACTTGAGTCATCAACACTGTCTTCCAGAGTCTTCATTAGCATAGAGATGGAATCAAGAACTAGATTTGGGAATTAAATTCCAGACACTTCAATGTGGGATTCAGGTATGCTAACTGGCATCTTAATCACTAGGCAAAACATCTGCCATTATCTTAGATTTTAAAGTCCTAGCTGTTAGAAGATGTTCAGAACACCATTCACAAACTCCATTCAAGTTACTCATGTACACTACCATTCCAACCTGGAGAGAAGACTGTAGTCAAATAGTAATCATTAATACTATTCATTGGTGTGTACTATAATTAAAAATAATTCATTTGGTGTTTATTATCTGACTATGGACATAATGGGTACTTGAAAAACATTTTTCTTTAACAGACCCTGAAAATGTATTAGGAACATAAAAGTAATAACCAAAAATATGTTTTTGTTCCACTTAGAAGTAATTAGGCAGTAAAGTTAGATTATATGCTTTGTTACAACATTGTGATGACAAGGCTCATTTCCACTGTCACCTCCTATACTGGGCTCCATAGGAGCCAGTATTGTGGCACAGAAGGTTAAGCTGTCACTTGCAACACCAGGTATTCCATATTGGAAAGCTATTTACACTCCCAGCTGCTCTGCTTCTACCAGATCCAACTCCCTGCTGATGTTCCTGGGAAGGCAGCAGAGGGTGACCCAAGGACTTGGCCCCTGCCACCCATGTGGGAGACCCAGGTGGAATTCCAGATTGCTGGCTTCAGCCTGGGCCAACACCAGCCTTTGCCATTGTTTGGGGAGTGAAACAGTGGATGGAAGATTTCTTTCTCTGTTACTCTGCCTGTTAAATAAATAAACAAATCTATCTTATAATATGCTTTATAGCAAAGAACTATAGAAATTACTTAACTAACATTTGGCACCAAAAAAATCACATCAAAAACTGTAATATAAACAGATAAGGTTGCCCACTTTGAAAATATGACAGGCTAAAAATCATAGAAATACCTCCAGAATAAAACATCTAGAAATGCTGGATAAAAATAAACTGACTTTTGTTTGTGTGTGTGTGTATTTTGCTGTTTTATGGGCAGTGAATTTCCAAGAAAGAAGAGAAATCCTTGAAGGCCAAAAATTAAGAGAACACAGGAAAGTACCATGGTTAGAAGCATTACTTATACAACTCCCTGAAGACTTTTTCAAATTTCTGTAGTCTAGAATTATTAACAGGCAACTGAACAGGTTATTAGACCACTAGCTTACAGAATCTAAAAATGAATATAAACGTCTACTTAAATTTGATACTCTCAAAGCTTCTATTTTCACTAAGTGGTTAATTTAGAAAATAACCCCTAGAAAATAAACACTGCACATTATATTATTAGCTTTCAGCCTTGGCTGTGAGTGGGGATAAGTCCTTTTCTAAGAATTTATAACCACAGGCATGCCTGTTTTCAGCATTTGGAGCTTATTTGTGTGATCTGGGAAATCCAAAGTTAAAAATCGAAATGATTTAGGCAGCCAGCTCTCTGAAACACCTGGAAGAAACAAATTTAAATTCTTATCAGTGAGAAACAACCAAGGGTTCACACAATTCCCACAGTAAATTTCAACTGAAAATAAGCCCACATTCCAACTAAGTATTGTTCCATAAGAAAAGTTAGGAGAAAATAAAGCAGCAACCCAAAAATTGGATCCCCTGGACTTCACGTATTGAAATTATTAGATACAGCATGTAATACAGAGGAATTAATCACAAATAAAAGCAAGATGTATGATGCTCTCAGAAAGGATGAGAAGATTTCAATATACAACTAATAGAATTTATTGAAACTATAAATAAAATTAGTGACAGTTAAAATACAATGATGGGCTAAATATAACATAATTGAGAGATAATGAATTAGTAAATCAGAGAATGAAAACTACAAATTAACATAAAATGTAGCTCAGAGAGACAGAAAAATATGAAACAGACATTAAGAGATGTGGGAGATAAAATGAGGAGACGTTATGGAGAACAGGCTGCAGAGACAACACATGAATATACAGAATCTTTACCAAAAAGGATTTTAAAATCCTAACAGCAACAAACCAAAAAGAAAGAAAGGAAATAAAGGAAAGGATATCCAATGCCTAAATATGTAACATACTGAAAAATCCTAGAAGATTTTACATACTAAAAGTTGCTTCTTTGGCCTTGACAAAAACGAAGCAGTAAGACCCAATAAAGCTACATTTATCCTGCTTTCACTGAAAATATATGATTTAGGAGCAGGCATTTGGAGCAGTGGATAAGATGCTTGCATCTCATATCAGAGTGCCTGGTTGAAGTTCCAGCTCCTCCACTTATGATCCAACTTCCTCCTAACGAACAATCTGGGAAACAGTAGATAATGCCTCAAGTACTTGGACCCATGTCATACACATTGGAGACCTGGATTGACGCAGCCCCAGCTGTTACAGGGCTTTGAGAGTGGACTGACAGATATCTGTCAGTCTCTCTGTTTTTCTGCCTCAAAAAGTAAAATGAAAGTAAATAGTTTATATAGCTGATTTAATGATGCAATCAGGTTTCTGAATTTACTGTATTTGCCATCACTATTTGACTATGTTCTCTCTGGAAAATACACTGACAAGTTTATGTAAGTACAGAAGACTACAAAACGACTAGAAAAGAAAAAATGCAAAACAAAATTATCATGGCATAGAATATTTTGCCACAGGGACTGGCGTTGTGACACAATGGATTAAAGAAAGCCACAATCTGCTGTGACAGCATCCCATATGGGCACCATTTCGAATTCTGGCCACTCCACTTCCAATTCAGCTCCCTGGTACTGTACTGGGGAAAGCAGCAGAGGATGGCCAAGTCTTTGTGCCCCTGCACCCACGTGGGATATCTAGAAGATGCTCCTGGCTCCTGACCCCTGGTTTCTGCCTGGCCCAGCCTGGTCACTGGAAGCCACTAGGGAGTGAACCAGTGGATGGAAGATTTCTCTGTCTCTCTCTCTATATATATAACTCTATCCTTCAAATAAAATAAGTAAATCTTTAAAAAATAAAAACAATATTATGCCACAGATTAGGATTTAATTTACTGACATTCACCTCCATACTTGTCATGTCAGTTAGATGTGATATTATATTATAACAAAAAGATCCTAATGTTGCTCTGGCTTCTTCTAGTCCCTTATTGTTGAATGGAGAGGCAATATTTCCTAGGATTTGTCTTTTCTGAAGTCAAGCAAATTTCTAATACGGTAATTGAAGTTCTGAGACTTGAGTTATGTAAGAATGTGCCAAATGTGATACAATGATGGGTTTGATAACAAGGTACCACTCTAGCAGGGATTTTAAAAGGAACTAATATAAGAATTTAATTGTAGCTAATTTTTCCATTTTATATCTAGAGGTATGATAAGCACAAAGCAGACAAAAAGCAGCAGCTTTTTTTGACCTAACTTTCAAGGTAAAATAATTGCTGTGCCTAAACTCACTTGTTTAGCACAGCAACAATTTAATATTAACAATGTACAGATTATTGGATTAAAGGATTGCACTTTCCATTTCAGATGTCTGCTGAATATGCTTTAGATTGTGTGGATGTGTAATCTGAACTCTGATCAGTCATACAATTTGGATTTATATATTTTCAGACTACTGGAATTTCTTAAGTAATTTATAAGTGTCAATAAAAAAGCTTTGCTAGAAAAAATCAATTCTTTATCTGTTTTTATATCACTTGGTTCTTAAAATTAATAATAATGACTTGTATTAATTTTAAGACATAGATTAGGTACAAGTGTTGTGGCACAGCAGGTTAAGACTACTCCTATAATGCCAGTATCACATATGTGTGACAGTTTGAGTCCCAGCTGCGCCACTTCTGATCCACCTCCATGCTAATGCATCTGTGAAAGAAATGGAAGATGGCCCTAGTGCACAAGCCCCTGTACCTACATGGGAGACCCAGACAGTTCTAGATTACTGGCTTCAGTCTGGCCCAGCCCTGGATACTGGAGTGAACCAGAGGATGGAAGGGTTCTCTCTCTCTGCTCGCTCTATATATATATACACACATGTATATATATATGCCTTTCAAATAAATAAATCTTTAAAAAAGTATCTAGATTAATACAGGCCTAGAGAACCTTTAGGTTGTTTTAACTATACAATATTAATTTTAAAATGACAAAATGTATTTAAAATATTTTCTGTAATTAATAAACTACCTAAAGATGATGAAGTCATTCTCAGGAAATTTTTATACTGCAACATCTTAGTAAACTTTCTGCACTTTTAAAAAAGATATTTCATTCTTCTTTGTTGGTCTTTTTACTTAGATTTTATCTGAGACGACATGTCTATTGGTGCTCTGGCATGATAAATTTAGTCTGAAGTTCTTGTGAGAGGAAATTGACAATTTCACATAGCACTACACAGAACAAAGTCTTGTGAAATCACAATCCATTTTTAAGTGATCTGAAAACTGATAAAAATTAAATAAGCTAGCTCAGATGTGTACTATACTTGAGATTTAATTGCACAAAAAGAAAGGATGAAGAAAGTCAAAAACATTCTGAAGAACAATAGCTTTATTGTTCTTGCCACACATCAATATCAATTATGAAGTGATAGTAGTAATTATAGTTTTCCACTTGTACTGTACAAAGAGACAAACAAGACCAAATTACAGCTTCAATATAGGCCAATGAACTGACATATGACCACTATATAGCAGTATAATTACTTACCCCATGGGGAAAAATAAAAAAAAAAATAGAATTAATCCCACCTCACATCAGAGAACCTATTTTACATGGTACAGTCTGAAAGATAAAGAATAGACATTTTGAAATACAATAGAGAAAAATATATTTATAATCTTAGTGGAGGAAGGTTTTCTTAAGTAGACATAAACAACATACCATAAAATATTGATAAAGTTGACTCTAACAGATTAAAATTGCTTTTCATAAAAATACACCATAGTACCAGCCAAAATCAAAGATTATATAACTGACAAAGTATTAGAGTAAAAAATACACACACATGTATGCATATAAATCAAGAAAACGCAACTGAAAATAAACAAATGTAAATAAACTTCATAATATAAATGTGGATGGTAAATAAACTTAGTAAAATGTGCTCTTAAGTAAGCAAGAAAATACGAATTTAAATCATAATGAAGTATCACTTCACATCTTTCAGAACAATATGAAATCCCTGATAATACAAAGTACCAGGTGGGAACAAGAAAAGCTTTATACATATTAGTATGAGTGGAAATGGTTTTTAAATTAATTTTTATTGAATATATTCTATCCTATAACGCAGAAATACAATCCAAGATCATATATCAAATAGGAAAACTCATGTGCACATATGTAAAGAGATATAAACAGGGTGGCGCTGCGGCTCACTTAGCTAATCCTCTGCCTGAGGCACTGGTACCCAGGGTTCTAGTCCTGGTTGGGGTGCCGGATTCTGTCCCGGTTGCCCCTCTTCCCGTCCAGCTCTCTGCTGTGGCCCAGGAAGGAAGTGGAGGATGGCCCAAGTGTTTGGGCCCTGCACCCGCATGGGAGACCAGGAGAAGCACCTGGCTCCTGGCTTCGGATCGGCGCAGCGTGCCGGCCATAGCAGCCATTTGGGGGGTGAACCAACGGAAGGAAGACCTTTCTCTCTGTCTCTCTCTCTCACTGTCTAACTCTGCCTGTCAAAAAAAAAAAAAAAAAAAGGAGAGAGAGAAAGAGATAAACAAACATCCTCATAACAGCATTACTTGTAATAGCACTATTATCATCAATATATGAATAAGATAAGTTCCTACAGTCAGCTATCATGCAGAAATAAACATTAATGGACCTTAGTGACATAGATCAAGATAAATCACTTACAAATGTGTTGTTTTAAAAATTCAATAAAAATTAATGCATCATTATTATTAATATCATTTCTTAAAACTCAGAGTCACTATATCACATTTGAACATATTTTAAATCTCTTATCCACTTGGATTTCTATGGCCCAAATTGAGACTCCAGGATAAGAAAAGGGGAAAGGAGGCCAATGGTCTAAATATATTACAGCAGCACCATAAGTCAGAGTTCCTAACAATAATCTTTTTTCAATTGGAAGGGGACAAGTTCATACTCACTTTGGTATAATATACTTAAAAGACAGGAGGAAACTATATTGGTGGGTATTGCTGAGAGGGATCTGCAGTTATTCATAATTGCCTATGATTTTAAATAGAAGTTATGTCAAATGTTTTGGTACAAGTGAATGGATCCTGGGGATAAAATAAGAGATTCTTAGTTCAAATGCACAGCAACCAAAGACTTTTCTGAGATGAGCTTCTGAGCCCTTCCAAGCATTGTCTATTACATAGACTTAGGAAATGATTGAATTAAATTTATTGCAAAATTATTGTGTGAATTTTATTCAAAATAGTTGAAAATGTACAAAGATCTGCTGTCATTGCATGATTTGTTTTGTCTTTCTTCAGCAGAATGCCAATTGGTACCTTAAATTTTTTATCACTCCATCAAACTGAGGCATTGAAATGAGCGAACCTTTCACAAGGACAAAACTAAGGATGAAAACTAGAGGTCAACAGAGGTCAGATTAAAAAAAAAAAAAAAAAAACAGTCTTGTTGCCTTGGCTCACTAGGCTAATCCTCAGCCTGTGGCGCCAGCACCCGGGATTCTAGTACCGGTTGGGGTGCCGGATTCTGTCCCGGTTGCTCCTCTTCCAGTCCAGCTCTCTGCTGTGGCCCAGGAGGGCAGTGGAGGATGGCCCAAGCCCGCATGGGAGACTAGGGGGAGACGCCTGGCTTCAGGCTTTGGATCTGTGCAGCGTGTGGCAATAGGGGTGAACCAATGGAGGGAAGACCTTTCCCTCTGTCTCTCTCTCTCTCTCTGCCTGTCAAAAAAAAAAAAAGGTCTTTTAACTTTTTTTGCATATTTCAGAACCCTTTCTCATGGAGCTTTGTAACACTTTAAAAATTACGCAGCTTTTGAGACACACTCTCATTTCTTTTCCCTCCTACATGTAAATAAAACGATATACTGGGAAGTTGTCCTTAAAAGCCCACCTTTGTAACCCAGATAAAGTGAGAGAACAATCTTTTTCTTTGTACATGAGGTGCTTGTCTCCAAAATCTCTTTCTAAAAGAGTGCTACCAGCCAGGAAAGAGATTTTTGACCTTGAAGATGTTAGCAAGTCGGTGCATATTCATTTTAGTAAAATGCGAACTTACATACACTCCAGAGTGGCATTTGCAAAGTCTGATTATATTAGCGATCACAGAACTCAAGGAAAAATTATTTTGCCCTTGTATTGATGAAACGTAAAACCTAAAGCCTTCATTCCACAAAAAGAATGATTCCGGAATTTTGCTTCCAATTGAAAAGATAGAATTCATCAGATGTGACCAGAGAATAAAAATCTCAATACAAAATTAGCTTTATCAATATGCTTGAACAGGTTGCTGCTGTTGAGACTTTAAAGTGTGAGAATGTGTGTGTGTGTGTGTGTGTCTGTGTGTGTGTGTGCGCGCGCGCGGCGCGTGCTTTTGGTAGGAGGAGGGGCAGGGAATACATGAGAGGAACTTGGGAAACCCCTTTCTCTTTTCCATGCACACTCAGAGCTGTAACCCTGGACTCAGAATGAGAACCGGACATGAGAGCAGAGGCAAGGGTCCCTGCTACTACTGAGGTGAAGCGACCCGACTCTCTAGCAGAGACTTTTCTCCCTGGCAGCCAACAACCTGCAGCAGGCAAGGCAGGCGGGCGGGGGCGGAACCCCCGAGGCGGTGCTCCTGGCCGCTTGTTTGCTGAGATAGCAGGAGCAGGAGCAGCAGCCTGCGGAGCCACGGGCGCGGCGTCACCAAGCCGGTGCGGGCGCCCAGGCGCGCAGGCAGGCGCTCAGGCCGGGAATCGCTCCTGCCCAGTCGTCCGCGGCACGGAGACGCCGCGCCGCCCGGCTTCCGGAGCTGGACCGCGAGCGAGGGGAGTCCGCAGCCGCGCGCTGCTGGGCCCGGTGCCTCGTGCCACCTTGCCTCGCGCGCCGTGGTCAGCGGGAGGACCCCAGAGAGCTCGGTTTGTGGTCCCGTTTCTCAAAAAGCTGGCTGTGTGGACGGAGCCGGGAGCAGGCGAGCATTTCCATTCTCTGCCAGACTGGGCTTTTTCTCCTCATAATTTGAGGAAGCCCGAGTAGAGGTCAGGGGGGCAAGCGAGGATTTCCTCAGAAGCGGCCGAGAGCTGTGAATATGGTCACCTGCGCCTATCATTCTAAAATCTCCTTGACATTTTTCACACTTTGAAGCAGCTGCAGCTGGTGTCGTCGGAAAAGGGGGTGGGAAAAGAGGGGGCGGGGAGAGCGGGGAGGCGAGAGCCACGAGCAGCGCCTCCTCGCCTGCCAATCCTGGCACCTGTGCGCCGAGCCGCTGCACTGAGGAAGACCCCACTCCGGGCGAACCCCGGGCTTGAAGCCACGGACACCCAGCCTCCCGGCCGCGGGTTCGCGCAGGCGGGGGCTGCAGCTGCCCACTCGGACCACCGCAGTAGCCTGCAGCGGCGGGAGCGCACAGCCCCCTCAGAGCTGCCCACTGCGCTCCGGCCCCCGGGGATCCTCGCCCCGCGGAGGCGCAGCTGCGGGCAGAGCGTGGTACGGAGTTGGGTGCCCGATTCGCCTCGCCTGCTCGTCTCTTCTCCGCCCAGGATTTATTGTCTGTGGAGCCTTCTGGGGGTGGGGAAGGAGCTGCGCCTCCGCCACCGCCACCGCCGCCGCCGCCGCTGCCGCTGCTGCTGCGGTCGCTAGCGCGGCGCGCAGGGCAGGCGGAGGCTGGGGAGTGGACGCGCTCCTGCCTCCCCCGCCGGCGCTTCGGGCTTCCCCTCGGCGCTTCCCGCGGGAACCTCTCCAGCCGTCCACCTGAAGGGCACCGGCACCATGGTCTAACGTGGCACCTGCCTGGAATCCCCTCTTTCTCCTCCTCGTCCTCCTCCTCCCCTCTCCTCCTCCTCCTGCGAGGACCCTCGCGCCCACTCCACTGCGGACCACCGAGCACTTTAAGGAATAATCCTTGGCAGCTGCACCTCTCTCGCTCTCCGGAACCTCATGGGCAGTTTCTCCCACCGGCCATGTGAGTAAGGCACTTTCTCTCGGTGACTGAGGGGACTGCGGGGGTCTCCCCGGAGGTGAGGGTCTCCCTCCCCCCCGGGGGGGGCGGGGGCGGGAGGGCGCGAGGCTGGGGCGCTCGTTCCGAGTAGCTCGCACGGTGGCCGCGGAGGCGGCGGCGGGGATGTGGTAGGTTTCAGGGCTTTTGGAAATTGGGTGCTAACTGGGCGGGTGCACGGGAACACCGAGTGGTCTGGGCTGGCGAGAGACCCTAAAGGGTTACATACTGCGAAAAGGAGAGGTAAAGAGCGAACGTTGGGAGCTGGTGCTGGGACCACTGCTCCAGCTGAGGTTTGGCTAAAGCTCCTCTTCGTTATCTTGGGCATCTCGGTTTGCTTTTGCCAGGAGGTGTCTGAGGGATGAAGCGCGTGTTTAATCTCTCTCTCTCTCTCTCTCTCTCTCTCTCACACACACACACACACACACACACTTGTGGCAGGTTGCACTTGTCCCTTTATTGTGGAAGGTGTTGGATGACTGTCTTAATTCGTATGGATTTGACAAATGCAGTTAGGAGATCTTTATGCCATTGGGGTTCGGTGGGAAAGGGTGGGGTTTGTGGGGATGGAGTGGAGGAAGGACCATGACAGGCTGGGGGACAGAGAGAAGTGGGGTGGCGGTAGGGTGAACGCTTTCCCTGGGAGTCAGGGAGAATGATGGCCCCCTCCGCTGAGCTACACAACTCCTGCCTGCACATCTCCTTTGTGTTGCACTGAGAAGCTGGTGAACCTGCACTATTCCCCATCCAGCCGGGGCCCCCTTCAGCATTTTGCATCCTCCTTTCTGAGGCGTTTAGGATGCAGGACTTGGTTCGGATCCTACGAGGAAAGAAGAAGGGAAGCACATTAGCATTAAGGTGATCCTGGCACCCTGGCTCGCGGGCAGTTAGATTGGCTACTGGCGGTCTGCAGTTTTACTGTTTGCGGAGTCAAGAACAGGGGCGGCGGGTAGGGGGTGCATGGATTGCTTTTAAAGACAGTGTGACTTCATAATAGACGAGATGGCTGCAAAATTGCTTCATTACACTACTTCTCGGCCATCAGGGCTGAATAAAGGACCCGCCTCCGCCCTCTCCTCCCTTTCCTCTCTCGCAGCCTCCTCCCCACCAAGGCACAAAGGGAACGAATTGGGGAGGGGGGGCGGGGGCGGGAGCGCGCAGCGGGAGGCGGAGAAGGGAAGGGGTCACTTTCACAACTCCCGGGAATGGGCTTCAGAAAGGAACCATCTGCGACTCCCACGTTCCTTTCGGAGTTCTCCTTCCAAAAGCGAGGGGGGTGGGGTGGGATGGGTGACACACGGGGGTCTTCCACCTGCTCTTTTCGGTTACTTTCCCAATACACCTTGGACATACCGAATTTACTTGCAGGGGTAACTGGGTCAGCAGGTAAATATACGTACCTGTATACGTTGAAATGTAGCCCTCGTGATGGATGAAAAGCAGTTTGTGTGTGAGCAAAATTTCTAAGCACAATAGAGATTTTATAGCGTGGGCGAGAAGAGTGCATTCCAGCGAAAGCAGGACACGTGATCCCTCCAACGGGAGAGATACAGTGTTAGGAACTCGGTTTTCTTTGTTCCAGGCTGAGCCTATGAGATGCTTAGCATCCCGGCTGCTTAAGTCGTTCTATAAAAGGGCAAAATAGTCAAGTTGGCCAGAGGTGAGAATAAAGGGGGAAAAGATCATGCGTAAATCGATAAGCTGTGAAGGGCTTGAAACCTCCTCTGCCATTTCTTTTTTACTGCCCACCTTCTGTCTAACCCCTCCCCCCAGCCGGCCCCCTATTTAAAAATCAGGCATTTCCAATGGGAAAGCGGTGGAAAAGTTCTCCAGCCCCTTCACACGTGGGCTCTTCAGCGCCTCAGAACCTGCCTGGATTCCAAACAGAACTTACCACCTCTCCAGTCCCAGTGTCACGCCTCTATCCTGGGCTTCATTAATCTGACTTCCGGATTCTAAGGGAACCACCAGGAGATCTTTTTTGCAAAAGACAGTATGATACTCAAGTCCCTGCCTCCTGGAAACCCCTGATCCCAGCTAGGAAAGAATGAGAAAGTAGGGATGTAGGAATGTTTATTTTTCCTTAGGAATATCAAGACAAAAGCATACTGGAGGTGTGTTTAGCAAGGACTGCATTTGGACTCCTGTGTTATCTGAGGGCTGTGAAATGTCCTACGGTCTGGTTATTCATTAATTTAGTGGAGTTAGAACCTACTGCCTACCCAACACTAATTTAGAGTGACCTGACTTGGAGATTTCTTGTATCATCTTTACTCCACTTTTTATAAGCCATCTTAATGGGCTGAAGTTTTTTAAACTGTGGGCTATTTCTGTCTCCTACTTCATTGCATCATACTAACTTGTGTGGTAAGGAAAGCAGAATCAATTTCCATAACATATCATGAGAACTCCTTATACATTTTTTAAACATTTGACTGTCCAAGAAAAGATGCGTACTTAACCATGGCAACCGTTACGTTCTCCATCACTTATGCTTGCACATATGCAGCTTCAGAATTAGAAACAACTTCCTAAGGAAACAGATCTGGTCCAATTACAGTAGCCATGTTTTATTCAGAATTTTAGCATAGCTTTAGGCTGACATTAACATTTTCTTAATTAAAATCTAATTCTACTTTCTTTCACGAGCTTTTAATTTTTTTAATTCCTCTGTAAAATATAGAACATAGACCTAAAGTATTGTTGTGTTTGAATTTATGCTTTGGATTTTTTTTAAAAATGGAAAGATACAAATTAATATGAATCCTTATTTCTTAATAGAGTTATTAACCATATTATCTACCTGGTGTTAATTTTTCGGGATATTTCTCAGCCCTTCTTTCAATACATAATATTGTATGATACTATTTGATGTAAAAACCTAATATCTTTAACCATGACTTAAAGCATATACTTTTTAACAACACTTGGAAACTTCAGACACATTAGATTTTAATAGATATATCAAAATTATATCTATTGATATTACAATTCTATTTTCTGAAAGACTTTGTTCTCATTTTAAAGGGGATCACACATTCTATAATATTATAATTGCATTCCAGAGTCAACCAAGTACACAAAGAGTAAACAACTATTGATAAATTATCATTGGAATTATTTATGGATTCTCATTAAATTTTCCATATTAACAAATTATTTAATATTTTTCAAAATTCTGAATTTTGAAAATATATGCTACTCATTCAACCTGTCAATTATAACAACCATTCATAAAAGACATTATGTAATTTATTGTTCTAGTAGCAATGACAGGTTGGTAGAGTATTATCCACATTATTTTTGTGAGTCTAGTTAATCAGTGGGAGATGTTGAGTATTTCAATATTTTAAATGTAATGATAATATTAAGATAGTGGTTTATACTAGAGTGTAACAGTTATAACCTATAATGAGGAAGCAGAAGAGTTTCATAGATGAGCTCTGTATGTGTCTTAAAATCCTAAATTGTGAATTCTCAGTAGAAACTCAAAAGTTGTCATGCAAATCAACAATTTTTAGAAGATAGTGACCACAAGTTTATAAAAATTTTCCTCTATGAAGCTTTTAAACATTTTCTGTGAATAAGATTTGAATCCTTAGAAATATTCATGACTACAGGATATTATTCTGAAATAGTGAAAGAAGAGTAAGAAAACCTTAGGTACTTCCAGAATGTAATCTTAGGTAATTTACATCAGTCTCTTTAAAATGACACAGTTAGACATGACTGCTAAATTATAACATTAATGCACATCTAATAACATGGCAAAGTCCTACATGAAAGGTAGCTTGAATATTTTGAATAAATGCAGCATATTTTTGTGGGGACATACAAATGAGCTTTTTAAATAATTGTAAATCTGTATTGTGAATAGTGATAGCAGAGTATCTTTTAAAATTATGTCACTTAAGCCATCAAATATCTCTATTTTGTAACTTAAAATTAAGTTAATATGCTCAGAAATTGGTAAGCATCACTGATTATCTTACATCTTTTACCATAGTGCCTGAACTGTAATCATAATGTCACCTACCTTACTTCAAAATTATCTTATAATATACATTATTCTCACCATTTTACTGATTAGAAAATTGAAGTTTAAAGACAGGAAATGATATGTCCATACCACATAGTGAGAAAGTGATGGACCAATATTTAAAATCAGATTTGATTCCTGTGCCTTTTTCTCCATATCTTGTACTTTTCTCCATATACAAAAATTGGGGGTTATTAAACAATGGACATCTGTAGTTCATACAGTTCTTTTCCCTGATATATAATGAGAAATTAAAATGTTGGACCAGCTTTCCAAGAGTGAGCTACATACTTGACAATAATATTACTTTTGTGATCAACAGATAATATTGGTACAGAAAATGCTATTATTTATTTTCTAAGCATAATTAATTCATAACAGAACCATTTAATACTACATTAGAGTCTTTCATATAAAAGTACATTAGGTAAGTTTTTAATATAGCAAATTTTGAATCAATAGCTGTCATGTCTACTTTAAAACATGATACAGTTTACAAACTTCTGGAAAAGTGCCATATGCTATTTAAATTATTAATCACAGTAGAAAAAGTATCATTTGTCACACAAAGGCATATGGGAATTATTAAATAAATTTAATAACCCAAGTGATTTCCTGTGTACACTCATTTTTGTTACATTGTTCAAAGCCTGATACACTTAAAATCTCTATACAAGATATTATTTTACTTTAAAACACATAAGAGGAATAATAGTTACTAGGAATGAAATATTGAAATGTATATTAGCATTGACATAATTTGTCATTTTAACAATGAAGTAGAAGTTTTCGTTGTTTAAAGAATGCATTTATTGACTTCTTAAAGATTCAGTTTCTTCAGTTGAAGCAGGTATTTTTACTTTTAATGAAATCCTGTAAGGCTGAAAGCATATTTAATGCAAGGAGATGGTATTACTATGCCCCAGAGAGCGTTATGACAAATTCGTTAAGTAAAACAAGGCAACAACAAAATACCTGTATGGCTGTCTAATTTTTAAAACAGAATTAGAATTTCTGGTGTTCAAGAGATAAAGTTGTAAGAGGACAAGTGAGAAGCTGCTAGTTTCAATTACAGATAAAATGAGGCTGACCTGAACAAACAAACAAGCATACTGATACATAAGTACTGCCATTATCATTTTGAGATTTTCACAGGGAGAAAGAGAAGATGGCCCTGGGAAAAACAGCAGAACAGAACCAATAGAGGAAAATACCAGTTGGAAATACAGTTGGATAAGAGCTATTTTACTTAATTCACCCAGAAAAAAAATACAGGAATTCTATACTATATGGAAAGAGATAAAGATACTTTTAAGCCAGCGCTGCGGCTCACTAGGCTAATCCTCCGCCTTGCGGCGCCAGCACACCAGGTTCTAGTCCCGGTCGGGGCGCTGGATTCTGTCCCGGTTGCCCCTCTTCCAGGCCAGCTCTCTGCTGTGGCCAGGGAGTGCAGTGGAGGATGGCCCAAGTGCTTAGGCCCTGCACCCCATGGGAGACCAGGAGAAGCACCTGGCTCCTGCCATCGGATCAGCGCTGTGCGCTGGCCACAGTGCGCTGGCCGCGCCGGCCATTGGAGGGTGAACCAACGGCAAAGGAAGACCTTTCTCTCTGTCTCTCTTTCTGTCCACTCTGCCTGTCAAAAAATAAAAATAAAATAAAAAGATACTTTTATGTAGTGTAAAATATTTTACAGAAGCCTATCTGCATTGTCAAGTTCTTGACAGTAGAAGGAAAGACAAGTAATGGACCTTACTTAAATAGTGCTAAGGGTTATGAAGACATTTGTTGCACTTAAAGGGTTAGTGATGGATAAAAAGCTAAAATATACTAGCTGAATTTAAAGAATTAATATGACACAGATGGTATAATGAAAATAATTTAAAATTGCACATAATTAGACTTCTTGGGTAGTAATTAGTTAAGTGTTCTGTATTTAATGCATTCTCCACTGTAGTTCTTGTCACCAGCAGGCACCTTACCAAGTCATGTCAGATGGTGACATGTATACCTGGGACCACATATGCTAAACACTCATAGCACATTGAATATTTACTGTCCAGTGATATTCTGAGTCAGTGTAATTTAACATATGATAAAAGCTTGCCTATTTCAAGTGTGATTAATTTTTAAGACAATTATAAAAGCTATTGTAATTAAGTCAAATACCTAGTTAAACTTTGAGTGTTAAATATTAGTGATGTCCTTAGGGTAATAGCATATTGTTGAACACTGAGCACACTGCACATATAACTTTAATTGTTCTCCTTCACAAAATACATACACACATACACACACACACAAACCCATAATCTTACCATTTCATTAAGTTCATAATGCTTCTTTTTATTTTTATTTATTTATTTTTTTGACAGGCAGAGTTAGTGTGAGAGAGACAGAGAGAAAGGTCTTCCTTCCGTTGGTTCACCCCTCAAATGGCAGCCACGGCTAGCACACTGTGCTGATCCGAAGCCAGGAGCCAGGTGCTTCTCCTGGTCTCCCATGCGGATGCAGGGCCCAAGCACTTGGGTCATCCTCCGCTGCACTCCCAGGCCACAGCAGAGAGCTGGACTGGAAGAGGAGCAACTGGGACAGAACCAGCACCCCAACCAGGACTAGAACCTGGAGTGCAGGCACCACAGGCAGAGGATTCGCCTAGTGAGCCACGACACCTGCCCATAATGCTTCTTAACCAGATAAGGCTTTAGAGAGCCTCCTTGTATAAACGGAAACCAAGGTCCAGCTAAATTTGCTTTCGTGTTCAAGATCACACAACTGTTACTGGAAGAAACGGCAAAATAAACAGATCTTTGAGCTCCCAACCTCTGCCAGTAAAACTTCCCTCTTGAAACTGTTGGAGTCCTTCTTTAAGCAAAGGAATAGGGATAAAGGAACTATAATCTGATACATCCAATTAATGTTGCAAGCCACTATGATGACACCATCCAAAATACATTTCTTTTTTCATTTCTTTTTTGGCCTGCATTTTGCCTATAGTTTTTATTTGGCTTAAGTTTTCTGGACAGCTGCCTTAGCTTTCCACTTTGATTTGACTTCTAGGCAGACTATAATGCTATAATTTTAGCATCTATTTAAAATTCTATTTTTACCAAGATGCCTTTATTTGAGAAATATGGAATTAATTTTTACTAATATTAAAGCACTCTATATTTGAGTACTAAATCTTTCTTAATGTAAATTAAAATGTTCATTTAAATTATTAGTCTTTTTAAGGATAATTCCTGCTAAATGAATATTGGATGGCAGAAAAATGTTCATTTTTTTCAGTAAATTATTTCTCTGAGTTTTCTAATTTTGTTAAGGGCTGATCAATGAGCTTTCCTACCAAAATTAATTAAGATTTAGCATTGGATCTTTCTATAAAACATTATCTTAAGTACTGATTAGGAAAGTATTCTATTCAGGATGATAAAATATGATACTGTTGGAATTTGTTAAACAGGTTCATTTCTGTGAATATTCTCCAATTACAAAGTTACATTTTTAAGGGTCCTTAGAAATATCAAGCCCCCTCTCACTTCTAAATCAGTTTATATATGTACTGTGACATAGTTTTTCTATCACAAAACAAGTTTGGATTATTTTTCATTTAATTTTTTTTAATTTTTATTGTTTTATTCCCCCCCCCCAAAGAAGCATTTTACTTATTTAAGGAATACAAACTTCATGCATATCATAAGTACAACTTTAGGAATATAGTGATTCTTTCTACCATACTGCCCTTCCATCCCTCCTCCCCCCTCCCTCTTCCATCCCCAGTCCCATTATCCACTTTTCGATTAACTTTATACACAGAAGACCAACTCTATACTAAGTAAATAGTTCAACAGTTTTCGTGGAAAAAGAAAAGCAAAAACAAACAAAAAAATACTATTACTCAACAGTTGAGACGAGCTGTTCAAAGTCATTACATCTTGAAGTTAATTTCACTTTGTTTTTTAGAAACTTAATTAACTTTGAAGAAGCACCCAAGAATGATACATCTTTTGTGAGCACTTAAACATAGTTCTAATACAACTCTTTCAGGATAGAGGTCCTGCATGGGAAATTAGTGCACAGTGACTGTTATTGTTAATCTAAGGATTAACATTGTTGTGTATGACATCGGTGATCACCTGAGGCTTTTAACATGAGCTGCCTAGGCTATGGAAGCCTTTGAATCCACAAATTCTGTAAATATTTAGACAAGGCCATAAGCAAGGTGGGAGTTTTGATGACAACTTCTTTCTACTGGGGTCTCACCCACTGAGGTCCTTTATGTAGGACATTTTTCCCACACTCTCTTGGCTTTCCAAGCCTGACATGTTCTTGTGGGCTTTGTAGCCAGACCGGAATGCTTTGAGGGCTGATTCTGAGGTCAGAGTGCTATTTAAAACAATTGCCCTTCTATGAGTCTACCATGTGGACTGCTTCCCATGTTGAAGCATTTACTCCTTTTTAATTTTATCTATTTTTATTACCAGACCTTTCATCCTATCCATATGATCACTTTAAAACTTAAGATGGTATTTTTACCACCCAGCTTAAGGGGACTTGGGGTCCTGTAGCAAGTTTCTAACTGTACCTTTAGAAGTAAGTTCATAGGAATGTATGCAGAACTGTGTAGCTTTACAGTTACAGACTTCATAATTACAACTTTAGGAACATGGTGATTCTTCCCACTGTGTCCACCTTCCCACTCACACTCCCAACCCCTCTTCCTCTTCCCTCTCTTATTCCCACTCTTATTTTTTACTGAGATCTATTTTCAGTTGACTTTATACACATATGTTTATGATACGCGTTCAACAAATAGTATATTAAAAAAAATTCCTGAACAGTCAAGACAAGGGCTGTTCAAGTCATTGCTTCTCAAAGCATCAATTTCACTTCCACAGATTGCCTGTCATGTCCTCTATTAGTTATCACAGATCAAGGAGAACATGTGATCTTTATCCCTTTGAGACTTTACATTGTCTAGAAAATTTAGTTGCTGGGAAACTTAAAGAAAGTTGTTTTTAACCTACCAACAAAACATATTAGCAATAATTAGAATGCATTTTTGAAATAATTTTATAAATGTCTCAAAACATATACTTGTATTAAAAACAATAAAATATAGTAATGTTTACAAAGCATTGATCAAGCAAGTGATACCTGTGCAGTCTCACCTAGTAACTCTCTTAAAGAAGAAAATTAAAACTTAGTACAGAAATAATATTTAAAATTGAAAATACATCATAATGACTAAATTAGCCATCACATATCAGCCCATTAGCTGTGATTTTCATTTGTGGAAGGGTTCTTACTCATGCCAGCTTTCAGTGTACTGTTCTGAAACTTGTGGGTGTAACAGAACAGAACATATTCCTGCATCTGTGAATATAATCCCACACACCATTTTACATGACAGAGTCTGAAAGTCCTAAAACTAGATGTTAACAGTAAGCCAGGATGTCAACTTCTACCAGTCCAGAGTTTAAATTAACCCTTATAATAATACCTGTTTTGTCATTTCAAATCTCTAATTTTATTTCATGAGATGTTATTTAGACATGTAAGATAGGAAGAAATGTTTTGTGTTTATTGGTTGGTTGCTTTTTCTACCCCACTTATCTGAAGTTTGCTTCCTACAGACAAAATGCATGCAACACACAAACATACACAGCAGACACTCAGGAGGGCTTGGTGCAAAAAAAAATGTATACTTTTGAACTGCCTTACAGGGAGAAAATACTAGAAATTCTATACATGTTTATTTTTCATATAAAATATACTTTATGATGAATTAATATATGGATTAACAAAATCATTCTATATGGAGAGTAGTATGTGCTCATTTGAGAAAACACTGAAAACTGGAAAAACTGGGAAGATAATTGCAGATGCATTTACCTTATTGTAAAATTAAGAAGACTGGAGTAGGCTGGTGCCGCGGCTCACTAGGCTAATCCTCAGCCTGAGGCACCGGCACCCCAGGTCTAGTCCCGGTTGGGGTGCTGGTTCTGTCCTGGTTGCTCCTTTTCCAGTCCAGTGCTCTGCTGTGGCCTGGGAAGGCAGTGGAGGATGGCCCAAGTGCTTGGGCCCTGCACCCGCATGGGAGACCAGGAGAAGCACCTGGCTCCTGGCTTTGGATCAGCGCATGGCACTGGCCATAGCTGCCATTTGAGGGTGAACCAAAGGAAGGAAGACCTTTCTCTCTGTCTCTCTCTCTCTCACTGTCTAACTCTGCCTGTCAAAAAAAAAAAAAAAAAAAAAAAAAAAAAGACTGGAGTAAGTATTTTAATGTCTGCTTTACTTAAATATAAATGTATGAGAGTACTTCCAAAGTCCCTGTAAATTCATATTGTGAAAAATTGTTCATGGACTGCAAACATGTTTTACCCAAAAATAATCTTTTTTATTCATTTTTTCCTCATAAACTTTTTTAAGTGCCCTGGTATGCATGTCAACCTCTTAGTTACAATAATGCTATGTTTCCCACCCTAAATGCCCTCCCTGATCCAGACCAAAGGCATTTGCTTTCTCTAACAGTTGGCAAGGTGTTATATCTTCTCTGCTGTTAATAATTCACTGTAAATTGAGCCCCTAAAGAAATGGTGCAGTGGTGACAAATATGTGAATAACATGTCAATGTATTAATGTGTTAGTATATTCTATAGCTGAATATAAGAGGGTAATTTATATAACATAAAGGATTATTCAACTCATGGTTCGGGGGGCCTACGAGGTCTGTTAAAAGCCTCCTTGTTAGCAGTGACTCTGTATTGTCCCAAAGCATCACATGATGAGAGGAACACATCTGAGAGTCAGAACCAAACTGGCTCTCAGTCCTGTGGTTGGTATAACCAGTTAACCTGTTAATCTGTGAGTGACCTAATCACCTCTTCAGGATGCTGCCTGGTGCTGCCTTTTAATTCCTTGACGGGGAATTGAATTTCAACCTAAGTGATGGTGGGGACCATTGTCATAACAGTGTCTCTGCACTTAGTCCTAGGATGTAGCTGTTACTCCTCTTGCTTCTGCGTGTGACCAAGACAAGAGTACACCTCTTCCTTGTACGTGTAAAGTTGTCCATCATTTATAGAAAGTAATATGTTTTAAATAGTCTTCCCCCTTTTCTCCCCAGTAGGGTTTTCTTTATATGATCATGTGGGAGAGAATAAATGGAAATACAGAAAAATGAAAGTTGTGTACTTGGCTTCTGGGAATATATAAAATTTTCTTGTTTTAAATTGCATTTGATAGTTTTTAATATTATTGTTCAACAATAGATAAAATAGAATATTTTTAGTATGGAGATTTTATTGGGAGTGAGAATTTATAATCTGATGAGCCTACATTATAAAAATAAGATTATTTTCTCATATTTACATTGAAATGGAAGAGAATAAAATACTCTAGGATGCTAAAGATTTTGTTACTCTCTCCTCTGTTAAGTAAGAAATTTACCATTAAGCTGAGTAAAGATCACTGTTAGTAAATTATATAGAGTGCTTAACTGAATAAAAAACTGAATATGAATGCAATATAATGAAACTTCAGAATTCCTTGATTACACTATTCCTATAATGTGATCAAATCTTTAAATTGTGTGATCACCTGAAGATCATTTTGAGTTGGTTTTCTAAGGATGCTTCAATATATATAGGTCATTAATTCCTAGCTTTGTTGTTTAAATAATCATTTAAATGACTGTCTCCAAAACCAGTACATATACAGGGCCTAGTGCAGAAAAATACACATCTTGTGTGAATGAATAATTGAATGAATTTGTGATTGCACTAAGTGACCCCTGTAACGTTAGTGTGGTTCCTGTGGGTTTCTTCCATCTCCCTGAGAACATCACAGGATCCTGCTCTTTAGGCCCTCTTTGAAGTTATGCCTGCCAATGTGACTTGCTCTGGCCAATGAAACAGAAACAAAAAATGAAGCTGTCTCTTCTGAATTGAAATATTTATGACCCAGTGCAATGTTTACTCTTCCCCTGATGTAGAAGCATGTATTGTGATAAAACTTGTGTCACCCTGGTCCCTGAACAGTTGCCCTGAATGAAGACCTGCCTGTACACAGGCATTCCACATGTACTATGAGCAACATATTATGTTGTCACATGTGACATGTGACATGTCACATTTTATCACTGATTAGTTATGTGAATTAATAAATATTTAAAAGATATAAAGATCAGCTCATTTGAGAAAACTTTGTAGGCTCTAGGTACTCTGATTTTCTCAAATTGTAATTTTGTGCACTAGTATATTTTATAAGCCAGAGAAGTTCAAGAACTCGGAAACTGTTCTACTCTGTAACCCCTCCTTTGAATTGTAGTAAAATCTAAGAAGTGACACTGACATGTATTTTCTTATTATGCATAGTTTGGATAGTTTGCAATAAAATGTTTAATAAAAAGCTATAATATCTACAGGAACTGCCACTTTTTAATCTGTTTATATATTTTACCAAAGTTCATGCATGCATTTATTCATTCTAAATATTTATTGTGCTTTCTCCAGGACCTAATAAGCAGGTCAAGAATTTAAGATTTCCATCTTGCATTCAAAGCTATTGAATATTTTTTTAGCAGAAAAGTAGGGTGAACTGCTTGATAGTTTAAAATGATCTCATGTGCTGTTATGTTTAAAACCTGTTAGACAAAGGCCAGAACAGAAATAGGGATTCATAAATTAGGGAAATGTTTACAGTAGATTGGGCAAGGATAAAGGTATATTGGGCTAGAATTTTCATACTGGGAATAGAAAGAGGTATAGGGAACAAAGATATGCTTTCCAGAAACCATCGGATTCACTGTTGAATTTATAATGGAGGAATGGCTAGTGAGGGAAAAAGTGTGGTACCAAGGATTATTTCAAGATCTCTGACATGAAAAAATAGATATGTGGAGGTACAACTTATTGACTGGAAAATCTCAGGTAGTTAATCTGTTCAGATGTAACTAGAACATTGATGCTATTATGAAAGAATTGAATAACTGGCTGATATGTTGAAGAAACATGATTCAGAGGACCAATTTATAAAAATAAACAGTTACCCACATATAAAATTACTGAAAGTGTATTAAATACTTCTGTGAGGAAAATAATCAAAGGCTTTTTTCAAGAAAAAGAGTTTTCAAATAAATTAAAATTGGGCATGCACTAGAGTGACTCGTTTTATATTACTATCTTGGTTTCCTTTTAATTACTCCTTGGCATGAAAAGAAAGCATGAATGCATGCCCATTCCTTCTGAATACTAATTTCTTCCACCTTTTTACATTATAATTTATAGTTCACAAAGAATTTTTTACTCCTGGTCCTTTTATTCTTGGTTCCTGAGATGGACAGAACAGCTTCAGCTCACACATACCATATTTTGTGGCCATTCAATTTTAAATTTTAAATGGCCAAAGCAAGTCACATAACCATACCTAGTATGGCAAAGAAACAAGTGATAAAGCATCCGCACTGTCATAATGACTCAGTAATGCCCATTGAAAATTCTTGATCTTTCCAAATCTTTACTACCTCTTAGCATTTATACTTTGAAAAATCATTTTCCCATCTTAACTGTCTCCAAGTAGACTGGCATTGGACGTAATAGTAGTGGATACCAGCTGTTGAGGTCCTAGGTCTCTTCCTTGACTTCTGTATCCAGCCAGCATGCAGTCTGTTTAATGCAGTTGTCTTTAAGAATATATCTTTGATATTTTTCTTCTCTGATTGAGTTGAAATTATTTTACTAGATTCTTAAGTTAATTTACCTTTGTTCTGTTTTGCTATTTCCCTGGGTTATAGGACATTGGAAAAAAAAGTCTTGAAATTTAGATTAATAGCAATTCAGTTTTACCTTGGGGAAACAGAATTTCTTATCCTTTCAACCACTGAAGTTTTTTTTTTTTTTTTTTTTTTTTTTTTTTTTGACAGGCAGAGTGGACAGTGAGAGAGAGAGACAGAGAGAGAAAGGTCTTCCTTTGCCGTTGGTTCACCCTCCAATGGCCGCCGCTGCAGCCGGCGCACCGCGCTGATCCTGGCAGGAGCCAGGAGCCAGGTGCTTTTCCTGGTCTCCCATGGGGTGCAGGGCCCAAGCACCTGGGCCATCCTCCACTGCACTCCCTGGCCATAGCAGAGAGCTGGCCTGGAAGAGGGGCAACCGGGACAGAATCCGGCGCCCCAACCGGGACTAGAACCCGGTGTGCCGGCGCCGCAAGGTGGAGGATTAGCCTATTGAGCCACGGCGCCGGCTCTCAACCACTGAAGTTTAATGATGAAGTAAACTTTTGTTTTCTTATCAAAATCTGCGTGTGCTTTTGAATTTTTAGATTTTAGGAATGGGTGTAATTTGGAACTTTTGAGATAAACATTCATAAAGCTCCTTTAATCTTCAAAACTGTTTACTTCATGATCCATATTTTCTTAATGTAAATGTTTTATTTTGATAATAGATGGAATAATTAAAATTGGGAATGTATCTAATAACAGGGTTATTATTATTATTTTTTTTTTTTGACAGGCAGAGTGGACAGTGAGAGAGAGAGACAGAGAGAAAGGTCTTCCTTTTGCCATTGGTTCACTCTCGCTGATCCGATGGCAGGAGCCAGGAGCCAGGTGCTTTTCCTGGTCTCCCATGGGGTGCAGGGCCCAAGCACTTGGGCCATCCTCCACTGCACTCCCGGGCCACAGCAGAGAGCTGGCCTGGAAGAGGGGCAACCGGGACAGCATCTGGCGCCCCGACCGGGACTAGAACCCAGTGTGCCGGCGCCGCGCCGCAAGGTGGAGAATTAGCCTAGTGAGCTGCGGCGCTGGCCAATAACAGGATTCTTTAGAAGTCAATAGATTAGATCACTTGTGTTTCTCTTTCATTAGGTGTTCTCCTAAATTGGATTCCTACTTTGAAGGGTAATGTGATGGACCTAAATCAGTGGTTTTCCAATGTTTTTATACTTGTGTTTTTATCAAACAAAATATTACAAAGAACTCCAATGCATAAAACAGAGACAAATAAGACTGCTGTGTTTAAAATGACTATGTTTTATGTTCAAGAATTGTCATGTCAAGCTATAATTGTTTCTTGATTTCTCACTTCCTAATTTAACAGAAGATATCTTACCCTCCAATTGAGAAATTATATAGAAATGTAATCATAATTTGTTATTTTCAGCTATTTGAGCAAAGTCATTTGAATTGTCCTATGAGTGCAAATAGGGTTGCATTGCCTTAGCTCTCATTTTTTTTTCTTTGATTGACAAATAGTGATATTATCCACACAAAGACTCTTAGAGAGGTTGACCATATCTTGCCAATTATCAGTGTGTATGCAAGACCTCTCCAAGAAAGAGAAGGATTGGGACTGCCAGTTCTGTCTCTTAATAAATATCCTCTGTGCCTGGCTAAATAAGCAAAATGGCAGAGAAAGCACAATTCCAAAGGACTCACTCATTTTGATGAATAGGGCTCATTCAGATGGCTTTGGTTTTTGAACTTGTCACAGCTTGTGATAGCTTACTTCCCTCATTAATTATCCTGTTAAAATTGATTGCCATTTTTATGAAAGTGGGTTCCAGGCTGATCAGCAAAATTTAGCGTCAGAGGAAAAGGTGGATACAATAATTATTTTCTCAGAATTTCATTTCTCTGCTATTTCACAAGGCAAAAGTATTTGAGGGTCTTTCGGGGATCTTCTATTTGAGAAGACATGGAATTCTTTTTACTCCTGTTGTATAACCTCTGTTACTCTCTTGCCATCTGCTACCCTAGCCTTGAAATTTTTATTTTACCAAATATGTCAAAATTATATTTTCCTGGCATCTGTAGTTAGTGCTTTCATAGTGAATTTCAGTCAGATCAAATATATATGTTTAATTTTTTCATTGTTACTTCCTAGCTAGCTGACCTTAGGAAAATTATTATAACTTTTCAAATCATAAATTACTGAACATAATAATACCCATATCACATAAATGTTAGCAATGATTAAATAATCTTGTAAACTATCACTTTAATCATGCTTTGGACATACAAATTGATCATCTTATGCCCAGCTTGATTAAAACAATTTATTGATATTTCTTTTGAGATAAAAACAAAAATTTAAATTTTTATCTACAAGTCTCAGTCCAACTTCTATCTACATTGCAGCTTGACTTCCTTTATATCTAAAAATATTGTTATTTCAGTTTTATAAAGGCCCTGTTTTCTATAGCCTCAGGGCCTTCACACATGCCCTTCAGTCTAATTGCTCTCTTTTTGCGGTCATCACTTTTTTTATCTTCACATTTCTATCAAGTGATTACTTCTTGAGGAGAGCCTCTGCCATCATATTCACTTTTAGTACTGTACATAATGCAGAATGCTATTCAGGATATGCCACACCTGTTCACTAAACATGAACTACACTGATCCACAGTTATATCTTTCTGATCCTATTAAATGCTATATCTCAAGCATTTACAAAACTGCTTCAAAATAAATCTATATGTACATGGAATAAAAGAGGACAAAGTAATATTGGGGATCCCCTATCATTTTAGAAACTGATTTGGCATGATATGCATATATATATTTTCCCTCATATAATCCTCACCAATTCTATAAGAAAGTATGATTTTTTTAATATTTTTTACAGATTTATTTTATTTATTTGAAAGACAGAGTTACAGAGAGAGGTAGAGACCGAGAGAGAGATCTCCCATCTGCTGGTTCACTCCCCAGATAGCCACAACAGCCAGAGCTGCGCCGATCTGAAGCCAGGAGCCAGGAGCTTCTTCCTGGTCTCCCACGTGGGTGCAGGGGCCCAAGACTTGGGCCATTTTCTACTGCTATTCCAGGCCATAGCAGAGAGCTGGATTGGAAGAGGAGCAGCCAGGACTAGAACCAGTGCCTCTATGGGATGCCGGCACTTCAGGCCAGGGCTTTACCCCATTGTGCCACAGTGCCGGCCCCAGCAAGTATGATTTTTAGGAAAAGAAAAAATATATAAGCATTGAAGGTCTTTGTAACAATTTAAGGGGAGAATGGAAAGCAAGTACAACTTATAGATTAAAAAGGTAATTTACTCTTGTTTGAAAGCTAGGGAATTATAAGGAAGTTTTATGAAATAAATACTCATTTCTTCTTCAAAACATAACCATAATTTGTATAAGGCTAGATGAAATTTAAATCTTTTAATTTGATAAGTAGATACTTTTCATGTAGTGTAATATGCTTATAAATTGAGTCACACTTCTGAAAATAATTCCCATCACATATGGAAGTGTCCCTGATGCCAGTACTCATTTGTACCATGAACACAAAAAGAGAAGTTTTGAATCAGCCCACAGATCAAGACTAAGTTGTGAACTGACAAAATAAACATTTCTTGGGAGTATAATATGTGATAAAACACTTTCAGTGAGTTCAATGAGGGCCACTGACCTTGTCAGAATGACATAGCCAGCCACCGGTGAGTTCAAAAACAACTACATAAACTGTTGTCTAGAAATATATATGCTTCTAAGCTTTTAATTTGCAAACTGTTACATTGTCTGTCTTAAATATTTTGCAGGATAAAGTGTTTGGTTCCTTTATATCATAACTGAATTTCACCTCTTAAAAATCTTCACTCACAGAAATTATTATTAAAATGAAAGGATAGCAGATTCTTCTGTGACTCTGAAAAAATGGAGATTCCTGTAGATTTAAATCTATTATTGTTAAGTGGTAGAGCTGCTAAGAGCTACTCCAACAGTCAGCCAGTGTTACCATCTCTAATTATTAGAGGATAAATCAGAATTATAAAATAAAATTAATTTAAATTTTTGTCGGTTTAAAATATTGACCTACTCAAAAGATTTTCTCTTTTTCCCCTCTTCTTCTTTGTGCATACATTTAAGAACTTAAATGCTATTGGCCTTTTCTGGCCTCAGTCTCCCTCACTTATCTGTCAGATTATTCTTTGTGAATGTCTTCTTTGCAAAATCAATTTTCCTTTTCATAAGTCCTCAATAGTTCCCTCCACTTAGGAAAGCCTGAACTACTTAAGTTGATGCTTACAAGCCTTCAATTATCACTTAACAACATTCAATTTATTCTTTCCTTTATACAAATATTCCACTCTATTTAAACTATGTCGTCAGGATAGTGGAGTTCTATGGATTTACATTCTACTACTTATTGGTAAACTGGGAGTTGTTTTCAAATTTTTATTTATTTGCTTTTACTATTTGAAAGACACTGACAGAAATAGAGAAAGAAAGGGATTGACCTTCATTATGCTGGTTCACTCCCCTAAACAATAATCAAATCTCAAAATGTCAATTTTGATCATACACATTACATTTTTTGTACTCTTAATTACCACAGATCAGGAAAAACACATGATGTTTGTCTTTTGGGTAATCGCTTATTTCACTGAGTATAATTGTCTTCCATCTTAAATTACTCAGGTTATTGTTTAAATCTCCTACTTCTTTTATCCCTTATTCTTACTTACATTTTATTCTAGTTTTATGCTCTTTAATTCCTAAATAGTTTTCAAAATCCTTTTTCTTATTGTCCTCACTGTTGCTTCTCCAGTTCAGAACTTCGTTATGTCTCTTCTGCCCTACTCCAATACCCTGGACCAACCCTGGGTGATCCCTCACTTGCTCTGGACCTCTCTTGCGATTTCTACCTCTGTGGGGCTCTCCATCCTTGAGATTCTGGGAAATAGAGGTTTACCTGGTACCCATCTTCTGATTCAACTATTACTGACTCCCTGCCTTTAAAGTCTTTGATGTGGGTTTGTGTAACACTCTATGACTTACCCTCTAACCCTTTTCTTTATGCATTCAGTGTTCTGGCTATACTGAGATGTTAGAAGTTATAAAAATATGTCCTGTTTTCCCTGACCTTGTTATCCGCCAGAAATACTGGCAGACTCCTTCTACTCATACTTTAGATTGTAGTTTCCAAGTGGCATTTTCTACATAAAACCTTTTTATACCTTTCTCCTTTCATCAAAGGGAAAGTTACTGTTTTTTTTCCCTTTATATTTTAAAAGTAATTCTTTTCCACTAGAATGAGAATTATATATCATAAATATTCCTTCTGTATACCCAGCTCTTGAAACATGATATTCATTCAGTAAATATTTGAGAAATAAAGGAATAAGAAAAGAATGAACGGATTCAATAAGAAGTTAATAACCTGTTTATACTCTATCAGGCCTGTTTCTTCTTGTTGAAAGAATATACACTTAGTTTTCTAAATGGAATATATAAATATTAAATAAAACCAGCATAAAATATTGATGAAGTTTTGACCTGGGAAAACCTGGATTTAGGTTCTAGAGATACCAACAGGAAACTTGAAATGAGCTGCATATTTTTTGTTAGCCCTGTTTTTTTCCATCATTATAAAGAAAATAATAATATATGCCTCATCATTTGGTCATGAGAATTAAATGAGGTAAATAGGTGAAAATAGTTTATAAACTATTAAATATTAGGTGTTTTTAATGTGATATTTTAGTAGGTTTAAATTTATAGTAACAGCCTCACACTCTAATGCACTAAAATAGAACTTTTAAAATCTGTAATCGCTATCAAAGTATTTGAAAGGCCTCATTTTTGTACCCATTAAGTTTATATTTTCCTAACAAATTTATCAAGTGACTGTGGTCTAAAACATTATCTCCTTCGTCTATCCTTGTTCTCCATATTTTGCTGCTACTGCAGCTGTTGGTGGTGGTGAGTGGTATGTGAGAGAACTGTAACACACTGTGGAAAAGGCACCTGCTCCCCATGCCATCCTCTTCCTCTTTGGCCTCTGCTGAGTGTCTAACCGCCACTGGGTTAACTGCCCTCCCTGCAGCTATCTTCAGAATCTCTGAACATCTGCTTAGAACTGTTTACAGAGTACGTGTGCAAGGTTACTTCAAAATGTTCAAATGGAATTAAAAGGTACATTTATTTTGGTGGAAAAAGAAAACCTCAAATCCATACATAAGACATCTTCAAAGAGTTCATAGAATGCATATTATGAAAAATAGTGCATAAGTTTCAATGTTTTTGGCACCAAGATAAAAATTAGCTTAATCTAATTTTCCATGAACTTTTTAAAGTGTCTTCATATTAAGTGTTCTCCTTATGTCAGCTTTCCATCCACCCTTTCAGAACTTTGTGCTCATCTCAGAAACACAGTCGGGAAGTTTTCTCACCTCACTTGGGGATGAAAAGTCTACTGGGATGTAGGACCTTGCGTCCATGTCTGTGGAGCCTTTGCTCAGCCTTTTAACTGGTTCAGACACCATTGTGGATTCAAGGTGTTCTAAGAGGCTTGTAGATATGCAGTTGTATTTGGAGAAGCACAAGACTACTCCATAAGGTATACAGTTAAATCTATTTTGATGTTTCTGTAGCACCCATTCTTAGTTTCTGATCTTAATAATGGATCCACCATTGATATCTATACTTAAGTTTATTTCGCTCTGAATTGTTCCCTCTTCCTATGTGATTAAACAGCTTCTTCCTTTGAGGAAAGAAGCCAGATAGTAAGTGACATCTTGTTTTGTATTATGTGGCTGATAATCACATATTTGTTCGTTTCTCCTAGTTTAATGCTTAATGCCCAGCTTTTTTTTTTTTTTTTAAGATTTATTTATTTATTTTAAAGTCACAGATACAAAGAGAGAGAAGGAGAGAGACAGAAAGAGAGAGAGATCTTCCATTCACTGTTTCACTCTCCTGATGGCAACAGTGACCAGCGCTGGGCCAGACTACAGGCAGGAGCCAGGAGCCTCATCCTGGTCTCTGTCATGTGGATGCAGGGAACCAAGCACTAGGCCATCTTCTCTACTTTTCCAGGCCATTAACAAGAGCTGGATTGGAAGTGGAGCAGCCCAAACATGAACCAGGGCCAGTATGGGAGGCTGATGTCACAGGCAGCAGTTTAACCTGTTAACTGGTCTCTGTTTTCTTCATTCTTGATTCATAATTTATTTGGGCATGGAATTTTAGATGGATAAGCAGAATTAACAGTTGACTAAAATTAACAATACATTTAGCAGCTAACAATTGTTGATTTACTAGCCAAATGTGATACACTTTTTCAACTTTTACAGAAGCCTAAAAATATGTTTTATGTGCTAAGAAAGCTCTGCTATATACAAAAAATTGTCAGTATCAATGGATTTGGAAAGCCTTTCCTATAAATCACTACAATAACAAACATACAAATATAAAATAGACTGTAATGTCATTTGAAGGTAGTTTTTAATATCTTTAGGGCATTTAGGAGATCATAAGTACCATGTTCTGAGTTTCCAACTTGGTGGGTCCAACTAAGTGACAATGCCAGCCATGGATTAACTACATCTGCCTATATTGTTTTGTTAAGGTATTTCATGTCCTGCTCTATCTAGCTTCTTAGTCTAGTCTTAATATCAATTGTGAGCTCTTGACATAAAAAATACATAAAAGATGTGATCTTTGTAGAAATTTAGTCTCTCAATTCTGTTAATCTTATAGAGATATAACTATTAAGGAAAAATAAATAGAAATACCATGTTTTATAGATATTAAAGATAATTACTACATTAAGAAGTGGTGGCTAGAAATCATAACAGTATTGCTTAAATGTAGGAAACATACATAAACCGATGTTTAATTTCAGTAGATGAGTATGATAATGATGAATTAAATGGAAAAATAAATTTTAAAATTCCTATGAAAACAACAAGATTTAATCATTGATCATTGATTTTGGATGCTGTACCAGGGTAAGATGCCGTGCCCTGTCAGTTATAAGAGTTCATTTTCTTTATCCCTTGAAACTTAATAAAGGTTTCCTCCAAATAATAAGGCAGAAACAAAAACAGTGATTATCAATATCAAACAGAGAAGAGATGCTCAAATACAATGGAAGCGCTTCTGTTTTATAGTTCTATTAGTTCACATCAATATCCATGACTTCTGAGAAAATTTTACATAGTCACCTCATAAAATGGGTGAGGGATAAGAAGCTATTTGGTAAAACAGTGATTTTCTCATAGATGTCAAGAGGAAAAATCTTTCTGCTCAGCAAACATAAATCACACAGGCTTTGAAGCAAGGCCATATGATCCTTAAATAATCTCCCTATAGAAAAGCATAATAAAAACAATAACTTCCTTGAGGATTTACTCTAAGGGCATTTGTAAATCTGATTTTTAGTATTTTGACAGCTCACTATGGTGCACCACTTTTTCATAGCCCAGTATCATAAAGATAAATATTTTTATTTTTCTATATTATCTGGAAATTCAGCAGAAATCTAATCTGAGATTCAGAGTTGACAAACACGTGAGAATTTACCTATCCATTTCTCCATCCAGTTTGAATAAATGGCAATCTGGTGAAGCAGGGAATGACCATTTTTCATTCTTATTAAGAATGCATCAACTAGTTTACAAATCTACCTATGAAATAGCTCTTAGGATCCTCTTTCATCTTATCTTAGTTATACAAAATTTCCCCTCTTTCTATTCTCATTCCTTCTTTTATTATCCTTCTTGCTTTGTAAACATTTAATCAAAAATATATCAATCTAATCCCATTCCCTTTGTGCAAGGCACTATGTCAAGTGCTGGGGGTGGACTTAATTCCTAAACTCACTCACTTTGTAGCCTACAGGGGAATAAACACAATTACATTACTTTGTATCACATGCAGTAGGATCCTATAGGTTGTCTTGACTCTCTCCCCTCACACACACAGTACCTCACTACCGCATTGCTGGCACCAGCACCACAGCAGCATACAAGTACCATGTGTATTCAGTGGTAAAAAGGAGCAGATGTTCTAGTTTAATGAAAAACTTTAATTACATTAAATCTGTTATTTCAAAAGAATTTAAGAACACTACCTGATAGAAATTCAAAAATTGAGAGAGATGATATTGTAATTCGGGAGATTAGTTTATTCCAGAAAAAAGAATGAAAAAGAGAGGGTCAAATACTTTTTTCATGCTCATAAAAGCTGACTTTTCAAAAATCCTTGTACATTTTCATAACTTTGAGCTTTAAGTCATTACATTATAAATACCTAATGCTAGCCAAATACCACTGTAAATTTCCTATCTAGAGGGTGAAGATTGCTTGATTTGAGTGCAGAACTAAATTTATGGCAGTTTTCTGTCTACTAAGATTTTGGCTAACACACAGCTGAACATTAAGGAGCCACTGTAGAAATTTAAAATTTATCTTAGGAATAGAAATACCATGCATCTTACTTTTAGATTTAATAATTGTTAATATTTTCTTTTATCAGGCAAACTTAAGAATGCCTGAAATATTTAAGCTTCACGTCCCTGGAAGAAAGTATATTCCCAATTTTACAAATGAAGAAAGTGAAGATAAGTGATTGGGAATCCAAACCTAGGATTCCTGACACTTTAGAGCCTCACAGGGATTCTGGCTTTTTTTCTTTTTACATACCTATTTTTAAAATATATATGTTATAAGTATATCTCTCACTCATCCTTAGAGTTAAGTATAGCTAATGCTGGCCCGGCAGCTTGCCTCCAAACAACGATTTCTAATTAGTATGTTGTTTGATACTATATACAGGTTTTTCGAAGCAACCATTTGTTTAGATAATTAAATTTATTTGACATTGTAGCTATACAGATGACAAGTGAGCAATAAAGCATTAGAATCACTAATTTGGATTATTTAGAAAGTTGATCATTCTTAGAATTTGATTAATTAAGAAATAATCATATTTTATCACAAGCACATTAATGAAATATAAAGTAAGATCAGTAAAAGCCCACAGTACAATCCAACTGGTTTTAATCATTCTTTCTGTTGGTTTATACTATTTTCATATTATTTTGCTTTTAGAACCAATTCAAAAATATAGCTGAAGGAATAGTTAAGATTTATTCTTAAGCAAATAGTAGACAATCTATAATTATTCCTTGATTTTCAAAAACAAACTAACAGTTTAATGTATCAGCAACAGACTACAGTATGTAAGATCTAAGAGATAAAAAATTTCTCTCTGGGCCGGCGCCGTGGCTCAACAGGCTAATCCTCCACCTTGCGGCGCCAGCACACCGGGTTCTAGTCCCGGTTGGAGCGCCAGATTCTGTCGCGGTTGCCCCTCTTCCAGGCCAGCTCTCTGCTGTGGCCAGGGAGTGCAGTGGAAGATGGCCCAAGTGCTTGGACCCTGCACCCCATGGGAGACCAGGAAAAGCACCTGGCTCCTGGCTCCTGCCATCAGATCTGCGCGGTGGCCATTGGAGGGTGAACCAATGGCAAAGGAAGACCTTTCTCTCTGTCTCTCTCTCTCACTGTCCACTCTGCCTGTCAAAAAAATAAAAAAAAATAAAATAAAAAAAAAATTTCTCTCTGGGTGTAGGCGTTTGGCTCTGTGGTTAAGTCACTGCTTAGGGCACGTATCAGCATCCATAACAGAGAGTTCCCTCTCCTTCACCTCCAGTTCAACTGCCCGATAAAGGGCACTCTGGGAGACAGCAGATAATAGCTCAAGTACTATGTTGGGTTTTTTTTTTTTTTTTTTTTTTTTTTTTTTTTTTTTGACAAGCAAAGTTAAAGACAGATAGTTATAGACAGTGAGACGAGAGAAAGGTCTTCCTTCCGTTGGTTCACTCCCCCAATGGCCACCATGGCCAGCGCTGTGCCGATCCGAAGCCAGGAGCTGGGCACTTCCGGTCTCCCATGTGGGTGCAGGGACCCAAGCACTTGGGCCATCCTCCACTGCCCTCCTGGGTCACAGCAGAGAGCTGGACTGGAAGAGGAGCAACTGGGACTAGTACCCAGCACCCCAGCCAGGACTAGAACCTGAGGTGCTGTTGCCGCAGGCGGAGGATTAGCCAAGTGAGAAACAGCACCTGCCTCAAGTACTATAGTTCTTGTCACCTACATGGGAGACTTAGATTGAGTTCCATTTCCTGGCTACAGCATGGGCAAGCCCTGGCTATTGCAGTCATTCGGTGAGTGAATCAGCAGATAGATCTCTCTTTCTCTCATTCTCTCTCCCTCTCTTTCTGTCTCTCCTCCCTTTTCCTCCCTCCCCCTCCCCCTCAGTCTCTCCCTCTCTCCCTCTCTCCCTCTTCCCCCTTCCCCTCTCCCCCTCTCCTTTTCCCTGTCTCCTTCTCCCCATCTCTCTCCTCTCCCTCTCTCCCGACCCCCTTCCCTCTTTGTGTGTGTGTATGTTTCAAATAAATTGAACTTTTTTTAAAAAAAAAAGTAACATGTTTTGTTAATATCCATTTGTATTGAAATGCCTTTTTTTGTGAAAACATTTCAACTATATCTAGGGAAATTGTTAAAGCAAACAAAACACAAAAGATTTCATTTCTCACATATGTTTATTTACCTTATTTATTTACCTTCAACATTTACAGTTGAAGCCTGAGATTAGGCATGATTCTCATCTTTTCTCATTTAAACATTATTTTGCAAACCGGCATTCAGCACACAAGCTGCTGAGTCAGATAAACCTGAACTGAGTTTGAATCTGTGATGTTATGTCCCATCTGTGGAAGCAGAGGCTGAGAATATCTTAAAGCCACGAACAAACACAACCGACCTCAAATCCCCTAATATCACCTATGCCCAGGCAGTATCTGCAGGCTCTTTGCTATTGATTAGCTGAGTGAACTTGAGAAATTTTCTCTGACTCTATTTTTTTCCTCCTAAAACAAAGATAACAATTCTTCCTGTTGAAGATTGTGATGATTAAAGGAAAATATCTGTTAAATGTTTAAGGTAGTTAACTCAGGAATGGTATGAACTATTAAAATGTATAATCCTTACTTTCTACATAATATTCTTTGAAGATAATACAATGCATAACCATTCAAACTATACAGATATCCATACTATTAATTTTCCCTATTATCAATATTGTCTAAATTACATCTTTGTGTACACAAATTTTTATATCTCTACCGACTGAACTCACTGAGATAATTTATTAGAAGTAAAACCAGGATTTGATATATTATGAACAGTTTTATGGCTTTTTATGTATACCATAAATTTCCAAAAGGATTATATTTTTAGCATTGACTGTGATCAGTTTTATTGGGCAAGCATCCTGGAATATAAAGTCACATTAGTGTGCTCATGCTCTCTTCTTCAAAGTAGCCCCTAGGAAGTCTCTGCACTGTTGCTAACAATTCTCGATTCCAGACTGTTCTGCAGCACCTCGGAATTACTTTCTCTGCAGCTGTTTCTTGAGTCTTGATATGAAATTCTGCCTCTACTTCTACACCTGTGTCTTATCCATGGTTAAGTCCTGTCCATCCTCTGTCCACACTAACTTTCATGCTCACTTTTGCTTTTCTCAATTTATTAGCAAGCCTTAGTGTAGATCGTCATAATCTTGGGCCTAAAGAACACCACAGCATCTTAAGTGCTTTTTCTGACAGCCATATATTCTTCTTACAAATCACAATCTCTAATGCTAATGCTATCTTTCGAAAGCCTAGATGTTTCCATACCCTAACCCTAATTCTATATTTCATTCACTCATTATGCTCTCTCCTTAGATTCTTTGCTACCTCTGTGCTTGGTTAACTCTTTCTTTTTTTTCTGGAAGCAATATTACTTGAACTTCCTAAAGGATGAGAAGAAGTCTTTCATCAGTCCCCTTATTATCAATATACTTAGCAATGATGTCACTGTATACAAAGAGAGTTTTGTAAAAGTGACCATTGTTACTTCATTTGAGTGATTATCGCATATCAGACATTGCTTCAAACATTTCACATGGACTAACTCATTTAAACCTCACAAAGTACCTTATGAGATTACCACTATTATTATGTCAGTTTCTCAAGGTAAGAATGTTAAGCAGAAGAAGTTTAAATAATGTGTCCAAAGACTATAGCTAGTAACTGACAGGGCCCAGTTTTCAAAGTTGAAAGTCTGACTTTTAACCACTACTGAATCAACAGCTTCCTGGTAACTCATAATTTTCAATAGTATTTACTGCAACTACTAACTTTTTGTTCTTTACCTTGGCTTTCCTGCTGTAATTGTGCAATAGACATACCACACATAGTGAAGTTCAATCTGTATTGACTTTGTGAAGGTTTGATATGGTCAAATGATGTATAGCATCACTTAATCCAACAACAATTAAACCTTGCTAGATGGCACTTTGAAAGATATAATGGTATGTTATGAATTTGTACAGATATCCAATTATTTGAAAATATTTAACTACAATTATACCATTAAAGTCATCAGTAGTTTTCCTTTAAATTTCTTGGCTTTTATAATGAAGCACATTTTTATTTTAAAGACAGGATTTAATGATATTTTCAGTAAGTGATAGCCTACTCTTACATCAAGGAAGTACCTCGTATAGAGTAGATTGTGTGACTTGATGTGAGGACTTAATTATCTATTATGTAGGTCTTTTCTGTAAGTATCCTTAATCATGCACAAATGGACAATGATACTTGTGAGTCTGTGTCTGCAGACTGCATCTGGGTACCTTAGGGCACAAGACTTCTTATTTTCTGTTCTCAGGCAAGTCCTTAGAAACAAGAGCACTTAATTTGTGCCAAGCATTATTCAAAGTACTTATTAAGATTATCTTTGCTTTTCACAGCAACAAATGGTTAGTACAGTTTTGGGATGGAAAGTTAAAAAGCCAGAAGGTAAGGTCAGTTATTTAAATCCATATAGCACATTAGGTGGTAAAACCAGAATAAAAACCCTGGATATGTTTAGTGGTTAACACTTCGGGATCTGAAGTTGTCACGTGGGCAATAGCCCTCTCAGGTGGTGTCCCTGAGCCTGGATTCCTGCATATAAATGGAATAATACCATTTCTTGAAAGTCCATGGAGGCACAAGCAAACTGGCACAAAATGAGATGCTTGAAAACCTTTTCAGAGTTAAAGTAATTGATGTAAACTATCATATACATTGACATATTTCAAAAAAGAAGCCTGTTTTATAATGAAATGATGATTATAAATATATTCTCAGCTTTCTTTTTTAAGATTGATTTTATTTATTTGAAAGTCAGAGTTACACAGAGAGAGAAGGAGAGCCAGAGAGAGAGAGAGGTCTTCCATTCTGCTGGTTCACTCCCCAAATGACTGCAATGGCCAGAGCTGAGCTGATCAGAAGCCAGGAGCCAGGAGAGCTTTCTCCAGGTCTCCCACGTGGGTACAGGGGCCCAAAGAGTTGGGCCATCTTCCACTGCTTTCCCAGGCCACAGCAGAGAGCTGGATTGGAAGAGGAGCAGCCAGGACTTGAACGGGTGCCTATAAGGGACGCCGGCCCTGCAGGCTGGGGCTCTAACCCGCGCCACAGCACCAGCCCTTCAGCTTTCATCAGAATAAGCTTTTTTTCATCTTAAGTGAGCATGAAGTCAATAATTTGGATTTGTGGAAAATTTGTCAGTAGGTTTGGCTAAAAGTTGGATCATGTATAGTCTCGTTTGGAATTAAAACTCACTTGTAAACATTTCTTTGTGACTATTTCAAGAACAGAAATGGATAGATGAAGATATCAAATAGATTTCCACAAATCCACTCCCAATAGCACCTTGAGTTCATTACAGGATGTATAGTTGTAAGGTGAGTGCTCCTCTCTTCTATCCTCTTTTGCCAGTGTAAGAGTTGCACACGCTCAATGAAGAGCTAGTTATAGCATAAGGATTGATAATGGGCTGGTGGCTCCTGTGTGGTGAGGCAAGGAGAGAAGGACTACCTTCAGAAACTCAAATTTTCACTGAATATCTTAAAAAAAATGAAAAAAAATAATTTCTAAATTTCCATTTTTTAGTATCTTACCGCTTTTATTGGAGTAGAATTCAGATGAATAATTAAATAAAAATAAAAGTTTATTTGTGGTTTTAATCACATTTGCTTCTAAGTTTGTTTTCCAATTTTTAAAATAGTCTCTAGCAAGAGAAGTAGTGGAAGATAACAGGCCTGAGCAGTCATTTTATTTCACTACTTTTAGCTAACTTTGGAGGAATCATTTACTTTTGCTGAATCTCAATTTCTTTGTCTATAGACAGGAATCTCTCCCTGAAGAATTAGTACATGAATTAGAGATAATATATGTGCAGAACTTAATATACTGACTAAAACAAAATAGGAAATAAACAGTATCCACTATAATTTACTGTCTTTCCCATCTCCTCTAGCCTTTGTCTTCTGCTACATGCTATAAATAAAAAAAAATCCCATTAAATGAGACTTGTCTAACTAGCTATAATTTGAGAAATATATCATGCAAACTGAATTTGAATCCCAGCATCAAGCAGTGTCCCCAGAACCTAAGAAAATGCCTGGCTCATAATAAATGCTCAATAAATTGTTGTGGGCTGAAAATGTTTATTGATTTGAAATTCCTAAGTGGCCAGACTTCAGAATAAGTGCAGAGAAAGCACAAAGTACAGCTATCTGAGAGCCAGCCATCTTAGACTGATGTAGCTATTTCACATGATGCCCACTTATCCTTAACCTCAAAATAATTAAGATATAATTCAAGTGAACCTGATGCAGTAGCATGCCGCACTATCATCACTTTCTTTGCAGGTCTCACCTTTTCAAATACAGTTGTGACATGCTAAGCTCATTTAAAATGCAGTCATCCAGGAAGACACTGAGGTGCAGCTCAGTTAAGCTCAGCATTAAGTTGCTGTTTGAGATACCTGCACACCATATCAGAGTGCCAGCTCAAAACCCAGCTACTCTGCTTCTGATCAGACTCCCTGCTAATGTGCATGGGAAGCAGCATTAGCAGAGTCCCTGTCACCCACATCAGGTACCTCAGAGCGGTTCTGGCTCCTGGCTTTGGCCTGGCCCAGCCATGGATGTTGCAGGAATTTGGGAAGTTAACCAACAGATTCAAGATGTCTCCCTCTGTTTCTCCCTCTCTTTCTGTCACTCTGCCTTCTAAAAACTAAGTAAAATTAATCTTTTTTAAAAAAGGTAAAACACCATAAAAATAGTGAGAGGGCAAACAAGGAAGACTGCCTTCCCCTCAATAATCATTGGAGAATTTCTAAGAGGAACTGCTCACATCTCCCAAGTAGATTTTTTAAAACCAACTCAGTGTTGTTATTACTTTCTTGCTATTTTCTTTATTTTTTATTTCTTTTTTAAAAAAAATATTTTATTTATTTATTTGAGAGGTAGACCTACAGACAGTGAGAGGGAGAGACAGAGAGAAAGGTCTTCGTTCCATTGGGTTCACTCCCCAGGTGGGCACCTCGGCCAGAGCTGAACCAATCAGGAGCCAGGAGAGAGCAGCTTCTTCTGGATCTCCCATGTGGGTGCAGGGGCCCAAACACTTAGGTCATCTTCCACTGCTTTCCCAGGCCATAGCAGAGAGCTGGAGCAGCCAGGACTAGAACCGGCACCCATATGGGATGCTGTCACCGCAGGCAAAGGATTAACCTACTGCACCACGGCGCTGGCCTCTAATGTTTTTATTTCAAAGGCAGAGTGACGGAGACAGAGAGACATCTTCTATCCACTGATTCACTCCACACCCTCAATGCCCACAACAGTCAGAATTGGGTCAAGTCAAAACTAGGAGCCAGGAATTCAGTATGGGTCTCTAATGTGAGTAGCAGCAACTCATGTACTTGAGCCTTTACCTGCTACCTCCCAGACTGTTCATTAACAGGATGCTAGAATCCAAACCACAGCCAGGACTTGAATCCTGGCACTCTGGATGTGGGATACAGATGTCCAAGCAGCATCTTGACTGAAGTGCCGAATATCCACCCCTGTAATAGATTATGTAAATTGACTTGTGGAACAAAATTCTGTTAATATATAACTTCAGCAAATTTATCTGAATATATGATCCTCCTATCTACTAATGCATACCTAGAAAAGTGTGTTTAGTCGCAGTTAAATCAATAGTTTCTTAATGAAGTGTGAGATTTTCCTTGTCTGTTGCTATAGAGTGATAGGTTGCTAACCTTCATTTACCTGCAGTCTTGAGACTAAAACTTCAGGAATATAGATGATGGTAAAATACCAGAAAGCATATTTTAATGTGGTATACAGAAACTAGAACATGTAGTGATGATAACAGTTTGGGAAAAACATGGAACAATTATGGGTTGATGATCTGTGCAAAAATTTCAATTGATAACTTGATGCATGATAGGCATGAGGGCACGTTCATGATTATTCTCAGCAGTTATGGATGTTATTTTGTCATATTAGAATATTTTTTTCAGAAGTTCCAAAAAACAAGCTTTGATTTTTGAGTCATAGGCTGTGCTTCTCTAAGGAAAATCATCTTTTCTCGAATAATCTTCTTTTGGTATACTCTGTTTATAATGATATGTACTGTAGTAAAAACAATTATGCTTATTAATATTCTACTTTGCAATTAGAAAGTGCCTTCCATAAACAGTAGTATGCATAGATTTCATGTGAGGTATATATGGTAATGCCACTATACCCCACCTCAAACCCATATACTAAATCCAGGGGAGAAAAAGTCTGTAGGAACAAAGCAGCTAAGAAGCAACGAAGGAAATTTGCCAAGAATTAGGAAATGATAAAGCTTGAATTGAAATCAAGTGTTTTTCACTCCTTATATGTACCTTTACATTATGTTATGAAATGTGGAAAGTGCTAGGATACATTAGTCATGCATTGCTTTGTGATAGGAATGCTTTCAGAGAAGTGTGTCATTAGAAATTTTCATTGTTTTGTGAATATCATGGAGTATACTTACACCAACTATCATAGCTCCAGCATCACTAGGTGAAATAATCTAAGACTGTGGTATAATTGTAGGGAGCCCATTGCTGACCTGAAGGTTAAAACATTGTTATTCGGTGCCTGACTGTAGGGAATCACCAAGGTTCTCCTGATAAATAGAATGAAAAGGGTCTGGGTATGTGTGAGTATATATCCTGCACCCACACACACTCACATGCACACACATATATACAGTGGTAGGCATGGATTTTAAGGATTTGACTCAAGTGACTGTGGCTATTTGGGAAGTTGAAAATCTGAGGGAGTAGGTTGCTAGGCTGGTGACTGAGGGAAGAGTTGCATTTTGAGTCCAAAGGCAGTCTACTGGCAGAATTCCTTCTTGCTAGGAGGAGATCAGTGTTTTTCTAATAAGACCTTCAACTGATGGGATGATTCGTACCAACAGTATGTAGAGTAATCTGCTATACTCACAGTTCACTGATTTTACAGATAATCTCATTAAAAAACATCTTCACAGGATTATGTTTGACCAAAAATGCAGGTACTGTAGTCCAGCCAGTTGACACACAAATTTAAGTATCACACATCCCAAAGTGTCGCCGGCCAAAATATACAAAGGGATGTTGGATGTGATTAGTTAAATCAAGGATGCCATTAACATCCAATGATCCCATATTCTGCTGACTTCATGAACAATTTTAACATTAGTTCCATTTGAACCCATTCGTTTATATCCACATTCTTCAGACTATTTGAAATCATCATAAAATTCTTTGGCTTTGTTCACACATTTCTTAGCTGACCTGACATGACAAATGAAGCATAATAATTGCTTCAAATGGACCTGTAGTTCTAGGAAGTATCTATTTAGATAAAAAAGAAAAAAGACATTTTTGGTTTACATATACAGTTTTATAAATGAAGCAACACAAGACCACAGAGAGTACATAATAGGTCTAGAATAAACACAAAGTGAGTGAGGGATAGTTGGAGTTCACACTCACTTTTTTTTTTTTTGGTGTATATATTCTTCACATTTTCTTTGCCAAAATTCTTGCACATTCCTGAAGAAGCAGTCTGGCAACTTTCTTGGTCATTTTTCTTTTTGCAGTACTTTGCCATGATTTGGATGCCAATTTGGAATTCAGATATCCCACCCAAAATACCCATATGTTAAATGCTTGGTTTTCAGGGTGATATTTTGGGGAAGTTGAAGAAACTTACTTATTGAGGGAGGGGGGACCCTTAGGTCATTGAGAGCATGCCCTTGGAATGTCATTCTCATGAGAGAGTTTTTATAAAAGCCCGAGTTTGGGTACAATCTCTCTCAATTTCTCTCTCTCTCACCCTCACCTCCCTCCCTCTCCCCCCACCCCCAAGTGATCTTTCCTCTGTACATGTTCCTCCATTGCCATCTGCCACCCTCTACAGAGGCCAAACAAATGGGGCCACCCAATCTTGGACTTGAACCTCCAAAACTGAACTAAATAAACCTGTTCAAAGTTAGCTTCCCCAGGTATTCATATAATGGTGCTAGGCTCATGCATTCTTTAAACTGTGAGCATAGAAACTAAAATTTAATTGGGAGCTTTATTGCATTGCTTGATACCTTCTATTCTCAAGATAATTTGTGTAATTTATAACATGGGACTAGACAAACTATAGAAAGAACACTAGTATTCATGTCTTAAACCATGGTGTAAGTTATTTGCCAGTTTTTTTTTTTAATTCAGTACAATAATACCTATAATAAGAGTATTGATTAAATAAACTTTAGAAAATACTATTTCATTCTTCAGGCAGTCAGACTGACAAATTAGCAGACCTGGCTGAATATCTACTTGACATATAATCCCTTTTTCTTGCTTATTTGCAGAGCTCTGATTTTATTGGCTAGCTGCCCTCTCCAAGTCTTTGGGAGGAATATATCAATATCCAGTTCCTAAGTAAATCATGATTGGTCTAGCCCAGCCACAGCCATACCAATTTCTGTGCCAGTAGCTGAGATCTTAAAGAATGTTTGCTCATTTCTAAGAAGACACATAGAAAATAAACTGCCGTTTTGGGCAGAATGGGAATATGGAAGCTACCTTGTTCATTGTGATACTGTGAGATATTGATTAGACTATGTTTAGAGTCACTTTACATCTTGACTTTAACTTATATGGCAGATTAAAACAATATTCCTTGTTTTTATTATACTTTTAATTTTAAAATATATTTCTAGGAAAATTGCAAAGATTATACACTTGCATTGAGTATGATACTTTTGTCAGAATTAATGCATTATTAGGGTTATGTTAATCAACCCTAAATTCAGCTTTATCTTATCCCAAAATCCAAAGATTTTATATCCAAACAAGGGCATATTCATAGGTACCAAAGGGTAGGACTTGTACTTATTTTTTTAGGCAACTCTTCAGTCCAGTACAGATATATAGTTTAGATAGCAGAATTCAGTAGATGCAGAGATAACGTTTATAAATTTTGTTACAAGTAATTCACTCTGTTGGTGTAATTATATTTTAAAGTTTTTGGTTATATGAAAACATAATTCCTGCATGTATTAATTCATATTAATTGTTTCATTACTGAAGTGGTGATCTGTTTTATTTCCATACATTATAACCTACTTGACTAATATCTTAATCCAGAAGATTAATGGAAACTTAAATTTTCAAGAAAATAATAAGTAGAAATTCTTGCTTCATTTATTGCTGTTTGGTACCCTTTAGCTCCAAAATCATCTTAGTCATTGTAATAATTTTTTGAACTTTAAAATTATTTTAATTTAAAATTTATTGTATAATATTGGGCATATCAGACTGTACATGATCAATTAGGAAGCATTATGACCACTCTCCTTTTTAGTCACTTTACTTTTGCCTTTTTCTTTCTGCCCTTAATAATATGATACATTTGTGATAAAAGATGATTCTATTTTTCATTTCTGAAAATTTGGTTAGAAAACATGTAAAAATAATTTTTCAAGCAAAAGAATAGCACAGAGATTTAAATATCAGTTTTATAAGTTTTTTTTTTGCCTTTTTAACTCTTGGCTATTTTAAGATTTTTCTTTTCTTTGAACCTAGAGAAGAAATTGTGTATTGAGTACTATTTAAAGAGGCAAATTATTGCTTCTGTGCTGTTTCTGAGATTTTTATGCTGGTGGACACATCTTTCCAAATGCAAAACCCAAAACCCCAAACCTCTCAAAAATTATGCCATCTACTAATTTTATTTATCTGTCTGAATCATTTTGGATTCACTCTTAGCCCACAGTGTAAAATATTGCCATCTTATTTTGGTCTTCAAAACAAAATAATTTTTCATTTTAAGTAAGTGTCAGTAAAAAATAATTTGATGTTCTATATTGGCCCTTTAAAAGAATTTACAGCTTGTTAAACTCCCAAATAATCCTTTCAATTGGTGAGAAGGAGATGAGTTATGGTAGTCCTCTGTTAAGATTCAAATGTGGAACTAGAAATACATTAAGTCATTAGTACCTTAACTTGATTTAGTGATTTGTTTTATTGGATTAGTTCTAGCAGAGAACAGGACCCCAAGAGAATATCACACATGATAGATTAGGTTTTGATGAAGGATTATGATGCTTTTGGCATCATTTTTATTGTTTTATGGGTTTTGCTGCAATTATTTATAAGTAATTCGAAATCTGCCAACATTCTTATCATGATCCCCTGGGTTTGCCTGCATTAGAGTATGGCTGATAGCATGTTTTAGGATGGCTTTAAGGAACTTTCTGCCACTTTAGGATTTGTGAGATAAGATAATATAAATTAAAAAGTGTCTACTCTGCAAAAGAAAGTTAAACTACTTACTGCTAATAACATTACATAAAGTAGCAAAGACATTTCCTACACATGTAATGATATATTAAAATTAAGTCATTCAACAAATGTGTGAGAGCAATCTGATTTTGGGTATGGCAGCCAATTGAACATCAGAGTGACTGGGTGGGGCATTTGACTATGAAAGTACATCCTAGCCTTAAAATGATTATTATGATTGAACTGGATGATTCTATTAGGGACATAGAATGCATTCAGCACAACTATGAGGAACTTATTTTGTGCAAGACACTTGACTGTATTCCATAGAGGATGTGAAAATCATTAAGACATAATCTCTGTCTTGGAGGTAGACAGTCCTATAGAAAACATGCGGTGTGTACACTGATCATCACAACTGAGGTGAGTGGGAAGTGTTACATGACTGTGGTTTTCATCAAAAGGACACAACTGCTGACAGGTGTTGGAGGATAGTTCCAAGAATAGAGAGCATTTCATCTGAGTCTTCAAAACTAGAAAGTAGGGTTAGTACTTGGCTTAGTGTTTTTGAGATGGTGGCTATGACCCCCAATTCCTTTGTTTGAATCCATGCTCTGCCATTGATTCCAGTGTCCTGCTGATGGGTATGGCCACCCATGTGGGAAACCTAGATTGAATTTCTGGTTCCCAGCCTTTGGGCAGGTAACTAGTAGATAGAGCTCTCTCTTTTTCCCTCTCTGTATTCTCCTCTATAAAACTTATTTGTTTAAAAAAATGGAAAATATTTCAATAGACTGAAAGGAGGTAAGGATAGTATAATACACACACACAAGTAGGAAGACTTGAGCATCTATTGTACATAATTAAAATTTACCTTGGCTAGAATGTACGCTTACTCCAGGGTCAATGAGAGTTATGGCTGGTAGAATAAATATGCCAGTTTTAGGGGATAATTCCAATGCTGGACCTTAGAGGTAGAGTAATAAACTCTAAGAATTTAAAGCATTTTTTATCTTACAAGTAATTTGGTTGCTGCAGCTTATCCATTTAAAATACAATATGTCCATGGATATGTCTCAAACTTTTTGAACTAAACTAATTCTTTCCCATGGTTTAATAAATTTTTTTTAAAGTAAAGTGTATTTTATTTAATTAAAAGGCAGATTTTTAGAGGGAATGAGAAGGGGGAGAGAGCCAAAGCCAGGAGGCTGGAACTCTATCAGGGTCTCCCATGTGAGTGGAGGAACACATGTATTTGGGCCATGTTCGTCTGCTTTCCCAAGCACATTAACAGGGAGCTGGGTGAAAAGTGGAGCAGCCTGGACTGGAACCAGTGCTTATATAATGTTGCAGGCAGTGACTTAACCTACTGCATCACAATACCAGCCCCCAATGCAAAGCTTTCTACAAAATAAGTAAAAAATGTCCTTAGCATTTGAAAATTTAATGTATGAGACTATTTACTAAGTAAGAAGCTATCTGAAAGTCCATGATGTAGTGATTGGTGATTCTGCTGAGGAATCACTTTATACAATGTATATTTACAGCTAGTTCAAAGATAATTACTTACCTAGTTCTTGATTCTGAAAAGCCATCAATTTTCAAATCACTATCTCATACATTTTATCTCAGAAGTGTAACAATGATATAAGGGATTCACAAGAAACTTAGAATATATCCTACCCTAAATATCAAAGATTTACTTCATTCAGAGATAACAAACTCTTCTACCTGTCTTCAAAAATTATTGACTCATCTATCTCCTACTTAAGAAAAAATAATAATAATGCCAAAAGCTGATAAGTACATCTTATTGATCTCCAATAGTTAGCGCAATACACATTTTTATGAAGAACTAAGTTTTAAAGTGTCGGAAATCTGTAGTATAATAATGCTAAACTTCTGCTATTTACACAAAAAACTAAATTTATTAAAATCTTAAGAGAAAGAATCATATTTTAGGTATATTTTTGACCAAATGTTCATGATTGATAAAGTCCACGGCAGTTTGATCGATTTATGTCCTATCTTACAGATTCGGTCTTTGTCGGGGAAGAGGACAGATAGAGGACAAATTTCAACATCCAACATAGCGTCTCTGCCCTTTTAGTGTTGATTTACTTAAAGCAGGAGCTTTGAAGAAACTCAAATTTTAAAAGAACCCCAGTTTTTGATTTCAAGGGAAGTTTGAGTTACTTATAGTGTATGGTCCTTCAGACCTTACTATTTTTCAGAAAGAGTTATTTTCTGAATTTGACAACAGGAGACAGATGGATATTGGTGATATCCTGCAGAATAATTAAGGTGTCTGAGGTATTTCAGGTGGTTCTGTGATAAGAGTTGTTGTTGGTTTGGACTCTTCAGTCTATTTTTGATTGGTCTATTTTAGTTGTCTTCTCAGTGGAGGCCTGGAATTGGGCTCCTGTCTGATTTATTGGCAAGGTTTTCAGTGTGCTTCCAGGTGTTTTGGGAAACCAAATGAAATCCTTATAATCAGCTCTTGTATTGAATTCACTAATCTTTGTTTTCAAACTCATTACTACTTTTTTCTTGTGTATGGTCATTTCTCACTTTATTTTGTCAGGGAGAAATTATGTAACACCGAATTAAGTTGTTGGGGCCAGCCTTGTGGCATAGGGAATTAAGCTGCCACATGTGATGCCAGCATCCCATATGGGCACTGGCTCTAGTCACAGCTGCTCCAGTTCCTATCCAACTCTCTGCTAATGTGTCTGGGAAAACAACAGAAGATGACCCAAGTACTTGCACTCCTGCACCCACATGGGAGACCCAGATGAAGCTGCAAGTTCCTGTCTTTAGCCTGTTCCTGCCTTGGCTGTTGCAGCCATTTGGGGAGTGAACCAGCAAATAGAAGATCTAACTTTTTCTCTCTCTCCTCTCTCTCTCCCTTCCTTCCTCTACACACCATCTGTAACTCTGCTTTCCAAATAAATAATCTTTATTTTTCTTAAATTGTAAGCATTACTGAAACTGACAGTGGTATCTAAATATTTTCTAGAAATAAGATGGATATTTTGCACTTTTATTTCCACTCCATTTATGCTTTGATTTTCACTTCAGTTTTCTCCTTCTGATAACTCTTCTCTTTTTCTTCCTTCTGAATATTTAAGCTTGATCTTTAACTTGTTCAGTTTCAGACTTAAAAATGACTTTTTTATTCGGGAAGTCTTTCTAGGTGAATCAATCTAAGTAATAAGTCTATTTTATTCTTGCTCCGTATATATTCAGGTATATATGTATTCACTAGAGGGCCTGCAAATCTGATTTTTTTCCCTTAAAAATGACTCCATGCCAAGTGACTGTTTCAAAGTCATCCAAGTTTATAACCTGAACTATAAATTCAAGGTCAGTTGCCAGTCAGTGTTCAAGCATACAAAGTATGGGCTCTTCTGTTGGGATTGATCCTCTTTCTCCTGGAACATCAGCTTTCTGAAGGGGAACTTGTGTTGAGCCTTCACAAATAAGTCCTTGGAGTTCTTTACTGTTGGAATCTTTTCCAAAGGGACACACTACAGGTTTTAAGCAGGTTCTTCTCTTTGTTCTAAAATATGTTTTTCTTACAAAGAGAATAGCTGACATGGGAGGGTAGTAACATCCTTTGCTCAGCTGTAGATGGTATCTGCGGCTTTTCTCACTTTGAATTTTTTTATTTTTGCAAATCTAAAATTAACATTGTACTTTGTCCAGTTAAGTTTTGAACAGCATACAAGTATTGGTAATCATTTAGGTGTGGCACAACTACAAAAGACTTGGCATTTGTCAGTTTCCTTAAAGGAAACTGCTCTTTTGTTTCTTTTTGTCTTCAAGGCTAATCTGAAATAACTCTTGAAGGATTTTCCTTGACGGCCTTCTGCTTTGGCAACCCCCTTACCTCAGCACTCCTCCTCCTATTTCAAGGCCCCACAGGTTATTGTTGTGGCCCTGGGCCCCCGGTGTAGTAGCATCCCATGTCACCTGTGAATTCAGTACTCACATTTGAAGTTATGCACACTGTGCTTTCCCACTGGCTAGCTAGGAAGCAGTCATGTGATACAACCATATTGTCAACTGCACAAGTAGAGCTCAGATTAACCAAGTAGTGACCAACCCATAACATTGTAAAATTGTTTAAAAGAAAGTATTATGGGGCCGGCACTGTGGCATAGTGGGTAAAGCCGCCGCCTGCAGTGCCAGCATCCCATGTGCTTGAGACCTGGCTGCTCTACTTCTGATCCAGCTCTGCTATGGCCTGGGAAAGCAGTAGAAGATGGCCCAAGCCCTTGGGCCCCTGCAACCACGTGGGAGACCCAGAAGAAGCTCCTGGCTTGTGGCTTCTGATCAGCACAGCTCTGGCCGTTGGTGGACAATTGGGGAGTGAACCAGTGGACGGGAAGACACTCTCACACTCTCTCTCTCTCTCTCTCTCTGCCTCTCCTCTCTCTGTGTAACTGTGACTTTCAAGTAAAATAAATAAACCTAAAAAAAATTACAGACCAGTCACCTAGCCATAATCAGTCCATAATGGAGTTTCCTATCAGCTTATTCAACAAATTCAGCAAATATTTGTTAAATGCTTACATGACATGTAAGAACTCTGTCCTCAAAGATCATTTATTCTAGTAAATATGTTTAAGTAGCTTTAAAATAAGAACTGGCCTCTCCTCCAAGTTGTCACATTGATCTAAATTTACACATAAAAATGATAAACTTAACAGGCAACTTGCTCATGTAATTGAATAAAATATGATTTTATAAAATTAGCATTTGACCACAAGAAGTGTTCAGATAAGGCAACATCTGAAGGATGAGCAGAAGCAGCTTGAATGGGACAGAAGAGATAGGGAGACTAACTGTGGACGTCACGATTTGATACTGGGGAAGTTCTTAGAATGTTGCTGCTTAGTTGGTACTTTTAGTCAAACAGTATGATATTTTAATCTCTTGTTATTCAAATCTGATTCACTTTTATATGTTCTTAAGGATTACTTAGTAGTTAAAACAACAGTAGAAAATTATTCATTATGTTACTCTTTGTACTATTGCAGTCTCAACTGATGGAAGTTTTGTGTATGAAATGAAAAATTAATTTCTTAGACTATCTTAATTTTTCCTGTATATAGAGAGAAAGATGCTAAAACTGTAAGGAAGAAAGGAAAAATCATGAATGATTCCACCACCCAAAATAAATATTATTAACACTAAACCCTAAAAATATCTTGTTAATATGTATATTATTATAATTATCATCTTATAAAAGAAAAAGTTGATATTTAAATATATTACATAACATATACGATGATTCTCACCTGATAAGTAGCATAGGTGTGGGGAGCAACTCGGACTAGACTAAGTTACTCGAATTAAGACTTATTCTATGCATCTGCTCTCCCACAATATGGCGCTGAGAAGGGAGTAACAGCTTCTACACAGCTGCCTCCAGTTCAACCAATAGACTGTAGGACCTGCTCCTGATTGGAGGAGAGCAGCGTACTCGGTGGGTAGCAGAGTTGGGATTGGTGGAAGAGGACTATAAAGGAGGAGAGAGACAACATGCACGAGGAACATCTAAGGGAAACATCTATCTGAAGGGACACCTGTGCAGCCCCCGAGAGAGCCGGCCGGCAGTGTGCCGCTCCCCCACGGAAGTGGGGAAAAGTGGCAGGGGGAACCGCCCTTCCACGGAGGTGGAAGGGACGGTAGCCAACCCGGGAAGAACCAGCAGCAAACCCGGGGAGGGCCGAGCAGACAAAAGAACAGCGCAGGGTCTTGTGTCGTTCCTCCACGAAGAGGGGGAGCGACAATAGGTGTTCCTGGAAACTGCTTAACTTCTAAGTTCTATGTTAACCAGTGTTATTAACTCTTAAGTTATGATTTCTGATGGGTGCTGTAAAGCTATCATATTTATAGTTTTTTTAGATAGTGAGGTTTCCTTTTTCCTTATAGAATGCCACAGTGAATATTGAACATTCATTTCCACTATTTATATAGAATAATACCAGCAATGAGATAACTCATACATGTAGCATTTTTTCTTTTTTTTTCTTTTTTCTTTTTTTTTATTGACAGAGTTAGGCAATGAGAGAGACAGACAGACAGAAGGGTCTTCTTTCCATTGGTTCACCCTCCAAAATGGCCACTACAGCCAGAGCTATGATGATCCAAAGCCAGGAGCCAAGAGCTTCCTCCTGGTCTCCCATGAGGCTGCAGGAGCCCAAGCACTTAGGCCATCCTCCACCGCCTTCCCGGGCCACAGCAGAGAGCGGGACTGGAAGAGGAACAACCGGGACTAGAACCCTATGCCCATATGGGATGCCG